>NC_064811.1:171003779-171330338 GCF_023721935.1 Panthera uncia
CTAGCGGGAATCTGCATTGCTAGTTCTGCTCAAACAGGCATTGCTAATACCTAGTGAGTATCGAATTTTCCAGTTCAGTAACGACAGAATCCAGGGACTACCATAATGAGGAGACATGTGCAGGGTTAGTTATGCTTCCGAACCCCACCGAGGGAGAGCTAACAGATGACAGGCAACTTCTGGTTATATTTCTAAGCACAAAACGAAGCCCTAACAGGCAAAAGAGATCTTGTAAATGAGAAGAAACCACACCTCTGACCTTGTTCTGTTATAAAGTTCTGTTTTACTCATGTCTTTCTCCTTAAGAAATCCTTACTTCTGAAGAATTTTGAAATGTAAAACACTTTCATTAATACAGTCAGGGATTTGTCTTCATTATACACCTTTTTGCTGTGCTGGGTGATCAATCCCTAGGATGTAATTATATCTTAATGGAGATCAGTCACAGGTAGAGCACTTTTCTGTTGAAAGGCTCCCTTCTCTTCATATCTTTCAAAAAAAATTTTTTTTAATGTTTATTGTTTTTGAGAGAGAGAGAGAGAGAAAGACAGAGCATGAGTGGGGGAGGGGGAGAGAGAGGAGACACAGAATCTGAAGCAGGTTCCAGGCTCTGAGCTATCAGCACAGAGCCAGACGTGGGGGTCGAACTCTAGAGCCGTGAGATCGTGACCTGACCTGAAGTTGGACACTTAACCCATTGACGCACCCACGCGCCCCATCTTCTCCTTGTATCTTAATGCCTGTTATATTAAAAATCTCTAATACTTGAATTTTTCTCAAAGTCTGAAGAACTCAGAGAAGTGAGTCATTGTTCTACAGAAATAGCACAAGTACCTACAATTAAATGTTGATAATATAAATGGATCTTAATCAGCAGACAGATGTTGTATTTAGCGATCCTTCATTAAGGTATCTCATGATTTTCCCCCATTTTTGTTTCCTAGGCCTTTAAGTCTAATCAATTAATATTAGCAGTAAATTCATTACTTATAAAACTACTAGAATATATGATTATTCTTGAAAACTTTTTGAGCTTAATTTTATCCTTTGCCAAATTTAAGCCTCCAAATATCAGGTTGGTTGTTTTGTTTGCCTGCTTTCCTTGCCTTATCTGTATGTTTTTTTTCAGGATTCAAAGACCATTTTATCTGTGGATTATTTTAGTTGCAAATGATGAATTTTAGCTGTTCAAAGGTGAACAAGCAGCCCACATGGATGAACAGATGGAAATTATAAATGAAAACATAGCGTCAAAATATTTCTTCTAAAGTCAGAACTAGGCATTGGCAAGCCCACAGTAAGATCCACAAAAAATGCTGGCCACACACATTTAAAAAAAAAAAAAGCTTACCCATGTATGTCACAAAGTAAACAGAAAGTAGTCAACTGGTGGATGTATGGGGGTGAAGGAGAGAACAGGAAGGATGTTGGGTCTGTAAAATCTTGGAACTTCTTGGGACTTAAATGGTCAATCAACTAGGAAGGTCTGAGATTCCAGTTTTGTGATGTAAATAAGACTGCAATATCCCTCAAATTAGCCTTAGGTGATCGCAGGAGGGTTTTTTGCAACTGGAGAACTTTTGATGCTCAAGGTGGTTACATTCCTCAGTTTCTTTTTCTTCCCGTTGAATGTACCAAATTCCTTGGGCTCACAGGGTGGCAAACTGCAATTTATGGTCAAGTCTAGCTTCAGATCCTGACATGAAACTGGAGTTTCCCATGTAGAACTATACTCCTATCAACGTCGCAATAAGGAAACTTATAGAAATGGAAAACGTCCAATGACATGGGCAAGATGATCTGTTAAATGGAGAATCACATTCTGGAGACAGCCAAAGCAACTATATAGGTGAACGTAAAAAGAGAAAAGGTGAATGAGCTAGGAACTGAGTCATGTTTTCTGGGGCCAGTTCTCCATGCTCTAGATGACAGTGATGCCCATTTCAGCAACTCTGCGAAAGAAGACAGGGAGGACGTAATTCTAGAGATAACGATTATATCTGATTTATTAAAATTATTGCGCTGTTTTAGAAGATACTGTGACTAGGCATAGCAAGAGGTCAGAACAAAGTTCCAACTGCTCTTAGATCAGAGAGCTGTAGGGGCAGAGGTCCAGACAGATGGAATCTATCACTATCATAAGAGATTACAAGAAAGACCAGGGGTGGCACTGAAGTCTTAGCCCTAACTGTCCTAAAACGGTCAGGAGCCTTTTATAATCAAAATAACAACGAGAACGTACCCTCCAGGCTCGGCTAAATCTGATGACTTAATAAGGTAAAATGACATGTTCAAAGTTAGATGAGAAGTCATCATTTTAAGAGGTTGACATGGATCTGTACTGATTCCAAATATAGAACTTGCAATGCGTAGCACTTCCAATTCCCTAGGCATCCTTTAAAATGAGAGGCAAGTGCTTTAAAAACTATTCAAAAGTTGAAGAATGTGCGCTGTCGCTGCTAACCAGGCAAAGAATGTTAAATTCCCTGTCATGCTTCTCTCATTCCCTACCTCCAATCCCTTTGTCAAAAAATAATAGCAATAATAACAAAAAGACCCGGTTATCATCCGGTATGAGGCTACTAACTCTTTACAGGCAACTGCCACTAAAGATATTATCCAAAAAGGGGAATTAAATTGAAAAATGGAAAAGGTTGCAACAAATTAAATTGGATTGTCATCTTTCCCTGTGACAGACTGCACTGTTCTGTCCTAGGATCATGAAAGTTAGAAATACTGTCTTCAGTCTTTCCCATGCTGCAGTTGAGGTCTACGGAAATCCTGCATGAGATATGATTTCTACAAAATGCAGGAGACTCAGCCATCAGAATCCTGACTGGCTCATAAGGAAATAGGCCATGTCTGGCTTACTTATGACTTAGGTGAATTCTCTTGCCCAATATCCAACTTAATGTGAAATCTTAAAAAGTAGCGCCATCCTGGGAATTTAACAACGCTTCTGCTGTCTTTCTTATTACAGAAGGTACGCGTCTCCCCATTCTTAACAGTCTACAATACGACACATCATATGTTATATCCCAATGAAGCTAAGAGCTAAACACCAAGAAAGTATATTAAGTAGGCTCACAGCTACCATTTCTACTGGGCATGATGTTTACCCAATGTCTTGGACTTAAGGTAATCTTCAAGACAGGTAAAGGAAAAGCACAGAAGAAATGAGAAGCAGAGAAGACATTTTATGACTGTAGGCATGGAAGAATTCTAGGCATATTATATTTTTTGGTATTTGGCATTGATAATGTTTGTTGTAGGTTGTAAAGGTGTGTCTTTCACTTCTTTTCTTTCTTTTCCTTCCTTCCTCCCTCCCCCCCTCCCTCCCTTCCTTACTTCCTTCTTTTGGAGGAGAAATAAATGCTGAAGAACCTCAACAGCTATCTGTATGCTAAACGCAATACAACTCCTAGCAAAGCACAAGAAGACTGAGAGTCATTAAATATCTACGGTGGGAGATATTCTAGCCTTGTAGTGGTAACAACAACCCTAAGAAATAGGTAACTTTTTACCCTTTCACAGGTGGAGAAACGGAGGCTCTAAGAGGGGGAGCTGCATGCCTGTGTGCTCAGTGTAACACATGATGTGAGAGGGATTCCAAGGCAGGCTGACTGCGAGGCCCCGTGAAGCATCCTATCTCGTGGGTCTTTCATTCGACGGCTGTGTATCTGACCTTGTAGTTAAAAGTAAACAGACAACAAAAAACGACATCTTTTCCACAGGCTTTTAGAGAAGGCCAGTTCTTCCACCTTTCGGAAAGCATTACTTTCTGAGTATTTCCCTGTGTTTGTAAACTGAATGTCAGGGAAAGAGATTTAAAATAATTACTTTTAGATCATGCACTCTTAGCAGAAGACTGGAGGCCAATGGCATTCAAATCAATGTGTTTTTAGTCTTAAACTCAGGGAAAAATGCTCAGTCCACATCATCTAGTATTCTGCTGTCCGTTTCAGAATAAAATGGTTATCTTTTCAGCTAAGCTTTCCTAAGAACTAGAAAACTAAATCAATCTTAAACAGTTTAGGGTAGGGGTGCCTGGGTGGCTCAGTAGGTTAAGCGTCCGACTTTGGCTCAGGTCATGACCTCATGGTTCGTGGGTTTGAGTCCCATGTCAGGTTCTGTGCTGACAGCTCAGAGCCTGGAGCCTGTTTCAGATTCTGTGTCTCCCTCTCTCTGCCCTCCCCTGCTCATACTCTGTCTCTCAACAATAAATAAATGTTTAAAAAAAATTTTTTTAACAGTTTAATGTAAATTTGGAAGGTTATCAGAAATTCAGTTTTGTGGGGTGTTTGGCTGCCTCAGTTAGTAGAACATATGACTCTTGATCTTGGGATTGATTGTAAGTTCGAGCCCCATGTTGGGTACAGAGATTACTTTAAAATAAAATCTTAAAAAAAAAAAAAAGAAATTCAATTTTGTGCCACAATACTGCAGTGCTGTAATGGATTCTATTTAACCTCCATTCAATTTATCCTTGTCTTCCTTTTCAAAATTATTATTATTATTTTTAAAGTTTTATTTAAGTAATCTCTATACCCAACATGGGGCTCAAACTTATGACCCTGAGATCAAGAGTCAGATGCTCTCCCAACTGAGCCATCCAGGTGCCCCCTCAAAATTATTTTTAGGAAAATGATTTACTTTTCATTTAATAATAATTTCAAAATTAGCAAAAACGACCTCATTTATTTCTTTATAAAGCTAAAGTAAGAGAAACTACGCACATACATATTAGAAATGCACATACAAATATAAATATGCTGAGTTATACACATCATTGGGGAGTTATGGCAGCAGGAACTATTCCAAATGAAATGCTAAATTTAGTAATGATGCCTGTACAATAATATTTGCATAGGATCTGTGATTGATCTCGATGCAATATTAATACCACTAGATCATTTAAAAGCTGACTGTACTCAGCAAATAGGGAGGAAAGAAAAAAAAGGTGTATCTAGAAGAGAAGCAGATAAGTTATATATAATGAAAAATAATCTCCAGTGACATTTGAAATTAGGCTTATTTTGTTGACTGCTAATTTGTCTTTAACCTCATTTTCACATAACATATAAATCACCTACAAGAAGGTTTTAAAAATGGGTCCTGTGGTAGCACGCCCAGTCGAAAGTCGTGACAATCAAATATTTTAAATGAGCAGCTCATACAGAAATGGACTATTCTAATAAGCTAATGTAGGACAGCTTCCTTTTGGTTAGGTTACATATAAAGATCTACTCAGACTTGTTTAACATACCCATCCCTAACAAAACTAATGCTACAAATTAGACAGTAGCAGACATAATTAAAGGTTAATCTAATTAATGGCATATGACTGCAAAATTGGAATCAGAATGTATAATACAGAGTTGAGATGCTTAATTTTCATTAGCCTCTTCTCTGTTTAGTATTTCAGTAGATTTTTTTCTTTTTACTAGTTTTTATTCAGTTGACTGCCTTTACTTACTTATTTTTAACCTGAAATATTGGAGGGTAAGTCACAGATTTGTTCAAAATAAATTCAAGCTTTGGAAGACTTCTGAGAATCACAGAATTTTCTATTTCTCTCAGCAGTGTGATAAGACAACTGAGGCACATAACAAAGCCAGTATATAGTTTTTCAAAAGCGTGTAAGAGACATGACTCAGATATTGAACTTTGTACTTTCAAATGCGCCATCAACATTTTTAGCTTAGCATCCTTTGTTTCCTAAAAATAAGCAGTCAATGTTGAGCAGAAATGTCAAGAAATCAATAAAAAGTAATTAGGAAAAGTGTTTGGCGTCCTTGAAAAAAGCTCTGAGGGCAGAAAGGGAAGCTTCGGCATACTGAATACTTAACATTCCTATGTTTTCTTCCACAATAAAAAGAAAAAGCAACTAAATTAAATTACTTTATTAAAAAAAAAAAACATGCAGGTGTCAAATGTCACCTGGACCATACTGCAGTTAATGTGGTTGCTTTCCATTATAAAAATGCACAACTGAAAGCTGCTGTAAAGAAGTGACTCCTATATGCAAGGTTGGATATACCCATGTGTGATAACAGGCAACAGAGATTAAAGCTTCATGTTAACACTTAGTGGCTTCCGCTCACTATTTCTATCATCTCGGAGGAAAGACATGGAGGGAAAGGAAGTAACAATTACTGAGTGACTTTAACATGCCAGGGAAAAACTTCACATGACCTCATAAAGTTCTCAGAAGAACCTGTAAATTCTGTATTCTCCTATTTAGAAAGTAAAGTCACAGGAGAGTAAAGGGAGTTTGCCAAGGTCCCACAGATAAAAAACTGTAGTTAAGATTCAAAATCAGATCTCAAGTCCCTGTGTCTCCAACACACCATTCACGTACTTTGAGTATTTTATTTATTTATTTTAAAGTATTTTGAGTATTTTAAATGGTGGTTCTTATTATTTTGAGGGCCATAGACTCCTTTCAGAATCTGGGGACTGCTATGGATTTTTGTTTACGTGTGAAGATAAAAAAATTGGCATACAATTCTGGGGTTTCATAGACCCCTCCTCTGAAGCCAATTCATAGTTATCCCATAGATCTCCATTTAAGAATTCTTGATATTGGGGCATGTGGGTGGCTCAGTTAGGCATCCTACTCTTGATTTTGGCTCAGGTCATGATCTGAGGGTTGTGAGATCGAGTCCCGCATCTGGCTCTGCACTGAGCGTGGAGCCTGCTAAAGATTCGTTCTCTCTCTCTCTCTCTCTCTCTCTCTCTCTCTCTGCCCCTCCCCCACTAGCATGTGTGTGTGCGCGCGCTCTTTCTCCCTCTCAAAATAAATAAATAAACATTACAAAAAAAAATAATTTCTGATATGAGGTCTGACTCTACAAGATCTTTAACTTCTATAATTCAGAATACTCAATATCATGATTCCATTAGAGATGGAATTTCCTTCTATTCATTATTTTTACTTACTTTGTTTCAAAGGCCTTTCTCAATAATCTGTGTTAACCATATTAGAAACAAATATGAGAACATTTAAAATACCTTCAAAATTATAGCAGATCACAATATGATAAAATAATATAAATTAAGAAATGAAACTTATTTAGGAGGGTTTTTTTTCGGTATAACACAGGTGATTTAACCTTTTGGAGTTGATTACAAATAACGTCACTATGTTGTACAGATTACCTATGATCATGAAAGAATATTTAATTTAAAAGGTGCTCCCACAGAGAAGACATGAACAGACATCTCTCCAAAGAAGACATAGAGACAGCCAAGAGATGCATGAAAAGATGCTCAACATCATTTATAATCAGGGAAATGCGAATCAAAACCACAATGAAGTATCACCTCACACCTGTCAGAATGGCTAAAATCAAAAACATAAGAATCAAATGTTGGTTAGGATGTGGAGAAAAAGGAACCCTTGTGCACTGTTGGTGAGAATGCAAACTGGTACAGCCACTGTGAAAAACAGTATGGAGGTTCCTCAAAAAATTAAAAATAGAACTACCCTATGACCCAGTAATTCCACTGCTGGGTATCAACCCAAAGGATAAAAACACACGAATTCGAAAAGATAAATGGATCCCTATCTTTATTGCAGAATTATTTACAATAGCCAAATTATGGAAGCAGCCCCAGTGTCCAATGATAGATAATGGATAAAGAAAATGTGGAATATACACAATGAAATATTACTTAGCCATACAAAAGAATGAAACCTTGCCATTTGCAACAGCACGGATGGATCTGGAGACTACAATGCTAAGGGAGAGAAGTCAGTCAGAAAAAGACAAATACCATATGATTTCACTCATATGTGGAATTTAAGAAACAAAACAAACAAACAAACAAACAAACAAAAAGAGACTAACCAAAAGAGAGACTCTTAATTGCAGAGAACAAACAAACTCCCCCTACCAGAGGGGAGGGGGATGGGAGGATGGATGAGATAGGTGAAGGGGATCCCTAAGAGTACCCTTACCATGATGGGCAGAGATATATATAAAACTGCTGAGTCACTATATTGTACGCTTGAAACTAACATAACACTGTAGGTTAAGTACAACGAAATTTTTTAAAAAACTTAAAAAAACTTAAAAAATGGTGCCTTCTCCAGCTTAAAAACTACTTTGTACCTATAATTTTAGAAGTTAGTGGTGGGAAGAGGGGCAGAGAGGAAGAGAATCTCCAGCATTTTCCTTTTTACTGAGAGAAAAAAATATTAATAATCTTAGATATTCTTGCTGTTAAGCATTATTTAATATAGAATCCTCATTTTCTGAAAGGCAGCTGCAGCAACAACTTATTTTAACAAAAATCACATTCCTTCTAAAAGAAACACAACACAAATACCATGCACCTTGCAGACGTATTTTTAATTAATGTGTTTGTTTGTTTTGAAGTACATAGCTTCAAAATACCAGGGGGTTGTACCTAAATCGCTTTTATAATATAATTTTTAACGGAAAATTCAAAGTTGAATTATTTTAATATTTAGTACAGAAATCCAGTGACATAATTCTAAATACTGTTGGCCATGAAATATAAATGTGCATTATTGCCTACAGAAAGGTAGCAATTTATTTCACAATAAATTTGATTGAAACAATCTCTGATTAATTTTTTTCATTCTCTTCTGAATTGCTGTGAAAACAATTTTGAGGAAGCACTTTGCTATATATGACTTTTGCTTCTCCCATCCTTCTCTTAAGATTATGAAAAAAGATTAGAAAGACACCCTGGTTCAGGGCGTCTGAGTAGCTCAGTCGGTTAGGGTCCGACTCTTGGTTTCGGCTCAGGTCATGATCTTGTGGTTCGTGGGTTCAAGCCCCACGTTGGGCTCCATGCTGGCAGTGTGGAGCCTGCTTGGGATTCTCTCTCTCCTTCTTTCTCTGCCCCCCCCCCCATTCTCTCTTTCAAAAATAAATGCATAAACTTAAAAAATTAAAAAAACAAACAAACAGAAAGAGGACCTGGCTCTTAAGTTTCTACAATTTTCTTAGCCTAGGATGTTATTATTACTTATTTTAGGTAATATTTCGTTACTAATACTACTTACCAATACAAATATATCAATGCATATGTTTATTTTATAGAAATGGAATGACAAGTCTGCTGTATGTAATAATTGGTTATAAATTACTCTAATTAACTGAATTAAAAATACCATTTATCAAATGATGAATAAGCATTGCATCCAATTATCCAAAAAAACCTTTTCCTTTAAATGGCATTGCTTTTTATTTTTTTAGAATTTTCAAATATCATTAGAATAAAAGAAAGAAATTGTTTTCACAATAGGACTTTGTAAACCTAACAAATAATTGAAATTATGTTAATTTTGATAATAATTAAATAACATTTATCTGCAAAGAAACAAAAAAGATTCATTTCTAAAGCTTTCTTCTGTTGAAATTCTGTTCTACAGGATTAATTTTGACTATGAGTTTTAATGACCAACTAAATCAAATTATACAAGACTTACATTTGCTGAAATGTTATCTGAGAAAATTCTAAAAGAAAACCACCAACCCTTCCTTACAATTTCAATCTCCAGGGTTCATGGACTATCCCAAAGGAATTTTTTGAATCTTTTTGAGGACCTCCAGTGTTTGTCATAACTGAAGGCTAACATTCCCAAGTGAAAATGTTGGCCAAATTTTCCATAAAATAAATTGTTACTTTGTAATTTTATAATCTTGGAAAATGACATACACAGCCACATCTATACATACTCACACACTTAAAGATAATTAATTTTCAAGTTTAACTAAAAAAAAAAGCAAATTGGCCATCGCATAGAAGTCTCTTCCCAGACACTGTGCCAAAATGATTCCATTTGATTTGCTCGGTAGCATATCACCAGTGTCTCAGATAAAATAAGATGGTTCTATGTTTTCTTCCTGTTTGTCTACTCATATCCTTACCAATTCCATTTATCTAGTGGTGGAAAGATAAAATATTCAAATACATGTATGCCTACATGTGGATCTATTTATAAACACAGTTCACATCTAAGAATCTTTGGCAAAAGTTTTCATCTAAGATGAGCTTCTTCTTGACAGTCACAAACCTTTGGTCTTTCTACCCTGGTATCAGTTTAGACTCATTAGAGACACAGATTTATTATTGGTGAAGCTGGTATAGTTTCCAAATCTTGGTCTGGATCACTTTTACCAGTACAATTTACCTCATTTTGCTAAATCATCTCTCTGCAAGAAAATTCCTCTTAACTTGATTTATATCCTTTACATCCATGGATGTCTACTCCACCCCTGTGCCTTAAAATCAGGCCATTCTTCTGTCATACTTCCCATCCCATACATGTTCAGGTTCCTTTTCTCTAATTTATAGCCTATGACTAAACCTTTGTCTTAAATGATAAATGTAATATTCCTGGCTTGGACCACACTCCTACTTATTTTCCTTGACCCTCAGTTTCCTTCCACTCTGACCACTTTGTAAAACCCTCTCTCTGACCTAGCCACAGCCCCTAGGCAAGGAGAATCCTAGATGCTGGCCTCTCTGTTTGCCCCAGGCTCCCATCAGGGTGGGTTAAACAAGAAGGGAGGGGGTTCCTGCCTTTTAAGAATCAATAGCCCTCACTTCTTAAAAGTTAAAAGATAATCTTCAAAGGCAGGGATCAGTTTCCTTCTCTAGGAGGAGGGATACAGTTCAGTTACTAGATCAAGATTCACTAGCTGTCCTGCCTCACCTGAAAGAACAGTGTTGGATTTAGTGAACAGAAATATAGGATACCCAAATAAATTTGCATTTCCTATAATGACTCATTTTTAATATAAGTATGCCTGATGCACTATTTGGGACCTACTTTAACAAATTACGCATTGTTTATCAGAAGTTAAAATTTAATTGGGCATCCTGTAATTTATCAGACAACTCTAACAATATATGACATTTTAAGCTTTTTTTTTTTTTAATGGAGAGGATGTACAATCACACACACACACACACACACACACACAGTCATAAAAACAAACCACAGGGCTGTAATTTTTTCATTCAGTCCTAAAACTGGTTTTATCCAGTTGGCAAAAAGATGACAACTACACCACTATATTGTTGCTGTACCTTAGGAATTTCCACTCCATTTCTGCTACCAAAGAGGGTAGAGGAAACTTTCAAATTAAAACTTCCTTCAAGCTAACAAAATCGACCCCCCACTCCTCTCCCACACTCCCTTGCTTCCTTCTTCTGCACCAATAGTCTCAAGAGTCAAGTCCAAAGGCAATAATACCTTAGGAGTTAATAAAATTGCCAACAGAAAGGTTTGCTTCTGAGCTCATCGCAGTCCAGGGATAGGTACTGCACAAAACCTTAGATTCAGGTTTTCAATGATATTCCACGTGTACAGGTCTCACTACACTGTGGAGGTGAAAACACATCCGGTGTCCCCAAAGTAGGCTGAATTTGCAACAGAACTGCTCTGTTCGCAGCGCGAACGCCACAGGTAGATGACAATTCCTGAGTACTGCGGGTTAATTAAAGGGGAGAAGGTGAAGAGATGCATGGGCAACTTTCAAACTATATGCTGCCAATACTCCTAGCAGGCTCCCTGAAGTGGAGGCCCGGAAGACGTAGAACATCCCTATTTCACTTAGCCACCATGCATGCCGCTGACTCAGTCATAATAAGAAATCATCTTGCCAGAACAGAGTAGAAAGAATGTTGGAAAAATGGAACTTGTTCAGTGTCCAGAAATCTGCTTGGTGAAGAGACCCAAATTTTACCATATTGAAAAGGTAGATGACATTGGTGTTTGTTGCAGAAGAATCCAGAGAAAGGGTGTCTTCAAATATATCAAAGGTGCATGTATGGAATGTTTACATATTTAAGGGGGCAGAGACTGGCTGCGATAGGAACAGCAATTTTCAGCTGAATATATGAAAAAAATTGGTGGAGCTAAATAATGATAAAATGGGTAAGCTTTGGTAGGTTGGACATTTTCTTGGGTCTGAAGAAAGCACAGACCAGTTGACAGTTGGGACTCATTGCAAGGTGGGTAGGGCTGGCGTTGGAACCATTCAAGATTTCTTCCAACTTGAGGTTCTATGATATGAAGGAGAGAATTAAACAACATATTGGTGATGCCGGTGGTTTGGGTTAAACTCAACAATTTTCACATTTAAGCAAGATCCGACAAGATTTTACAGCCTACAAAATGATACATATTAATCTTAATCTCAGACATCCTGGTTCTAATTCTTCAATTTGTAACAGGTGCACATTGAGACAGGCAATAAAGAGAGACCAAGAAGGAGATCCCATTACAAAGTGGAAAAATACCTAAAGTTCTTTGCATGTTTTCACTTCCATAAATCTCTAAAGCAAAAAATTTGCATTTTAGCAGTTTTTGGCAAGTGTAGCAGAAACTAGTTGAAATATGTGGCCACTTATCACACACTGATTGCTATTCCCAAAAGCTATACTTTATTAAATTAAAAAACTTCATTTGGCTATCAAAGAGTATTTTTGTGTTCACATTTTAAGATATATTTAACAACAGAAACAACATTACATTTTATTAAGGCAAGCCAATATTTTCAATGGTCATAAAAAGCATATCCCAAAGATCACAAATCTAGAATGACAGGCATTAATGCATCTCTGTCCCCACAGATTACTAATTTCATTGATGAGACTTCCTATAGCTTTTATTGGCCATCAGTAGATGAACAGGGGTTGGAGTGACTAAATGCTCCAGGACCAATAAAACCTGCCTGTAATGATAAACATGAGCTTGTTTGTACTATGACTTGACAAGAGCACTGTATTTCAGTGATGTTTTTCAAGCAGAAATACTTGAACATATTCCACTAATTTTGTAACAGTAGTGGCAAAATAGAGCGGGGAATAATCAGATTGATTGTGCAGAAATGCAGGCAACATTGCTCTCAAATCTAAACTGCTTTGGGCCTGGGGAAATAAAACCTTGCCTTCTAATACAGATGTTGAACCACCCCTTTGTGGGGCTGCTCTGCGGCTGTCTCATCATAAAATATGAGACTACTTGTTTCTAATGTTGTAAATGTGACATATAGATGAATCTTCTAGTCCATTACACAAAAATTCTTTCATTGCATCTCCTGCAAAGCTACTTATACAACTTAGTAAACCTTTAGAAGGCAAGCCTGATAGTATCACTGCTCCTCAAATGAAGATACCGAGATTATAGACCCTTGAAAAAAAGAAATGATCATTTTGAAGATTTACCTCTAAATTGATTTAATCCAGCTTTAAAAAATCACTTATAAACATTCACCAGTCACACTTTCTATTTACTATGCTCTCCACCCTCCACCTTTACTGTCTCCCCAGAGGGTAATGGGAGATGGAGAATGGGGAGAAAAAAAGATGAGGAAAACATTCCTTTTAGTGCACCTTGCATATATCATCCTTCTGCTAGGAGGGCTGGTGGGCAACTGGCAATTTGTTCAATTAACTCATTTCCTCTGAATCATTCTTTGTTACTGAAGGGCCAAAGCTCTGTTCTATAAAGAGCCATTAGTTTGTAAGTGCTTGTTCAGCATATTCCATTTTCGCTGATGGTATCTGAAATTAACCAGGGTACCACAATCAGCACGTGCAAAGGAGTCACAGGGGTGAGGACAATAAAACCATCCTTACCAGAAGTCACTACTGTGAGGGTCTAGCATGTCCTTAGAGAAGGCGTCACTTCTTGACATGTGCTGAATGTGTTATAACACTACCTCAATGAAAATAATGGGTGTTGAGCCATTAAGGGTCTTTAAAGACCCTCAAATGAAAGAACAGAGCATAAACTAAATTGTGTAAATACCTTTATTCCAAATATTTAGCAAAATTTTCCTGTTTGGGTTCCAAATTTTTAAAACAGCTTGACTTATTACTATTTTTTCAAAAGCCATGTTTTATGTATAAGAACAGATTTTCATTTCTATATTTTCCTCCTGGTGAACAGACTGACCAGAAGAAAATAAATTATATTTCTTTACCCATCGATTTACCAAAAGAAAAAAAATGCATTCAGAACTGGTTCCAACTTGAGTCCCTATCCGTCTCCAAAGTCCTGGAAGAAACTATTTTAGAAGAAAAATAGGTAGAAGAAAAAGTAGTACAATATAGTCATTTATGTCTAAGTCATAAGATTTGCTTCTATGTGTTCATGTGGTAGGAAAAATTCTTTTTCTTATTCCAAGAAAATTATTGTTATTTTATAGATAAACAACTGATATTCAGCTGATGAAAAATTGAGTTTTCTTCCCCTTCATGTCCCTTCCCATTTTTTTTTTTTTTGAGACTGGTATCACACATACAATGAAGAATACTAAACCAAGAAGTTGACTTTGCATGTGCCTTTATAAGCAGAACTGTTTTTTTTTTTTTTTTTTTTTATGACTTATGGTTACTGGGGAGGAAACAGACTAATTTTATTTGATCCTGTTACTGATTTTCAAACTTCCGATTTGCTGTCTCAGATCCCACTAGAAAAGTCTAGGAATCATAATAATTCTATATAAATTTGCACATAAGTTACAAATAAAGCATTCCATCCCACACCAAATAGTTGTGAAAAGAATAAACATTTTAAAAATCTGAAACGGGACAGTTCTACATATCATGAGACCAAAGAGATCAAAGGGCCAGATCATTTGAGAAGTCAAACAGATGAAAGGATGTTTCAAAACTAATAGCATTTATTATAATGTTCAGCCCCGCTCTAAAACTGAGGAGATGAGAAAACCTGAAGACTCCCAAAGGGGTCAGAGCAATCCCCTCCCTGCTCCATACAGTCCTGTTCAGGCTCCAACTGGCTCAGAGCCCTCCAAGGGCTTCTGGGCCAGACAAGAAGGCTAAAGAGGTGGGGAATGTCTCCAACATTATCTCCAAACTCCCTCCCATCCTTAGAGATACATACCATTACTTAGGAAATTAAAATATAAAAATATTTCTGTAAACAAATAGAAAATATAATTAGATACTATCCAGTTATTGATTTCTTTAAGGTAATCATCATCAAAATCAAGCAAAATTGTACTTTTCTTCACTTTTTTCTTAAATGTTTATTTATTTTGAGAGAGAGAGAGACAGCGAGCTCGTGTGCAACTAGGGGAGGGACAGAGAGTGGGAGAGAGAGAATCCCAAGCAGGCTCTTCAGCACAGAGCAGACACGGGGCTCAAACTCAAGAATAGGGAGATCATGACCTGAGCCGAAATCAAGAGTCGTACGATTAACTGACTGAGCCACTCAGGCACCTGCCAAATTGCACTTTTGAGTCCACCTCCTTTTCTTGATTCCTCCTTTCCTCAAGTTCCAAGAGCTGGCTGATAATTTTGCAAGTGAAAATTCACAGTAATTCATAACATCCACGAATCCATTCTCCTTTGAAAGCTTATGTCTACCAACACAAATGCCCGGATACAAGTTGCTGTTTGTTTGAACAGGATCACTTGATTTTCGTCCATGTACGAATACAGGTATGATCGGTAGGCACATGTGAACTTAGAATGACATGCTTTTCAGAAGTCCACATGTTTTCTCATAAGCTTCCTGAGAGAAATAAGTGATGGTGATGAACTAGAGTTGTTTTTTAGATGCAGGCAGTATCTGATCAATGCCTTAAAAAGAGCACTCGGGACATATTTTCCTTAAACATCCATTTCTTATTGGTTTTTTGTTGTTGTAAGTTACTTTTATTCCTACCACAGGAAAAGTAATTCAAAGGTTTTCTATTTTTGATATTAGGTGTGCAAGTTGTCTCAAAGATAAGAAATCACTCTTACCAATGAGTCAGCCTAGGAACATACTTGATTTCTGGGCAAAGAGAAAATACAATTCCTAGCACTTTGATTTATTTTGTGATGAAATCTCAAGGAAATGTCACTTATGTGATCTCATGATCTCGGGATCCCATGTCAGTTTATGGACTTTTAAAATTCACTTGGGAGAGTTTCAATTCAAGCGGGTCCCTCCTCTATCAAGGCACAGCATTCTTATTTTCTTTTTGTTCGAGCAAACAAATGTAGACGAATTAGGATACCTTAAGTCCTTCACAGAAGGTAGCAGGGCAAAAATATAGAAATGAGCCAGAAAACAGTTAGCTGATAAATTACCTATAATTTTTTTTTAACATTTATTTATTTTTGAGACAGAGAGAGACAGAGCATGAGCAGGGGAGGGTCAGACAGAGAGGGAGACACAGAATCCAAAACAGGCTCCAGGCTCTGAGCTGTCAGCCCAGAGCCTGATGCGGGACTCGAACTCATGGACCGCGAGTCATGACCTGAGCCGAAGTTGGACGCCCAACCGACTGAGCCACCCAGGGGCCCCGAAATATCTATAATTTTTGTCAATTTTTTTGTCCATGTTAGCGAAGGGAATCATCTTTTAGTTAAACACGTGCTCTTTAGTTGACAGTTTTAATTAAGTGAGAAATCAGGGATTTAGTGAGATGTAAAACCCTTTGAAAAATTCACACTCAACTAGAAGACCAAAAAAATTAGTATTTTTAAATCACGTTGGTGCCACTCTACCACTGAACTGTCATTTTTCTGAGAGACAGATGCTGGAGATTTTAATAGTGAAAGCTGGCTAATTATGACAAGATATCATTCCTGGCATTCTTGCATCTTGTTCTAAACACACGGAATGAATCTCACAACACTGATGTGTGGGAAAAAAAATAATTCTGAATTCTTAAAAGGAAGTAAGGTCTGACTTAGTGGAAGGTCCAAAGTTTAGATTTTCTAAAAAGATATTGAGTAGGGGTGCCTGGTGGGCTTAGTTGGTAGAGCCCGCAATCCTGAATCTTGGGGTTGTTCACATTGGGTATAGAGCTTACTTTAAAAGATTAGATTAAATTAAAAAAAGATATTGGATCATCAGTATACACACACAGTGAGTATGTGTATGCATGTTGTGTTGCACAATTAAACCAGTGCCTCCTGGGGTGCCTGGGTGGCTTAGTCGGTTGTGCATCCAACTTCGGGTCAGGTCATGATCTTGCGGTCCCTGGGTTTGAGCCCCACGTTGGGCTCTGTGCTGGCAGCTTGGAGCCTGGAGCCTGCCTTGGATTCTGTCTGTCTGTCTGTCTCTCTCTCTCTCTGCCCCTCTCCCACTCGCACTCTGTCTCTCTCTCAGAAATAAAATAAAATATTAAAAAAAAAAATTAAACCAGTGCCTCTTAGTCTTTCTTCCATCTTGGAAAATAGAGAAGATTAGTATAGGATCACAAACGTTACAAAAATCGGGGTGCTCTGAGAACACGAATGGGGACCTGATTTCACGTGCAAAACTGAAAAGGCTTCCCATGGAGGTGGGATTTGAAGGAGAAGCTAAGTAGGTAAGCAAAGGGCCAGGGGTGGGGTGGGAGGTGGGAGGTGGGAGGATGGGTTTTAGATTTTCAGAGCAGAGGACTTGTTTGAACATCCAAAGGCAAGAAGGGGCACGGCCATCTCTAAGTGAAAACAGGCAGTGTGGCAAGGGTCTACAGGGTAGGCATGGGCTGGAGGAGGAGACGGGATAAGAACATGCAGAGTCCCGCATGAGCGTGGTGTTTATTATTTAAAATGTGTGTAGTCTTATGGTGATGAGCACGGGGTGTTGTAGGGAAATGTGGAATCGGTGCATTGTACAGCAGAAACTAATATTACTCCCCATGTTAGCTAACTGGAACTTAAATAAAAACTGAAAAAACATAAAATGTGTGTAGTATATTTACTTACATGAATTGCATGTTCCCTTTGTACTCTTAGGTCCCTTATCAAGTAACTTATCACAACGTCTGTTCACAGACCTACAGTTTAACTCAATTCTTTTAGCTGATATGCAGGATTAACTCAAGGTACCAATTAACAGAATAAAGCTTTATTGTAGTTGTGGTAAGAAGGAAGCCGTTGTTAAAAAATTAAAAAGGGATGCAGATTTTCTAAAAGGTAATTCTGATCTAACTTCTATTAATGTGATTATATACAGTTTATAGAAGAGGTTTATATACCAGTGAGAAGGCAATTAATTTATTTCTTTAATAGAATTTATCCTTCACCCACCTAGATAACTTGACTTTCTATTCGTGTCCATTTTGAGTTAGATAAAAGTATTCATGTTAGTTTTCATTTCATTCAAAGTATTGCCAAAATGATTTCACCAATTGTACATGTTGAAATATTTCATTGTTTATTACTTCATTTCATTAAGAATGAAAACAATTCTAATAATTTACCCATACCTATATATGTGAAATCAATTGTTTGCAATTCCTAACATTTTTAACAGCTACTAACACAAAAGACAGATGTAGCATTTTAATCAGAACACCTGCTTCGAAAATGACTTGCGTGGCTGGGGGGTGTGGGGAAGAGGAAATGAGGAGGGGCTGCTGACGGCTAGGAGATTTGTCCTGGGGTGATGAAATATTCTGGGATTAGACAGTGGTGATGGGTTGCACAACTTTGTGAAATGATACTAAAAATAATGAATTGTAAAGAGGTGATTTTTATGGCAATGTGACTTGTATCACAATAAAATTGTTGGAAAAAAAGTTTTTTTCAATCGCTTGAATTACTAAATCCTTAGAAGAGGCTTATGCGTTTGAATATTGTCTTAAATACTTCTTTGTCCTGTTGATAACCCAAACCCCTGTATTACTGAGCAAAGACTTACATATTGACATGAGAGCAAAAGTTGAGCCATTCCGAATATTAGCACATCTCCGGAGAAATGACGGTTCCAGACAACAAAAGACAAGAAATGCTAAAAGAATAATCTCAAAACCTACACTAATCACATTTAGACAGTGACATAAAAACAAAAACAAAAACCAGAAAATTTTGTTCTTTTACAAAGTCATCTTCCCACTATTTTTTCAAGTCTCAATATTAAATTACATCTAAATCTAAGTTCAAAGATGATCCATATAACTGGACAACTATCACATAACTCTAATCCATTAAAGGTTCTCTTCTGACTTCTCTAGGAAAGCAGATTTCATCCCTTACAACTGCATTAATCACTAACCCAGGCAAGCTGTTTAACTAATCAGAATCTGGGTCTGACAACTGCTCCAATTTACAGATTCCATTTTTGTGCCACCATGGGCACACCAAGCCCCTCAATCACTGTCAACTACAGAACAGGAGGAAGTAGACAACTTTCATTTTTAATGATTTCTTAATTAAAGGCAAAGTTACATTTGCCTGGCAGTTTTATCCATGCAAAATCACTCATATAGTTTCAAACCAATTAATCATAGGATAAATGCACTCGTATAAAGTGGTCATCCAAATCCAAATCCAAATGGAATAGAGAGAACATGTATCATTTATTTAAGACACCGAAATATACTTGGCAAAATAACTGTGGGTTAGCTTTAGGGTCTTTATCACAGGAAGCATTTATAACGGCAAATGTAGAATTATTTTCCAGGAAGGCTAGTGCCTTATTTGTGAAGAGATGAGGCAGATACTATATTTCCTTGGTTTAATGAAGTCCTGTCTGAAGGCCGTGATTAGGCTCAGTGCCCTCTGGAAATGACTCCTGGCCCTAAGATTTTAATATTATATGAAAAGTCAGACCACGTATCAGTTATATGGGCTGTTGTTGTTGTTTTTCAATCACCTCACCTCCATGTCCAAAAAAGACAGACTAGAAACTCTGAGACTAGCTTTGGTAAAGTGCAGTAAGCCACAGACGATGCAAACCAGTCTTCTCGAAAAGGCCATCCTGAGCTCAGCTGAGGTGGGGGCCTTTGCTTCCTTACCCAGGTTTCCAGCTGACCTTTCCGAGGCCTTTATTTTGTCATTATCACTTGTTATGTACTCAGGGGTCTTTTATGGGCTCTTATTTCTGAAGACTTTCTACCATCTGGGTTTTCTCTCCAGTGCAATCAGAGACAGATATGGCTGCCACTTTAACACCTTTGGGATGTGCTTATGGCTTATAATGCCCTTGCTGGCGTGTGGGCACATTGCCATGCAGCTCTCCGACAGCTAGAAAATCCTGTCTGCCCTCATAACTCTTCTGTAATGAACTTTTCCTACAGTTGAATCACCGATATGTATTTCTTGATGTTGCACTCCTTCTACGCATCTTCCATTTTCCAGCTGTTCCCTGAATGCTATATAAAAAAAGCAATTTTACTCTATGTGCTTTACTTATGTTTACTCATTGAAAATGGCTGTTACCTCTTCAGCACATTGATGTCTAATGGATTGTTCCATATTATACTGAGGAATCATTGATAGCACTGAAATTTGTTTTTCTGATTCTTCATAAGCCTAGGCCGTAATTCAGATGCCATAAAAAGTTAACAGAGCCATACTTCTCTGATTTATGAAAATCATATAAGCCTTTGAAATTTATTTTTGTAATGCAGTTTTACTCTGATTGCCATGTCTTTTGATTGGTCTCCTAGTGCTATATGCTAACTGGTTCCAGCTCGTACAGATATAGGTTGGAGATAGGTATCTTTTCAGCTCCACATTTAATCCTCCCACCCCTCTTTCTCGGGGAGTCACGCAACTGAGTTGAAATTCTACTGCAGTGTGCATTTATCCCAGAGAACCACATCAGCCCCAGGAAAGAGTTTTGACACTTGAAGGTAGTTCAATATCATCATACCAGACAATAAGAAAAATAAATTTTTCAGGCTCTTACATAGAGGTAAGTACTAGGCACAAAGCAGTCTCCTGATTTGCTCAAGCCAAGAATAAACAGTGAACTTTGGATATGATGAAGGAAACATTTAATTAAATTGAGAGTTCTCTGAATTATCCATGATGAAAATTACAGGCAGGGCAAAGCTCAGAGGGTTGACCAGTCCAGGACCATCTCCTCTGGTGTCCCTAGTAATTCTTCAGCAGAACAGACTGCCTCTAGATTAGCCTACTTCAATTTTTCTCAATCCACCTCTATGAAGAACTTGTTCTTTCCGCGCTAATGTTCAATGGAGCAATGAAGTCGGTTCTACAGGTGGAATTGCAGACAACATTCACCCTATCCGACAATTTATAGAACTTCCACTCTATTAACCTACATCAAGTATGCAACTCAGACACATGCAACAATCTTTAAAGATTAATTACATTGCACGTTACGGTTCTTGGGAAAGACGCACGAGCCTTTACTACCTCCCATCTTCAATGAATTTGTGTAAAAAAATTTTAAAAACCAAATATGGGTAAAAAAGCAGGAAGCATTTTGAGGCTGCTTAAAAGAATCGATATTTCTGACATGCTGATAATTTTCAAGGATCTCGTGGTCTTCAACATGTGGAGCAGCCAGAGGTTACTGTCGATGGAGGAACTACAGTGTCAATGAAAGGCAACTTGAGAAATTGAGGAGGGCTTTCAACTCGAGAGCACTGTGCTCTTGTTTTCCACTAAGGAAAAAGAAATGTAGATTTCTCCCTCTCTAAGGTAATTAAGGAACTTTGAAAGTGAAGAGGATCATGACATTATCTAATATGATCCAACTCTTGGGAAAGCTTTTCTAAGACATGAATAGTCTTTTCATTTTCCCCGTCTCCCCGAGATTGCTGATATTGAAGGCAAGAGTTTCCTTCCTTCACATCACAGTTCAGTGACATAAAGTTCTGTCTTCAAAACAAAACAAACGGAAAAACATCTTCATTTCCACCTGAGGCTGGGGGTGCAGAGGGGAAACACAGAAATGGAAAGCTGGCAAACGGTCTTGGAAAGGAGGCTAAGGCATTCTTTTGGGTCAAAATCATCTAATTTTGCGGTCACTTTCGACTAGTCGGACTGATTTTTAGCATCCAGACGCTGGCTTAAAATACTGTGGACATTCCTTTGCTTTGCTCTTGGGACTGTTGCGAGTCGTTTGATCATATCCTTATTTGGATATTATTCTTTGATAACGATGGCTACACAATATGTTGCTTCCTCCAGTTATTTAGATGCTCCCATTTGCAAGCATCTGATTTTTAATAGATGGCACCTAATCATATTAGGAAAAAGGAGTGGTGCTTTTGATCACGTTACTGAATCTAGAGACCCACGTGGGCCATGCCCATAGGGCTATCACCTAACATCACAGTTGAACATCTCATCGCCCAGCTTCAAATTTTCACAATCCTGTTTTTCAGTCCCACAGGGAACATTTTGCCTATAATCAACTCTTTCCCGACTGCTCTGTGATGTTTCTATTTCCCTGGTACAGAAGGTGCCATTACTTTGCTTTTTATTCATTTCTGTGCTTTCCCGTAAAACTGCGATGATGATACACGGATGTTCTGCAGGTTTGTTTAGCAACCCTTGGGTTCACAACCTTGCTGGTAAATTTTAGAATCTCGAGATCGACAGGCTAAAACATCACCTGCCCTCCCCTGTTGTACCACCAGTAGTTGTGAAGCACCTGACTGTCAGGCAGCCCTCCAGGCCCCATTCAGAGATGGCTTAAAGCACAGAGGGCTGGGCCGGCAGCATACCGAGAGACCTGGGTTGGCTGTGCTGTGGGATCTCAGGCAAATCACGTATTCCGTCTAGGCTCTCGGGTCCCCGTCTGTCACGTAAATACTAGATACGCCCCAAAGCTCTTTTCATTTCACCACACGGGCACTGAGTGGTTGCAGTCTGAGGAAATATTATTAGCGTCTCAGGCTGTGGGCTATGTGCGAGTACATTCTCTCTCTCTCCCACATGTGCACACACCCACACATTCCGCTTGATTCGCAGGATGATTTCTCGGAGACATGACCTAATTTCATTTAGGCTCAGCATCTTGTCAGTGTGGGTCTTCATAGTTGCTTTATACAATTAAAATCTGGAATCTGAGACCGGAGCTCAGACTTTATTATTATTAGTCATGCTCAAAAGAAAAATAAGGAACTGATCTAGTGCAACGATGGGTCAGCAGGAAAGAAACACAATAAAAAGAGTACTTTTAAAAATGAAGCACCTCATGAGACTAAATATTAGGAATACTACAATCTCGGAATGTCAGAACAGTTACATATCGAAGAGTCTTGAAAAGAAAACACACTTCAATTGGAACACTCATCTGTGGGAAAGGAAAAAAAAAACAAAAACCAAAAAAAACCTCAACCCAACAGACCTGAGAATATTGGCAAAGTCTTAGGATGAACATCTGCAATCTAGAATCTCAAATTATGATAATAATTGATACGAGCAAGTGTTGGATATAATATGGGATATATAGCTTGAAAATGTGAGTTTTGACTGCATAGATTCTGGGGGCGAAAGGCAGAATGGAAGATTAAGTTACAACCCTCAGAACCTTAGTGAAAGGCTCTACCTGGTAGAATGTGCTGCATAACACATTGATGCGTAACAGCTAAGAGAACACAGATGAAGCCAAAAGCTGGCTCCTCAGGCCAGACGGGAAGAAACAAAAGACAAGGGGAAAAGAGACGAGCATGAGGTACGCATCATTACGTACAATTATTGAAAAATGAATCAAAGAGGAGAGTGGTCTGCTCTAATTCTTCAAAATTAGAGAGTTGATGCAGCTAAGCTTTCTTCTACATACTTTTAACAAATATAAGGGATGCATAATGGAAACCAAAGCCTTTCTTGTCCAGGAGAGCATCTCTCCTCATTTCACAATGGCTCTCTAGATTTTGATGTTATAGCATCAAATAGAACAGAACGAACAAAGTAGTGTGTACATTACACCGCATTTTCTCCAAGGGGAATCCGAATTTTGCAGTCATTTTACGCCTAGCACCTTGCATCTAACGATTTCTGAAGTAGACGCTGCTGGCTGGAAAGGAAAAGCATGCCATGCATGCTATTTTTTTCTTTTTTTCTTTTTTCTTTTTTTCTTCTATTTGCAATGCCAGGGCCGGCTACGCCACTTTAGGAATGGGAAGTCTTTGAAAACTAAAGTATTCACTTTAAAATGTCTGCCCCATGGAGAAGACAAGTTAGGCCGTCCTTGGAGCCATTAGCTCGAGCAACAACCTTTTTGCATAATGTAGCTTTGTTATCTCTTCTAGGATTATATGTTCCTGCAAACAGCAGAGGCACCCCAATATCTTCCTTAAGAAAAAACATGACATCTTGGGCATTCAAAACAAATCAAGACAGCTACCCCTAGAAGCATGTGGTGATAGGGTTCTCTTCCACAAAGAGGTAATTTGCTCGTATTTTAAAACCCTGACACGTGTGGTGATCTCTTCCTTCCAGGTATGCAACTGGACTCAGACATGTTGGTGAAATGGCCCACGAGAGAGAAATTTCATACATGGTGATTTGGGGGCCGTGGGAGTAGGGAAGATGCGCTTATCTTAACCCCTGCCTGGGATCAGTCCCTTGTCCCATTCACCAGGCAGAGTTCCTTAAAATGGGCCACACTGGGGCACCTGGGTGGCTCAGTTGGTTAAGCGTCTGACATCGGCTCAGGTCATGATCTCACAGCTTGTGAGTTCGAGCCCCGCGTCAGGCTCTGTGCTGACAGCTCGGAGCCTGGAGCCTGCTTCGGATTCTGTGTCTCCCTCTCTCTGCCCCTCCCCCACTCACACTCTGCCTCTCTTTCTCTCTCAAAAATAAATACACATTAAAAAAAATTTTTTTTAAAAAATAAAAAGGGGCCACACTGACCTTCAACATGGGGCTATGACTCAGGGTTATTAGCAAATGGTATTCAGTCCCTTCCAGGGGGACCCTGTTTTCATGATTTTTCTGCAACTTGAAATAGAGTGATTGGGCCTGAAGTCATCAAAAGGCAAATGATGTTGTTCACTGCACATGCAAATCTTAAGCACATATCCTCACCTATGGATATTTTTGCGATCCGCTTTTGAATACAGGTAGGCCTGACTAATTTCTCCAGGAAGTTTCATTACACCATTTTTCCTCCTTAGAAGAGGACCTTCATTCTCTAGACCAGCCTTCTGGTGCCAAAGCCCAGCTGGAATCTAGGGATGCAGACACAGACTGAACTTGTCACAGTAGTGCCAGGCAAAGACCCTACACGACAGAAAATCGTGTGCTGCTGGACAAATTGACTTTGCTAAGAGGCTGAATGAAACTGACTCACTCATGATCCATTAGGCAACTGGCTGGCATCCAGCAGGCTAGGAAATAGCTACACAGAATAAATCTTAGTGTCTGTTGCCAGCAGCCAACTGTGCTAAATTCTCATAGTGTGTGTGTATGTAAGAGGTAGTGCTGACCTCGTCCCGAGAACACTTAAAAAAAAAATTACCTGATTAGATTTGGAATATACTTAAAGTCATTGTGCATATTAGAGTGGGTTTTGGAAGCAAATTAAGTTATGGAAATAAAGAAGGAAGAAGAGACCTCAAAGGTTTATTTATTTGCCTGTCTTTGATTAGAACAGTGCTATGTATACAGTGGGTGTTCAATAAAGGCAGTCGCTGCTAGCTATGAAGATGACGATGTGATAAAATCACTATCATTTTTTTCTTCAGCTCAACCATTAATATAAAAAGCTCAAAGAAGGGTACCACTAAAGTATCTCTTTACACCAGAGTTGAATGCAACTCCCTAATTAGTAGGAAGAAAACACAAATTTATAAATGAGTCACACCAACAATTCCCACAACTTCTTTGCTCTTCTTCCTATATTTAACTTTTGCAGAATCTTGCTACTTAAAAAGCTACCCTTTTCCAAAGTTTTGATCAGTTGAAACAAAAGTACATAAACACCCTTTAAGAGCTGCTCCACATGTCATACTAATATCTTCATTCACTAGGATATAAAGAAAATGGTGGTTGCACCTGGGATTCTCTTTTCTTCAGGTCATCTTCAGGTTCTGTTCTTAGCGCGTCTAGTGCAAGTTGGATCAATCCTGTCCTGGGCAAACAGGTATGTTTTGGGGGCTGTTATCAGTAGAGGAAATGGCATGGAGCACAAGGCTGCATGTTATGGAGTGAATGTGCATTTCACCTTTTAACTTACATGAAAATGAAGGTTGCAGATGGCCTTTCCTTGCGGGATAGAGGGGTTTACGCTCAATGAATGGCTAACCCACAGAGACAGAGGCTGAGATACAGAACACCAAAATCCCTATATTTCTATGTAACTTTCGTAAGGATATCCCCCTCCAATAGTGGCTAGATACTCCTCCTATTCCTTCTAGGAATAGAAGATAAAACAAAATCACCTCAGATTACTCATTCTTTGGGGATGGCCACCTCAGCCTAAATATCAAGATCTCTGATAAAGGGTCAGTCTGTTCAAGGTTACTATTGACATTAAAAAAAAAAAAAAAAGTCATTGTCTGTCCTCCTCTGCTTTCCTGACATGCCCACAGAGTTCATTTCCCAAGATCTACAGGTGCTGATTTTAATCCTATGGAGCCCTGGGTCTTTACACACTATTACTATTACACACAGAACTTTAGAGTCTAATGACAATCTAACAGGGCCTAAAATATTGGCTTAAGTGTCCCACAGTAATGCCACATATGTTCCTGGGAATGCAGCAAGGGCACTTGGCAAACATGATGTCTGGGTCTCTATTGTCCTCACTGCACCTATGGCCAGGTGATGCGGTCCCACGTTAAAAGCCCGTCTGGCTGGCGTGGAGCAGACGTTTTCCCATGGTGCTGTGTGGGTGACAGGCTGCCGCAGAATGTGAGTGGAACGTGGGGCCAATGGAATTATGGGGTCGTATGGTCCCAAAGTTACTTCAACAAGAGGAAATCAGACTTTATTGTTTTGAAACAAAACAATAGGATTTCACTTGGAGAAAACAGGGACACAGATGCTTTAAGAATTTTGAAAAGCCCTTGGATCTAAGTCAGTAGTGAGTACCTAACTCTACTAGAGTCGGACTCCTTCCAGGATCTCAAAGTTGAGGGCGTATCAAAGTTTGGCTCAGGAAGGGCACTGATAACTCAGACCACTTTTCCTCAGACAGACCTTAAGTCCTAGGTAGATCGCAGAACCAAATCAGCTTCCTATTGGTTCTTCTTTCCGAGGTGAGGCCACATAATGATATAATTCAAGTTATTAAGATGAGAACAGAAGCCAAAACATTTCCAGGGGCAAGAGGTAGGACTAAGTCTAAATTGGCTATTATCATGATGTGTATGTGAAATTACACACTCCCTGAAGTTTGATACTCATGACCATGAGCTGTATTAAAAGTTATGAAACAAGATGCGAATCAGTCAAGAAGATAATGAAATGAAAATATGATGTAACATTTACCACATCATTTCTTTGTTAATAGGTACATAAACCAAAAGGTGCCTTCACTACAAAAAGATATAACGTAGCTATTTAAAACAAAACAAAACACTGCTCACTGCAAAACTATAAAAGGCAAACTTCACGAGGGGAAAAACAGAAACAGCCACAAGCACAGATTAGTCACCGCTACCATTTTCTAAGTGTCCTTCTAGAAGCAATCTTTGTTGTTGTTTGTTTGTTTGTTTGTTTTTGTCCTACTTGCAAATATTTGCAAAGAAAGGTAATTTTTATCATGTCACATTTATGGAGAAACAATACATAGTCCAGGAACTCCTCCCTTCTTTGCTGTTTTTGGTTTTCTTGACGTCCCTATAATCCTAGTTTTATCTACAAACTGCCAAGTGCCCAAGTCCACGCTAGAGAAGCAGATATTATGAGAACCTGTGAAGCACAAGATCTTATCCGAAAAATTGTTTCAAATTCTGTTTGATCACAAAAACTCCAAACTATACAAATAATAGGCTCACTTTTTCTTGGACAGCTCTACAGTTGGCTGGACGGTTGCTTTTTCAGTCCTATCAATCCCTTTGGGTATTCAAGATACTATCTTGCTTTTCTTGGCTGCAGCACTCGCTCTTGGAAAACATCTGGGCCACAAGGCACATGTTGTGTTTAAGATTATGGTGTGACGACCCCAGGAGGCTGACTAGAGCCTAGACAATACAAGAACAAATGTGATGCCGAGTAATTCAACATTTCAAATGCCTAATAGATGAACCAGCAACAAACTGTGGTCAGGAGTAGAATAAAAACAGGAACAAGAATGCACAGAGAACCCAACTAGCCCAACAGTGGAGAGAATATTTATTTATCTTTATTAATTAGCAATCTAAAGCAGCAACTGTTTTAATAACTTCATAGGTAAGTGAAATCATTGTTGAAAAGCTGTCACTCTTCATTACACGGGGTCCTCTGGGGCTTGGAAAAAGATTTTCTGGGAGCCTTACCAGGGAGTGAAATTCCTTGCCTATATAGATTTGAGATTCATTCCATAGTTCAAAAGCAAACATTTTTTTGTGCATTCACTGCACACGGGCTCAGGATTGGGCAGGGGGAGGCACACAGGTGATGATTAAAAATAATAAGTGGTAATGATAACAGGATTTATGTCTTAAGAGAGTTTATTGTCTGATAAGAAAAGTAAGGCAAATTAAAAACTAAGATCTTTATAAAAGCAGCTTTTAGCAAATCCTTGTAGCTGGGAATAAAGGCAGTTTTATCCCATGCTTTGAAATATGGGTATAATGTTAATTATTGGAAACTGGTTGTAGGGCAAAGCCTTCTAGATGGGGTGAGTGGTGTAGGTGCGAAAAGCCACAACATATTTGGAAATTATAACGAATACTGAAGGGCCGCCTATCTTAGCCCATAGTTGTAAATTTTCTTTTTTTAAAAAATGTCTGTTTTTTAAATTTTTTATTTTTTGAGAGAGAGAGAGAGAGAGAGAGCGCGCATGTGCACAAGTTGGAGAGGGGTAGAGAGAGAGAGAGAGGGAGACAGAGGATCTGAAGCAGGCTCTGTACTGACAGCTGAGAGGTCGATGCGGGGCCTGGACTGAACCGTGAGATCATGACCTGAGCCAAAGTCAGACACTTAACCAACTGAGCCATCCAGGCGCCCCATGAGATGTAAATTTTCGATGTATTTTAATGACAATCCTTTCTTTTCTTTTTCTTTCATTAAAAATATCAGTAGCCTGATGCCTTGTTTTTGTGTCTCATGGTTTTCTCTTCTATATACCGTCAAAGCTAATTCCTATTTTCTTGGTAAGATCTAGCCAGGATGTTAGGGACGCCCACTCCTCTTCTGCTGCAGCTATGACACTTCCCTATGGATCTTTGCCCACAGGCCCGAGCTATGCTACAGCGAGCGCATGCTCACACGTAGCTCAGAGAATAATAGAAGGAAGCGATGGAGATAGAGAAAGATTCTGTTTTGGGGGGCGGTGCTTGCTATGTGCCAGACACTGTCAAAGTGCTTTACATGTAATAACTCACCTACACTTTACCACCCTATGATTTAAGTGCTATTTTTGTCCCCATTTTACGGATGAGGAAACTGAGGCCTCCGAACATTACAACTGTCTGGGGCCACATAGCCAATAAAGAAGTAGAGGCACATACCAAACCTAGGCAGTTTGTGTTCAGCCTGTGCCCTTGAATACTTCACTACGCTATGTCTGATCAAGACGAATCAGGGAGAATGGTAGCATAAATCATGTAAAAATACAATTTCTGAAAGCAATGCCAGCTCTCCTCCTCCCCAAAATACTTGGAATGAATTCTTTTCAAAATAAGGTCTTTCATGCACACGTTTTGATCATGAAAGTCCAGCACAATTACTGCTATTGTACAAAAGGCTAATTTGTATTCCTGAGTACCCCGAGCTGCAGGCTGCCTATCGCAAGGATGATTTCAAATTTAGCAATTTGCTCCATCTTTCATCAGAAAAGTTTGTGGTTCGGACCTAGCGAGGTCCTCACGACTGTCACGTAAGAAGCAATAACCATTCCTAGATGAATTGCGATGGTCTCTCCAGGCACTCAGAAGATTACAATCGGGGCTAATGGTTCTGAGCCTCTTGGCTTCCACTAGTAATGGATCATCTGTCTAGTTTGACAACCTCCTTAATAGCTCTTCCTCCTCACAGTGTGTTCAGGCTCATGCTCAGCTTTGCTAATCCCATATGTGGCTTCCGGTTTTTCCTTTGTTCTTTTTTCCTTTCAGAATAACTTCAACTGACTTCAGACGATAGTGCTCTATTACACCTTTCAATGTGCATACCCACTTCTGCCTCCGTCCACCCCTGCATCTATTCATCCCTCCATCCATCATCTATCTGCCCACTTTCCTCTTAAAATAGCTTGTCTGAAATTCTCACAGATGATGCCAGAATAATCTTGTTTCACTCCTCATTGAGATGTTGCTAACAATGATGTATTGTAGATATTACCGATTCTTTGTAGTGTCTCTTGTCTCCTTTCCGAGGCTGATGATCCAGATCATCTTTTCTATTTTATTAATAAAGACTGAACCATGCTGAAGATGGTTGCGTGTTGTTGACGTATAGATCAGGATTTTTAAAAGAAATATCAATAGTCCCAAGACGCCTGAGTCCAGTATTCATTCAAGGGTAAAATCGTGAAGAATTTAGCAGCTGGCACCACACGGGTCCTTTGCATCTAGATTCAGACACTGGGTTAATACAGCTCTGTTCCTAACTTCAGTGGGAACTGGCTATATACTCCCCGTCCCCTGTGGTATCACTATATCATTAATACCAAACACTCTGTCTCATGCACCACTCTGAACCTAGCCCGTAAATGGAGCACACTGTCCTCCACCTCCTATGAGTCATCGTCGGCCGCTCCCAAGCACAGAGCTGGTCTGGCCTCACAGTCTCTGGGGCTCTCTCATTTAGACCTTCCTCAGTGTGTTACCAGAGAGCTGGCCACGCATCTCTCAGGACAGCTGTGTTACTCACCTTAGAGAATCAGAGGATCTTAGTGGAAAGCAGGTATCCAGGTTTATATCGCCTTCCCTCAGCCCTTTCTGTCTTTTAACCATTTCCAGGCGAGTGTGCCACAGGCAATCCTGTGTCTGAGTAAGGGTTTCTTACATCTTCTGAGTCACTCTAAGCCTGCAGATTTTCATATATACCATCACTTCCTTTGGCCATTGCTTGTTGCTCTGTCTGACTCGGCTCATTTTAGTGTGGGCTCCAAAATCTCATTTAGCTGTCATTTTGGAAAATAGATTCTTGTTTCTGGATTTCCTCAATTTTTTCTTTCATGTGTCATCCCTAACGTAATATAGAAAAAAAAATCATTTCCTTTTTTTTTTCCTTGCCTCTTGGTTTGTTTCTAAGTTCAGACTCATTGCTTTCAACATTTTAATATAAGTTAGGTATACCATTTGTAATCCTAGGTCGTCCCCCCCACCCCCACCCCATATGTTTTCACTCCTTAAGGAAAGAAACAGAAAGGAGTCATATCCGTAACTCGGACCTGTCACAGTCAGGGAGATAGCACTAACCAGAAGTATAAAACCAGGGAGGTTTAACAGGCTAGTCTGAATCCTGGAAAAAAACATTTAAGACAGCAATTATAATGATAAAAAACACCATATCCTTCTTTTTTATGCTATAATTTTATAATAAATCTTTTTTGGAGAGAAGACATCAAGGTTATGGAGAAAGTTACCGATTGCTAAAATTTAAAATTTAAACCTATAAATTAGGCATCAGGGGTGCCTGGGTGGCTCAGTCAGTTAAGTGTCTGACTTCGGCTGGGGTCATGATCTCGTGGTTCATGAGTTCGAGCCCTGCACTGTCAGTGCAGAGCCTGCTTGGGATTCTCTTTCCTATCTCTCTGCCCCTCCCCCACTTGCTCTCTCTCAAAATAAATGAATAAGCTTAAAAAAATTAGGCATCAGACAGGGTCAAATCCTTATGCTGAGTGACTCATTTTTTTTTCAGTTTGTTGATTTAGCTAGTTTGATTTCTGTAGGAGTATCCCTATTTTTCCTCAAATGTCATTTCTATCACATCCCTTTTGGAGGAGACCTTCCTCATACACCATTCTGAAACTGGTTCCGAAATTCAGCACATTTTTCTCCAGTCCTATGAGTCATCAACTGGGGGTGCTATGAAGCAGAAAGATTTTCAGTGTTCTTTGTAGAAACTTTTCTCTTACTATTTTCAAGCTGAAAAGTAGCGTGGAGATGCTGGAGACCAGTCATTGGCAAACTGTATCTACAGCCCATGAGTAACATATTTAATTGTGTTCAGAAGCACTTCTCCATGGAGGATGAGGGAGTCGAAATCTTAGACGTCTGGGGGCCAAAAGCAGAATCTGCATGCGGCGAAGGTGGAGGTGCAGGTAGAGACGTGGACGGAAAGGTGTTTCGCTGGGTCTGAAAAGCCCCAACCCAAGATCCTGACAAGACTTCACAGCAGAAAAAGACATCGCTCTCTTCCACTCTGGTTGAGAATCATTGACTTAGACCAAGTCCCTACAAAAGAATAAATTCTAGCACGACAAGGCAGTGACTCCCATAAAGTGCTTAAACCAGTCTTAGTGGCAGAGCTGAGATACGAATGCAGGCTTAGTGACCTAGCCAAATGATTTTTCCTCTAAAACCCTGCTGTTAGTGTGTCCAGGTGTCAAAATTTTTAGTACTGAAGAATTTGGAATCGGGAAATCGCTCAAAATCTATGTAATTCCTGCTTTATACTTCTATTCCTTGCGGTGATGGAAATGTTCTATACTTGACGAAATCAACATCAGTATCCTGCATGGGGAACATGGCAAGGAATAAATGGGATCTTTCTGTATTATTTCTTACAACTGTATGTAGATCCACAAGTATCTCAAAACAAAACTTAACTTCAATAAAAACTGTATTTACTTAGCAATTGGATTCAACTCAGACTAGAGTCTGTGTCTGTTTTTTCTGAAAAGGTCAGCAGTGTCAAAACTGCCCCAAATTTATACCACCTACCTAGTTAGCTCTCCGCTCTCATAATTTACTGGATATTTCACAATAAAACGTTCAAATTGATGAGAGTAGTCAAAAGAAAAATCAATGTTGAGAATCAATGTTGAGAATAACGCGACCTGCTCAAATCTGAGACTATCAAGAAGGTTCTCCCCAAACATATTTGAAGAAAGTGTTAATTATCAAAAAGTGGTGTTTTAGGATCATTTCCTCAAAAAATACCTCTCATTCCTTTCTTAATAATAGAAAAATATATAAAGAAAGCAAGCAGAATAAAAAAAAGCAAGATGAAGATACCTCAGTTCCATTAAAATGTAAGTCATTTATCCATACAAGTAACTTACTAGTACAAATGAAAAGGTTAGCTCTCCTAAAATACTTCCCTCAAGACTCTGTTTACAAGTGGAATACCTCTTGAGAAAGCAAAAAGAAAATCATGGTATTTTGATGAGACAGATTAAAGGCACAAACTGCAGCCACCAAATAGTCTCTGAAATAAAACAGTTCTTTGATTGTGAGTAACGTTTAAGGAGAGCTAAGTATAGGCATGAGAAAAATTAAAAAAAAATGTTATGCATCTTCTGGTTTGTTCCTTTTGTCCCCCTGACCTGGGGATTCTAGAATTCATTTTCACTCACGAAGTAAATTAGAAGAGCCCCAGGTTTTGAAAAGGAACGCAGACCAGGTTCCTGGCTACAGCACACGGTAAGTCCACAGAAGACACGAATGCGATCTGCACTCAAATATCAAAACGTAGTAGCATTTCACCAGCGTAAAGTACAAAGGTGACAGAAGAGACTGGTCAGAGGAAGTCTTTCCTCCTAACCCTGCAGAGTGAGGAGCATTGGAAGACTTCCCTGTGTAGGAAGGAGGGGAAACATTAGGATGAATTAGAATGAGGTGACCCTTCTCTTGGGGGCATTGCAGGCTCCAATAAAACACAGACTGCAGAATATCCAGTCTGAATATCTATTGTGAATGAGCGAATGGGACCCTATTTTTGTCTTCATGAAATCAACTCTGCCTAAAAGTACGTTCAGCTTGTTTGAGGGTTCCTCACTTTCCACCTCTTTTGTTCCAGAGACTGCAAAGTGAAGGCCAATTTGCATTTTTACAGTCAATTTCCAAGACTGACACTGAATCCTTCTGCAAAGGCTTTTCTTAAATTGCGCTGGTCTGTGGTGCGGAGACCCCCTGACAGTTCTATAGCCTGCATTCCCTTGCTTTATGGCAACTTGGATCAACATAAGCCCTGAATACTGTCAACTGATATGACACACTAAAACAAGAGTAAATAAACATGGAAACGACTCTGCTGGCTCCTGGTCATAAACGCAGAAATGGTGAGGTTCTCAAGTTTGCCTGCACTTAACAACAATATGTTTCTTCGTGGAACGGATCCAAAAATTTGAAGCTAATCTTAAAAAGTCAGAATTCTTGCATGCATAAACAAAAGCTAAAGCCTTTAACCAACAGATGTAAATTAAAGTTGCCTGCTTGAACTGGCTGTGATAATATTTATTATTATAAAGATAAAAGGTTAAATATAAATTACACTAAAAGTATAGCTGACATTGCCATTTTTTTCTTTTCGTTCCAGAGTTTATGAATTTCCCTCGATATTTGTCAAGATACGTGCTTTCTAAATCAGTTTAGATAAGGTGTTTATTCTAAGGTTTAAGTTTTTATTCTAAACTCAGTTACTGACTTACTTGGAAATTGACTGTAAAATTGACAAAGGAGAGTTTCTTAAAGAAGAACAGTTGTTTTGCTACATAAATTTCATATAAATTACAGACAACAGTTGTCATGTCCACAAGCCTTACTATTAACTATTTATTATTCTAATATTTTGTACACAGAAAAATAAAAACAGTATACACCCAGGAAACACTACGTGCTGCCTTCTCCATGACAAGTGTCAGAGATACTCCAAGTGGCCAAGGGGATTTCCCTATAGTTCTGTAGCATGTGAGATTTTACTTCTAAAAAAGAACTTTTCAGAAAATATATCCTGAAAAGTAAAAGCAGGGAGAAGCATGTATTACAACACTAACGGTATGCTACAGGAATATTTTCCTCACGACTAAGTTTGAATAAACTTACTATATCTTTTAGGCATCATAAAATCTCTTTTTAGTCCTGTCGTATTGAAAACTATGTGTCGTAAAACTATACCTTGAAAAACAAAATTCCAATACAGTGACTACAACTCTTACTTTGCCCAAACTTAAGGGAAAAAAAAAACCCCACCTTATTCTGAGAGGAACTGAAATAAAATGAACACCCAATTACCATAATTTTTAACACAAGGTATAACAGGTATTTGCTCCCATTATAATACTAGAAATAGGGAAGCAAAACAAAGCTTACAAGACTCCTATTTTGGGTATTTTTCTTTTGGTTTATTCATTAGTAGTTAGTCTAATATTTCCATAAGAACTCTATGTCCAAAGTAAGTAGGTATTCAGGGAGAGAAACAAAAACAAAAACAAAAACAACCCACACCACTGGCAAGCTTCTAGAGAAACTGTGGATTTAAAAGTAGGTTACTGTAATTCAGGACTCCTCACTCTTGTATATGCTAAAGTGCTTTGTGAATCTTCAGGAATGTAAAACAACCACCTAACTCTGCCCATGACAAGACACCCCCCTCACCACCCCCACTCCTGCCCTTCATTCATTTTCTGTAGTAACATCCACTGAATGGCACTGAATTCATTTTTTGAAATCTTTAGATCACAAAATTGCTACTAACTAATGAGGATATTCTGCATTTGGTTGTAATTTTTCATTTGATTCCTCAAATTCATGTTCTGCATTAAATATTTACTACTTGCCCAAATTCAGGACTCAAGGTTGGCTACAGAACATGAGAACCAGAATGAAAACAACAGTGGACTTGAGGGCACAGAACAGCTGAGGGCGAGGTCCTTTCTTCCACTAACAGGCTCTGTGGCTCTGAGGAAGGCTTTTAATCTCTACAGACAGCAGTTTTCTCATTTAATACAAGGCAGTTAGGCTAAAAATCTCTGTGGCTCTTTCCCATGTAATTCTCGTAATAGCAAAGAGCATATAGATGTTCCCAAGGAAGTATTTATTTATCCAGTCAATGCCTGGCAGTGAATTAATCAGTAGGTATAGACCGGTAGCTTTTCCATATTACCTAGATTTCTCTGCCAGTATAGAAGTGTCTCCAATAGGATGTTCGAAGGCAATAAAGGATAATTCAGTTTCAGAATAAATCATTTCTATAGGTAGTGTTTTTAAAAACAAACCAGTTCTTGACTGGCGCCTGGTGAAAACCTAGGTTTCTTATCTATTTTCACAGCAAGATTACTTTATAATTCTCAACAATATGGATCATACATGTTTATACATTTTTTTTTCCTGAGAAGCATAATGGTCAACAGTGTCACACAAGTGTTATAAAAAAAAAAGTGGCATTTTTTTTTCACATTACAAATTAATTCTTTTCTTAAATACACAAGAATATTTCAAGTCTAGGTGCTTGGATTGAACACACAATCATATGTAATAAGGAAAAATAGTTACTCAGAGCGTAGTATCACTAGTCAGTTACACAGTAAGAGGATAACTAGCTGATAAGTAATAAAAGAGAAAAAGGAGAAAAGTTAATTGCTATAAATCTGTGTGACTTTCATTCATTTGACTCACTGAGATCAGGATCTGTGTGTATGATTCTAGATAGAAATTAAACCGGCAAAGGCTATTATGAATTCAGAGGACTCAGTGTCCAACAAATCAATGGATATGACCTGTTAAAACGAGTTAAAAATAAACTGAAAACCAAAAAAAAGGTTACTTTTCAAAAGATTTAAAAAAAAGCGGATGATGGGCATTAAGGAGGGCACTCTGGGATGAGCACTGGGTGTCCTATGTCCTATCACTGGGTTCTACTCCTGAAGCCAAGACTACACTGTATGTTAACTAACTTGAATTTAGATTAAAAAAAAAAAGTGGAGACAAGTAAAACAATGGTTCAGATATTAATGTGATAGATAAAAACATATCTGTTGCTAGAGTGTGCTTAAATTAGGTATTGCTGCTATTACTGAAAATAATAGCAGTGTATCTGCTATTAATCTCTGGACATAAATACAGTATGACCTGTCAACGCCTGGAGGAAGTATATCTTTTTGTTATGTTGGCATGATAGGTAATTATGATGTTCTTTATATTTAAAACTTTTTAAAAAACACATTGTGAATTCGTAAAAAAAAATGAGAGAGAGAGATACATAAAGAGACAGAGAGAGAGCAGGACACTCAATAACGTGGCCATCTGCCGACAACAGACTACTTCAGGACAGCCATCTGACCATGGCTCTCCCTACTCTGAATTCTGTTTACGATGTCAATGCCACAGGTCAAAAGGTAGTAAATGGAAGGCAGAAGAACTCGAGACATTTTGGCACATCATCAAATGCTTCCAGTTACTAACTGGGGCTTCAGGAATTCAGTTCAGTTGAATGTACTATGGTCTTAGTTCTTTATTTAGCACGATTGGAAAGAACCTAGAGATGGTCACAAACAAATCATTTAAAATAAGTTCTTATGGATATTCATGCAATGAATTTTTTTTCCTGAAAAGAGACAGTAAGTGGAGAACGACTAAGAGCAAGCATATGAAAAACAGTCAACTCTCCATTTATTTTTTTTTCAACGTTTTTTTTTTTTTAATTTTTTTTTATTTTTGGGACAGAGAGAGACAGAGCATGAACGGGGGAGGGGCAGAGAGAGAGGGAGACACAGAATCGGAAACAGGCTCCAGGCTCCGAGCCATCAGCCCAGAGCCTGACGCGGGGCTCGAACTCACGGACCGCGAGATCGTGACCTGGCTGAAGTTGGACGCTTAACCGACTGCGCCACCCAGGCGCCCCTCAACTCTCCATTTAAATGAGAAAGAACTAAAACATAAAGTTCTTCTACCTAGTAGAATGAAGTACAGTATGGAAGTTCGAAGTTCAACATTCTCCTTTGGAGAAGATATATTTATATTTATACTCTCTAAGTATATAATTCTTATACAGCCTGTCCAGTTAATCCTAATAGGGTGAATGCACCAATCTCTCCTGCTAAATATAACATCACAGTGCCTCTGATGCTTACCCAGTCAAGTTCAGATTCTTCAACCTAGCATTTCAAGTCCTTTCCAATGAGACCCAAACTATGACTGCAGTCTTACCTGCCTCTCTCTCCCTACATGTGTTCTTTGCTTGAAATGACCTACGATCCTGCCACATGGAAAGCTGACGGCAGACGTTTCTACCTCTGAAACTTGAATGCTTTTCCTCCTCCTCACTGCTTTTTCCTTTTCAAAACCGTACTGTGCACTCAAGGTCTCCCTTGATTTGTCTCACCAGATATGATACTCTGTGTGCAGAACATTCATTTTTCTCTCTCTTTCTCTTCCCAAACTGAACTGTAAAGTTGTGAACTACTGACCTACACTGCATTGCACAGAGAACTACAAAGAACTAACTGCTAAGTCCTCTGCGTTCTCTTAAGTCATCTGAAGTGTCTACATCTCTTTCAGCACATGAAGGCGAAATTTTATTATCTTTCCTTGGATTTTTCTGTAACAGCCTAATGTTACAGAGCAGAGGGGCTCTGGAAGGGGACTGCTTGGAATCTACTACTTACTAGTTTGGGTAAATCTCTCTCCTCAACTAAAACCGTAACAGGTTAGTAATAGAACCTAAGTCCTTGGGTGGTTATGAGGATTCGATTGGACGAGAACCCTTGGGATTGGGCTGATACATAAATAAACAAGCAGGCAAGATTTATTAAACTGAAAAACTCCCTCAAAATAATTTAAATGTCAAAAGCTCACTTGTTATACATGGTTTAGGTTCAGGTAATCCCTGACTATTTGAGCACTTTCTGCTCACATGTGTACTTGTGTTGCAATGGCAAACTTAATACGTATACACTAAGTGATGAATGTACTGCACTTAAGGAAGCTAACAGTATGTTCAATTTGGAAGAAAAAGGGCACAACTAAAACAAATGCATAAAAATTATGGAAGTGTATTATAGAATATAGCTTTAAATAGTGAGGCACAATGGTGGTTTTCAGATGTCTCCTTCTTTGAGATAGAAGTCTACTGTTTGACTTGCCTAGGTTCAGCTTTTAGATCCCTCTTTATATGAATACAGAGTACCACCCATTTGTATTTACTGGCCCACCACTAGGGGCCAAACAGGATGCTAGCCTGGATTTCTTCCAGGCTTGTTATACAATTTGACTAAGTAAAACAGATTATACTCATCAGTGTTCTCAGTGCTTGTATTCCTGATGATAATGTGAAGATAGATGAATATAAAAAACGTTTTTTTTCCCTAAGATGTAAATAACTAAGACACAGATAAGTAAAGTACTGAAAATTAGATTTAAAAAATTATTTTTAATTAGTGTTTTTTATTTATTTTTGAGAAAGAGAGAGAGAGACAGAGTGTGAGCAGGGGAAGGGCAGAGAGAGAGGCACAGAATCTGAAGCAGGCTCCAGGCTCCAAGCTGATGGCACAGGGCCCGACGTGGGGCTCGAACTCACGAACCGTGAAATTGTGGCCTGAGCCGAAGTCGATGTTTAACCGACTGAGCCACCCAGGAGCCCCTGAAAATTAGATTTTTAAGTTAAAGTTTTGAAACTAAATATTTATCAGTATTGCTTAAGGCACATGAATGGGATTCTTTGTAGATAAAAAGAGCATAATTTCCTAAGATTCCACATCACCTACTATTTAATGTAATTCTTGTAAAAAAGAATTAACATTAGTGTTGCTTATTTTATTTTTATTAATTTTTTTTGATGCTTATTTATTTTTGAATGAAAGAGAGAGGCCGAGAGAGAGGGAGACACAGAATCTAAAGCAGGCTCCATCCAGGCTCTTAGCTGTCAGCACAGAGCCCGACTCAGGGCTCAAACCCATGAACCATGAGATCACGACCTGAGCTAAAGTCAGATGCTTAACTGACTGAGCCACCCAGGTGCCCCTAATTTTGCTTATTTTAAAGGCAAAGCTTTCTATTACTTGTCACTCACAACACATTTTATCTATAATCAATTTTTTCCCAAAATGTAAAATATGACAAATTTTATTTCATCTGATCACAATTTTCATTAATATAAATACTCCTGAAATACAGCACCTCCCAACAGTAGGTCCTCCCTATATAGATAACAAATTCGTATCTACTCTGCACACATGTTTATACTGTTTATCTCTTTTTACACTGAGGATTCGATATATTAAACATTTAATTCCTGACAAATATTTTGGGATGTCTTTAAAGTCCCCTCCATATCTGCATAACGGACTTTAATAAATGGGTCACTGTTTTCGTGTCATATAAACTGCAGTCATTATGTACACTTACTCTCAGGTGGTTAGTTTTTATAAATATCCTGCATCTGCATGAATCACAGCATTCATATGACACCAATACACCAAGAGCGAATTATTATGAAACTTTGTATACAAATATTTTTCAAGAAGCTGGGAAAGTCTTTTTTGTTTTGTTTTGCTTAATAATTAATGCATCCCTGTATACATTAAAAGGTGGTAGCATAAATATATTCTTCATATAGGTCTATGCTACTTTACTGTACTTTATATATAATATTAGCATTTTATTGTCTTCAGTTCCCAGTTAGTACGTAAAACAATGTGATGCACCACATAGGAAAAGATGGAAGAGAAGGAGTGGACACAGTGAATTAGGGGCACTATAGGATTTCTTAAGGGACAGCCACATCACTGTGCCTTTAAAAATAAAAAAGTTTAATGGTGAGCCAAGGGAACAGATAACAGAGCCTTCTGCCTAACTGCAGCATGTATTCTGATTTCCTTATCTAAGCATATCAGCACTGGTTGTATTTTTTAAAAATGTTTAATTATTTATTTTGGGAGAGATTGAGAGAGAGAGAGAAAGAGAGAGAGAATCTCAAGCAGGCTCCATACTGTCAGTGCAGAGCCCAATGCAGAGTTTGAACTCATGAACCATGAGATCATGATCTGAGCCAAAAACGAAAGTCAGACACTTAACCAACTGAGCCACCCAGGCGTCCCGGCACTGACTGAATTTTAATTTGATCACTTCCTTCCCAAAGCAATTTTGTATAAAATCTACTATGCAGATTACTAGAAAACCCTCATCAGTATCCATGACAAGACTAACATGGTCTTAGTTTGTACTGCTGATTCCTACTCTCTTCCTTGAAAGGAGGGCATCTTCCAAGTAGCTGTGTTGGTCAGAATTATTTAATACAGAGTAATGGAAAGAATGGGCTTTGCAATTAGATCTGATTTTCCATCTTTGGCTTCATCATTTATTAACATTGTGTTCTCATACTTGTTATGTAACATCTCGGATCTTTGAGTTTCCCATCACTAGAATAAGGATAACAAATGCCCAATCTTTTATTGTACTATTTTGAAAAGTAGAAAATACATAGGTAATTGATTTATTTATTAAAAACACTAGATGCTAGGCATACGAAGATATATAAAAGGCAGATTCTATCCTCCTATAGAAGCTTGTAGTCTAGTACAGGTTTATCAGCACTATAGTGCTGATAATAGTGAGGTTTATCAGCACTATAATAAATTTTGTTACAAGGCACATTGGCAGTAAAAAGAAAGTAATGGCAAATTCTTCCTGGGGGGCAAATATCAAGAAAGATTTCAGAGAAAGTTATCTTTAGCTATCTTCACAAAGATTCAGTCCTGTGATCAATAAATGGTTACCACTGTTGTCATGTTAACATGACATCTGTCTCCATTAAGCAAAATCCTTGATCTCAGTCATTAATGGCTAAATCTACATGTTCATAGAAATCATGTTCTCAAAGGGGCAAATTAAATGATGTCTTGCAAACTGGATTCATTTGAATTACTTTGTGCAGTAAAAGCTGTGTACGGTGATCCACTCGTGCCACCTGTCTGGGACTTTCATGGTTTTACCACTAAAAGTCCAGCATCTCCAGCAACCCCTCAGTCCCAATTTTAAAATGGAAAATCCCTGTGCTGGAAACCCCCTCAGTCCTAGGCAAACAGGAACAACTGGTCACTCTAGATCTATGGTAATGGTTAATATGGCTTAAATGAGTGGACTTATCATTCCACCCACAGTGCATTCATGTTGAAATGTGGAACTGGAGATCATTTCTAGTCAACCAACCATCAGACACATTCATTATAACCTGTTACTAAGGATATGGTATGATGTTAGACCCTATACCAAATTCAACTCTTTACCTTCATATTTAAATGTAACCAAAGGTAAAACTGAAGGATTAACAAAAAGGTGAAATGTCACAGTTTCATTTACAAAATGACAGAGATCCTCAATGTCCAAAATAATATAATATTTTATTATTTTGAAAGCAATCAAATTTTCTTTATTTCTAACCAATGAGAAAGGAGGAAGGTAATAAGGATAGTTAGCTCACAGGAGTAAACATACTTACAAATTCATTAGCAAAAATCCCCTTCATTCTCATCAAAATGAGCGTGTCTCCATTCAGGAACACTCTGAACTTATTATTTTGCTCTCAAGGAAGTGAATATATGAGACCAGAGAAACAGCTTGGGGTTACAATTTAGCCACGGCTCACTACATGTTGAATTAAAGCCATGTTAACTGCCTTGACCCCTCAGCTTCTTAAAAAATAAATACCCGATCATTCTGGTAACAAATGACCAGTCAAATGAATTCTGAATAGTAGTGTGGTATCTTATAATGTAGAGCAACTTTATATTATACTACAATGGCAGGAAGGGGAGAGGACTACATTCGATCTGTCCCCACATTAGGATAAAAAATTAAAGTGGCTTTTTTGAGGGAGCTAAATACTTAATTCTTCTGAGAAAGACAACCAAATTTATCATGCTCAGAGGATTACTGAGCAATAAAAGAATGGTATGGACCTCTTTCCAATTTTGAAAAGTTGTATTTCATTTATAACATTAAAACTACAATCTAGAGAATAAACAAGTACTATATATTGTTAAGAGTTAACTAAACCCTTAATCAATACATTTAAATTATTGGCATTTATAGTTCTGGAATTCTAGAAACTATGATGGGTGCAGAACATTGCATCTTTTATGTACAAAAATAAGTATGAAAAGACAAATTAGTCTTCCTTTATCGATAACAGATAGCTTATAATCTAATAAAGAGATTTGTTTTTTACTTTTCTATGCCATTTTCTTCCTTATATTTTTCAGTTTTCATCCTACTCAAGCAGTTGTTGGTGTATAATGGCCAACTTTTACCCAGCTTAATTCACCAATCAATTTACACTTTTTAATCCTGCACTATTAAAATTACGCAAAAATCTCTTGCAATACAGAGATTTAAAAGATACCAGAGATTCAGCATGTAACTTTGCACTAGTCCATTTGCTGCATGTGACAATCTCTTCCAAATAAAGTAATGAAAATGGTTATCTACTTCTTATCCCCACCGGTAAAGTAATATTAATTAATTTCACCAAAGCCTGGAAGTCTAATTTAACCTCCTTTATTCTTATGTTAATTGCTTTGAAGAAAGTGATACAATTGATTTCGACAGGAGCTTATTTCAAAAGCCTTGTATATAATGAGAGTATTTCTGAGCTCATTAAAGCTGACCATCATATAAAGCCAGGGATGAGTACTTTAAAGAACTATTAATTGGACTCAAACAGAGTAAGAAAGTCTACACCAGTCGTTTAAAACAATGCCAAGAGAAAAAAAAATCTGCTGAATGTAGTCTGTAAGACTAATAGCAAAAATAGTTACTGCTGATAGCAATCTTAGACCACAGGTGACATTTACGTTATTATTGTTTCTGCTTCCTAAGCCCTAAGCACATTCTCTGCTCTCCCCCCACCTCACCCTTTTTAAGTAGTCTCTTTGAGATCAGTGACTTAGAACATTAGCTGAAAAAAATCCCATGAGATTTTCAAGATGAACTGTTGTGAAATGTAAATTTATACTCCACTTGACTTGAAAACAATTTAAACGTAATTGAATCTATAGGTTTTTTTTTTTTAATGACCAACATCTCAATAAACAATATACATGATTTACCAACATAGGAGATAAAGTAGTATTTGTTTATATTTATCTATAATATAATGTGATCAATGCAGAAAAGATCAAGAATTTAGAAGGTATTTGTAAACAGAATCTACGTTGAAAAGATAAGGTGACAGCAAAAGACACAAAATCTGCCTTTCTTACTGACAGGTGTGACTAGGTAGAGTCAAAGAGGAAAAGATTTTTTCATTAGGGGGAAAAAGTTTTGGTCAGTGTTAACAATGTGCCTATTTTAACTTCCTAAGAGTAATTACAGGGTTTGTGAATTTGGGGGAGAAGCTGATACATTCTGCTTTCAGTTACATGGTCTCAATGGTCTATGAGGCAATTGGAATATACTTGAATATGCTTGAGGCAAGGGAATATGCATATTTTCTCTCTGGGAGAAATTCCAGAGAATATAAATGACCGAATGAAGATTTTGAAGGAATTAAATATTTTAATGATCATCTGAAATCTTCATGCTGCAGAGAAATGGTGAGGTTGAACATATTCCTCAAACTATCTAATTTAATTATATGGGTGACCCTTGAACAACATGGATTTTAACTGCATGAGTCCACTAACACAAAAATTTTTTTTTGATAAATACAGTACAGTATTGCAAATGTATTTTCCTTATGATTTTCTTAACATTCTCTTTTTTCTAGCTTATTTGGTTGCAAGAATACAGTATATAATACATATAACATACAAAATATGTGTCAATCAACTGTTAATGTTATTTTAAGGCTTCCAGCCAACAGTAGGCTATTAGCAGTTAAGCTTTTGGGGAGTCAAAAATAGTATGTGGATTTTAGACTGCATGGGGTCAGCACCCCAAACCCCGTGTTGTTAAAGTATGACAAAAAAGAGAAGCTAGGCAATTTTGGAAAGAGTATGATTAAGTATTTACTAACATTTTTCAAAATTACTCACCTTTGGAAGAGAGTATGATCAATGAACAGCAAACGTTAAAGATTCGGCACATATTTCAAATATAATTCAGTTTCTCTCCATATTATTCAAGTCAACAGAAAGCCATTCATTAAAAAAAATCATTTCTTGAGAATCTAGTACTTGCAAAGCACTATGGATGACGAAAAGATAAGACTAAGTCCCTGCTTTTTACAGAACTTGAAGTAGAGTTACGACCTAAGACTTGTACACTGAAAACTACAAGACATTAATAAAAGATAAAAGAGGACACAAATAATTAGAATGATAATCCATGCTCATGGATTGGAAAAATTAATATTGTTAAGAGGTCCATACTACCCAAAGGAATATAGAGATTCAATGCAATTGCTATCAAAATTCCAATGGCATTTTCCATAGAAACAGAATAACCCTAAAATTTGTATGGAACCACCAAAGATAGCCAAAGCAATCCTGAGGAAGAAGAAAAAAAAACTGGGGGCATCATGCTCTCTGATTTCAAGCTACATTACAAAGCTATAGTAATCAAAACAATATAGTGTTAGCATAAACACACACACACACACACACACACACACAGAGTAATGGAACAGAGTGGACAGGTCAGAAATAAACCCATGCATCTATGGTCAATAAACTTATGACAAAGGAACCAAAGGAAAAGGACAGTCTCTTCAATAATGGCACTAGAGAAACTGGGCAGCCACATCCAAAAGAATGAAACTGTCTTACACTGTCTTAGACCATACACAAAAATTAACTCAAAATGTATTAAAGACTTAAAGGTAACACCTGAAACCCTAAAACTCCCACAAGAAACATAGGCAGTAAACTCCTTGACATTGGTCTTGGCAGTGGTTTTCTGACTCTGACACCAAAAACAAAAGCAACAAAAGCAAAAATAAACAAAAGTCTGGAGGATGGGATTCTAGAACCTACTCTCAAGTCTATACTGCAGAACCAGGCTGTCAAAGGTGCTGCTTAATCCTGCCATGACCAGGAAGCTGCTCATCAAATCAGAACATACATCTATTTCACATTTATAAATATAGAACCACCTCAGTCGGAGCTGCTATATTCACAGTTACTGGTTCCAGAACAGCATCGCCGTGCTCCAATCAGGAAAACCCATGTGCAAAATCAGAAAGCTGTCACTACAGCTCCAGGATCCCACCTTTTCTACTATCAGGAAGGCATTTCTGCTAAATCAGCAGGTCTCGGAAATACAGGTTGGCTCCAGAACCGTAACATATTTGCTATAATCCACAATGATAAAATACATGCCCAATATCGCATTTATCTGAGTTCCATTTTCAAGTCTCACTGCAATTGCATCTGATGTGGAACCTGAATCACACTTGGATCACCAGCTATAACGGGCTTGAAGAAATTGTTTTAGCTTTCTACTCTCCACAGGAAAAGGAAGTCACACTAGGAGAAAACTGGAACAGACATTCTGAGCCAAAACTCCATTAGACTGCATTAGACTCACTCTTACTTCTCCATGTTCATCTCTGAAAATACCAAACATTTTTCTTTATTGTTATAAAGTAGATTGTAGATTTGGTTCATCGTTGATCACAGCCCCAAAGTCTAGAACATTCCTACTGTAAATAAGTGCTTAATAAATTAAACACTACTCAATTAAAAAAAACCCCAAACATTTCTTGAGAATCTAGCACTTACAAAGCCTACAGATGATGAGAAGATAAGGAAGATCAAGTGTCTAGAGTCAAGGAGACAATATTAGTAATTAAAGTAATTAATTTAAGTAATATAAAGTGACTTGACCATGCCCAGTTGGATAGACTGACATCAACAAGGGCCCAAATCCCATACTTATATTTTGTTTCCCTTCAGTTGCTGTAAATGGAAGACATTAGGGATAAACTGGAACAAAGTCAACTGTTCACACTGCTGCTGTTCTTCCTGCCAGAACCACATTACAGTAACAAATTATGATACTGACTGCTCATACTAGACATTCCTCAGACACACAGAACAAGTCGAGAACAGGGTGGTGGTATAAGCCAATATATGCATATTTGATAAAACCATAGCTAATATTGATTAAATGTCAGCCATTGTTAAAGTTGACAAAATCTCAGGCACATATATCACCTCACTTCACCCTTACAAGAGAACTACAAGACATTAATAAAAACACACACACACACACACACACACACACACAGAGTAATGGAACAGAGTGGACAGGTCAGAAATAAACCCATGCATCTATGGTCAATAAACTTATGACAAAGGAACCAAAGGAAAAGGACAGTCTCTTCAATAATGGCACTAGAAAAATATATATCAATTTCATCAGTGAGAGAAAAAAATGAAAATGGCAAAATTTAAGTAGATGAGTGATTGCCAAAGGACGCAGGGCCAGTAAATGGGAGAGTTGAGACTAAAACGGAGATTTGTAAGCTTCTATTATATTGAGCAATTTAGAGCTTAACTGTGAGAAAGGCAACTCAAATGACTGTAGGTTTGCCACAGAGAGGAGCCAGTGGAGAGCAAAATGTTCTACAACCCCACCTAGTGAAGTAAACAAAGCCTCATTAGGGTCAACATATGGCCATGTTGTGTCCATGTTGTGGTTCATGATGGCTGACTTATCAGAAACAAGTTCCCAGGTGTCTTTCTCTTGGACTTTTCCCAAACCAATGAGGTCATCTGATAGAAAGAACCAGAGCCACCAACTTTTATATCACCATCAGATGATATCAATTAAGTGGTCATTAAAACACCAGAATGAGACAGATGGGTTTGACTATTGCAATACTGACCTTCACAGCCCCACTCACCTATTATGACTGTTAAAATGATAACAATAATTGCTATTATTATTATTAACTTTATTAACTATTACTACTGTCATGCTTCCAGGTATATAACCCAAATGAGTGAGTGAAAAGAGTTGGCAAAGTATGCAAATATTCCTGATTCTCTCCGTGTGTAGTCAATTGAAAAGAGAATGACTAGAAGTCCCTTTATATTTGGTAAGTTCAATGAAGTCCAGATTAACATGATAAACTCTTGAGTATTTGACAAACAAGAGAGTTCTTATTTAATTTAATGAAATAATTAATAAGCTACCGTATTTTATCCATCATATACTTGCCCTCATTAAAAGCTGTAATTGCCTTTACTGTAATTGCCTTTACTGTAACATTTCTCTTTCTCTCCCTAACAACTTCCCCCATACACCCACACAAAGCAGGCAATCCCTCCTCTCTATTCTCTCTTCTCAAGCACTTAAAATAGTTTCGGAATATGGCTGATGGTCAATAAAAGGTCAAATAAATATATTATAGCTAAGCAGAGATGAAAAATTCAGACAGTCCAAATTTGAATTACATATCTCACTTAAGAATCCCCTGACTACAACCAGGATATCTCTCTCTCTCTTGACAGGTAAACTACCCTCATTCAAATCTGAGCAATAAGTATTTCTCAGACAAAAAAGGAGTTGTATGAAAGATCCGATTGTTGGGGCGCCTGGGTGGCTCAGTCGGTTAAGCGTCCGACTTCAGCTCAGGTCACGATCTCGCGGTCTGTGAGTTCGAGCCCCGCGTCGGGCTCTGGGCTGATGGCTCAGAGCCTGGAGCCTGCTTCCGATTCTGTGTCTCCCTCTCTCTCTGCCCCTCCCCCGTTCATGCTCTGTCTCTCTCTGTCTCAAAAATAAATAAACGTTAAAAAAAATTAAAAAAAAAAGACCCGATTGTCAAAGGCTTGAGTACATCTATAAAAGTCATTCTCTCAATTAATGTGTAAAGGGTGTTAATTAAAATTCACTTCTAATTAAAAAAAATCTTGCGCAAAAAACTAGATGTAATATACTATGGAAGAAGTGTTCTTTGTGCAAAAACAAAACAAAACAAAACAAAAAAAAACCCAAAATAAAACAAACAAAAAACCCCCAAAAACCAGAAAAATAAAAAATAAACAAAACCCACCACGAAATACTATGAATTCAAAACTCTCAAGAAAAAATAACAGCTTGGTTGGTGGGTGACTGAGGAACACTAGAGAGTAATTTTCCACCAGAACATAAGTGGACATGGCCTTGCTCTTTTTAGGGACAGTGACAGGAATGGTACCATGCTGCTATAGAGTGTCCAACTCAGTATTGCAAAAGCCATTATTTCCTCGTTGCATTTTTTGTGCACTGTCACTCTCACTTTTTTGCTGTTGACATCTCACAGAATACCCAATCTGACTGCTCTATTACTATCATCTATATCTGGTCCACAGATTATGATTGACAAGTACCTCAATGGAGCAGATACAGCATTGGATTGGGAAACAGACTTGGGCTCAAGCAGGATAAGTCACCGTCTCCTAGTGAGGCCAAGGGCAAGCCACTCAACATCTCAGTCTTAGTTTCATTACATTCAAAACACCAGGGGGGAGGGGCAGAGAACTGTTTACACTGCGTGACACCATTTGTAACTCCTGTAGTTCTAAAAAATCGAAGTAAAATCGTCACCACTTCAAAAACTATATTTGTTGTGAATGAAACAAGAAGGGTCCAGTACCACATTCAGACACTTGGCCTTGCCTGGGTCTTTCTGGCATTTAATGCTTGGCTGTTGTATCAGTGGCTCTAAGAGGACCATCAGGCAGGTTGCTATGGTCTGAGTGAAAGTGTCCCAAACCTGTTTCAGTTGTCATGTGCCAATGTAATGGAGAAGCTTTAAAACAGCACGTTAATAATCACTGCTGTCATTCCTTGTCTATCAATTTCCTTGAAAGTTCTCTAAAATTGCACACTGACCGAAAGGGAGTCAATGCTCATGGCGAGGAGAGATGCGGGTGAAAATTTTCATGAGCTTCCTAGCATGAGTAATGAATTTCACTTATGCTTCCTTGGATTTATTAAACATCACTTTTTACTTTCTGCACGTCTTGGACTTTGAATGATTACCAGTTTGTTTATTGAAATCACATTTGATAGCACTGGTAACCCCTTGCATGTCAAAACCATAATTTCTCAGTTAAAAAAATATAAAACTGGGCACCCAGGTGGCTCAGTGCTTAAGCATCTGACTTCGGCTCAGGTCATGATCTCATGGTTTGTGAGTTCGAGTCCCACATCGGATGAACTCGAGCCCCGCTTCTCTCTCTCTCCTCCTCTCTTTCTCTCTCTGCCCCTTGCTCACTTGAGCCCTCTCTCAAAAATAAATAAATAAACAAACAAACAAATAAAACTAAACTGCATTCATAAAACAAACATGCATACAAAATTATATTTAGTTCTTCTAAGATACTTGTACATACAGGGTTAAAAATAGGGACAAATAATAGAAGCTTCCATAGAAATACTTTTGGTTCTAGTATATTCCTGTAAAGTTGGAGTCAGACATGGGTACAATACATTAAAAGGACTTAAAATTGCTTTATTCAATTTTCATCATGATACACTGAATTTCAGCATCATAAAAGACTTGCTATTGCATTTTTTCCATCCATATAATGAACCTTACATTTGTAAGTGAAAAGTTTCATTTGCACCCTTATGGCAGTGGACAAAGAACATTCAGCTCAAGTGTCATTCTGGTGCAGTGTCAAATAACCTCAATTCTGAAACAGGATACTTCCAGTTCACTGCCTGATTCATGGGTCCTTAGAAATGATGTAGAGAAATGCAAAGGGTTTTCATAGTGCAGTCACAAATCCACTGCTGCAGTCAGCTGACAGAAAGTGCTTCTCCTGGAGGTATCTGACTTACCGTCTTTTGAAAGGGATGGACTGGACCACATGAGAGAAAATACAGGACTGAATAGCTTTTTAAAAATCCATTTTCCACCGTCAAAGAGCCATAATTTAAGCTTACAACTTGCTATTTGTTCTTCTAACCCGTCAAAAGAAAATACAGGACTTGTAAACATAGTAGACAGTGATTTGTAAAACATAACCATTTTTTAATTATTTGTTATGTGCCCTCGTTCATCGTACAAGTATCATTTAATCTATTCAACTGTTGATAAACTAGAAGACTTTAGAACATCAGATTCTATTATAACTCTACTTAAAGAGGTCTCACCTGATAAACCAACAAACTCTATCTATCCCCTCTTAACAACAGTGCCACATCTATATTATAATAATTAATTTAATTGAAAACTTTATGAAGCTTTGAAAGGGATTTTACTTAACAGAGTAAGATTCATGATCAAACCACATAAACTAGATGGGGTGGTATCTGCTCAGTTTGCTGAAATCATTTGGCTGCTTTAAAATAATCTGCTTTGTGGTCTGACACTAAGCCATTTAAATAAAAGATATGTTTGGGGTCTGTTATTTGTTTTAATTATATGTGTAAATACTATGGTCATATTGGGTGCCTCTTCATAAACATAACTCAATTCTGACATTTAAGTTCAGCGAGAAGAATTTGCACGTTCTTGTTTTATAAAGCAAATAATTACTTTATCATTTGAGGCTAATTAAAAAAGGGGGGAAAAAGAGCTCTTTCAATCCACAGCTTATAAAGAGGGGGTGACATGGGCATCAGGAATACTTGGGTGCTTTGCCAGATCTCTTCTCTAGCTTCTCTGGGCTAACTACCTCAGAGAGCATAATAATCGTAATTACAATAATCATATTAATGGCTGTTATTATGGTTACTATTTGGATGAGAATAACAGAAAAGTGGTGCTGTGAAGGTCAATATTGCAAGATGCTTTTTGATGTTCAGATGAAAGACAATATGTAAGTGAAGCACACATGTTTTTAAGAAAAAAATGCACTATGCATATGTAAATTAATCTTTTGGCTACATAAATATCCATTCTATAATACAGTGCAACTTATTTAACCAATAAGTGGTGAACATTTGGATTTATTTACGGAGTGCTGCTGTTATAAACAGTAACATAAATGTGGACTAGTTGGTTTGAAGCAGAATTTGGGGGTTCCGGGGTTGCCAGTATCTTTCATGTGAGATATTCTCACAGTGAAGGAAGACACAGAATAGCAGAGTGATGAGATCAATATTAAGAAAGGGTGTTTTAAGTAGTGAATAAAAAATGTTTGATGATGAAAAAAAGTAGAAGATGAAAATCACATATTGGATATTGGAAGAGGGTCAGAAAGAATGATTCTGGTTTCAAGGCAAGCAGAGCAGGGGCTGGTTCAGAAGGAAAATGTCAAGACGTCTCCATGAAGGACAATTTGGTACCAAAAGGGCATTTGGAAAAGTAAAATGGTAGCCAATCTTTTCTTTCACTTCAAGTGTATATGATGACTTTCTAATCATATAAACATGCTTAAGTCACACTAGTTTGCTTTTTATTGCATTAACTAACCAAACTGTTGCTTAATTGAAAGCACTTTTTTTATTGAGAGATTTTAGAAAGTCCATCTTAAAACACTCATTCTTTAGGAATCTACAATGTTGAAAGTATTAGTGTCTGCTTGCAGAAATTTTTTATATTTAATCAAAACAGAAAAAAGATATTAAGAAACTGGTTATGTGTGTATGCTACTTAACATTTCTAAGCATTTTAAGATGAAAATCATCTTGATTATGAAAACGACTATATTCCATAGATGCCATTTGAACTTTAATGGATTAAGGCAAGATTTTCCTTATAGTGTAGATTAAAAATTACCCCCAGGAAAGCCCTCATTTGTTATGAAGGCTCTCTGATGCAAGGTACCTGGAACAAAGAAGTCCCTAATCAAATCAGCCTTTGCATTTCCGGATAAGGCCCCATGCATCAGTCTTGCTAAGAAGTAGAAAGAATCCTAAAACAGAGTTCTTTGTAACATGATGAGGGTGAACAGAGGAACAGGAACGGGAAAGCCCAGTAGTCCCTGGTCACTGAGCTCTCTTCCAAAATCCACTAGTCAAAACAGCTAACCTTGAGCCATTCCAAGCTGATTTTTTTTTAATTTACTTAAGAAGAATGCAGCCTAGAAACAAAGCCCAACGCACAGAGTGGTCATGAGAGAAGGAGCAATAATTAAATAACAAGACATCTCTGGGAAGACAACTCTCAGTGCGTTGTCACTGCTAGTCTCCCCAGCTGCCCCAGTTTCTGGGGCTAACACAGAAAGCCTAGCTTGGCTGCTCTCCTCTTGTGCCCTGTATGATCTGATGCCAACCACGGAACCTCTGTGGGCCCCACCCTCTCATGGCTGAAACAGCTTTGGCCAGGGTTCACTTCCTCCGCAAATGTTCCCCGGGCCCTCTCTATATGCTACAAAGGTAACAGATGTCAAAGTACTTCAATATTTTTAAGATGTTACCCATGTAATTAAAATATTTTTTCAATGTCCTTTTTGTTTGTTTGAGAGAGAGAGAGAGACAGAGTGTGAGTGAGGGAGGGGCAGAGAGAGAGGGAAGATACAATCTGAACCAGGCTCCAGGTTCTGAGCTGTCAGCACAGAGCCTGATGCGGGGCTCGAACTCACAAACCCTGAGATCATGACCTGAGCCCAAGTCGGCCGCTCAACCGACTGAGCCGCCCAGACACCCCCAAGATGTCACCCCTATGATTTTAACTTTGATAAACTCACTGGTTGTTCACTCACTCTTTCTGCAGAACATTTACAATTTCTAAAACCTAGATATGTTTTCCTAGCTTCAGAGATGTCATGTTTTGATGGGAATGGAAAGGTAGAGGTGGGGAGGGGTTGGCAGATAAGAGTGGAATAATTCTAAAAATACCACTAAAAACCCTTACAGCTACTTTCTTAGGAGCATGTGAAGGGAAGGAGAGGCCTGAGGAACTAGCTGAAGAAGAGTAGGGAGAAGCTGTAGGTTTTGTTTGGAAGCATTTTGTTTTTAAGGTTTTATTTAAATTCCAGTTAGTTAATATATAGTGTAAGGTAAGTTTCAGGCATACAATACAGTGATTCAACACTGCTATACAACACCTGGGGCTCATCACAAGTGCCCCCCTTAATCCCCATCATCTATTTAACCCATCCCCCCCCCCCACCTCCCTTCTGGTAACCATCAGTTTGTCCTCTATAGTTAAGAGTCTGTTTCTTGGTTTGCGTCTCTCTTTTTCCCCCCTTTGCTCATTTGTTTTGTTTCTTATTCCACAATAAGAAGTGCCATATATATTATAAATATTATAAATATAATATATATATAATGGAATATTGCTAATCCATAAAAAATGATATACATCATAATATATATAATATATTATATATATATAATTGAATATTGCTAAGCCATAAAAAACGAAATTTTGCCATTTGCAATGACATGGATGGAGCTAGAGAGTATTATGTTAAGCAAAATTAGTCAGAGAAAGAAAAATGTCACATGAAAGCACTTTCTGCTGGCTCAAAATGGAATGAATTTACAGGTTCTAATCCTGCCTCTCTTCTTGCCTAAAGCTGGAACGCAGTCCAACCTCCAAATCCCCTTACCTCACACTTAGCTATACCTGTGCTTGATCAAATTGCCGAGGCAGCTCAAGTCTGTGCTGGGGTCCTGTGCTATAATTAGTACAGTGAGGAAGGCGCTTCAAAAATGTTCTAATTAAACAAGAAAATCCTTCAAAATCAACAGGAATACTTGATGCCATAATAAATCAAACAGAAAAGCTCAAATGTTTGGAAATCTAATGACATAAATATGCTTATAACATAATATTTAATTTTTAAAAGGAAGATAGAAAATCAAATATACAGCTAGATATCATTTTGACAAATACCCAGAACTCCATGGGATAGGAATGAGAGAGAGACACCAGAAAGTATCATGTATCATTTTCTTTCTTTGGCATTTTTCACTTTTCCAACCCACTCAATAAATGTAAGAATAGCCAAAACAAAATAATGATCTTTCTAAATGGCAGGCTTACGGCTAGCTAGGAAAATCACACTTCACTGTTTTAGCACATGCCATGAGGCAAAACTATGGATTTTGAAAGCCCTGACCTGGTTAAGACCAACTTCAGTCATTTCTCCAAAGTAAGTAATGAAATATTTTTTAACCAAATATCAAATGACTTGTAATATTTTAAAGAAATCTACTAGAAACCACTCTATTAACTCAAATGTCAGTACGCGGCAGAGAAAAACTGCTTGACTCTAAATGTTAGACTCCAATCTGACTTTGCTGATCTGATCTACCTCTTTCTAGAGTCAGCCACTGGATTTGAAACATCCTGGACAATTCAAAATAAATGCAGCTTTTAGCATTCTTGGTTAGTTTCTTTTTCTGGTGTCCACATGAAAAGTGTCTCTATTTACACTTACGTGGGATTTACGAATCCATAGAACTCTTTTGTTACTTCCTTTGGGGCCTGGTGGGAGGGTCAGAGTGAACCTCAGCAAGAAGAAAACACCAAAAGATGATTGTCAAATCTTTAACACATTGAGGCATTACCAACAAGTCCAAATCAATTCAACTGACAAAAATACATCAGACAAGGTACACACGCCTTGTTCTATCTTTTGCTTCCTGCCTTGTTCCCCTAAAATCTTCTTGTTGGCATTCATCACAAATGAGAAATGGATAATGAACCTCTAGAACAATATAAAATAGACAGTATGAGAACCAGGATATTTTGAGGCTTCAGCAAGTAATTCCCAGAAACGATTCTGTTGTCAAAATATCCCTTGAGCTTTTGTATACATCATTGTCACACTCTGCTTTGTAGGCCTTGCATACTTTATTTCCTTATAAATATCTGTATGTAATAGACTTTATCAAAGAACAGTGGGGCACCTGAGTGGCTCAGTCGGTTAAGTGACCAACTCTTGATTTCGGCTCAGGTCACAATCTCAGGGTTCTTGAGTTCAAGCCCCTGGTCAAGATCTGTGCTGACAGTGCAGAGCCTGCTTGGGATTCTCTCTCTCTCTCTCTCTCTCTCTCTCTCTCTTTCTCTCTCCCTCAAAATAAATAAACTTAAAAAAAATAATATTAAGGAAGAATTCTATTCTACACAATGCCTCAAAAACTGTTACTTAAATGAAGGGGAAAAAAAAGAGGACTTCATTGTTGTTAACAGAAGTTGGAACCACACTGATTATAGCAATAAAGGCTACTGAAACCAACAGGCTTTTTTCTTTTTCCGTTTCTAAACTGAAGTGGGAGTTTGTCAGAATCTGTAATGTCTGCAGAGAAGCAGGTACCTCATATTTCCTCAAAAACAAGCAGGTACCTTGTATTTCCTTGTATCTTATAGTATAAAAATTAAACAGAAAACGGATCGTTTTGTTCTGGAAACTAAAAGAACTAAAATAAAATAAACAAGCTATGAGAATAATGCTCAGTATACTTAATTATGCCAATCTATGATCTGTGTCCCTGGCATGCATAAAGCGAGAAACGATTCCAATACAGCAGGTGAGACAGCGGTGTGGTGCAGCTGCTAATCTAGGAGTCCCGCGAATGAGAATACTCCTTCTACGAGTCAGTCCCAGCTGGCACACAGCCAAGGAGGCCAACCCAACCCTGATACTCCTACCACCTACACTCATGTTTTTCCAACTGAGACCTATTCGTGATCTAAACTGGATTGCTTCCCTGAGCTCCACTGGAGAATACACTCTGCTGACAATTCAAAGCCCAAGAAATCTTACCAGGAAATCCTGGCTGGAACTCTTCCCAGGGATTAAATAGTTGAGAAAGGGGAATGTGGACCTTAAACCAAGACCTCACATGTAAAAAAAAAAAAAAAAATTAACGTTTATTTATTTTTTGAGAGAGAGACAGAGACAGAGTGTGAGCGGGGGAGGGACAGGCAGAGAGGGAGACACAGAATCCGAAGCAAGTTTCAGGCTCTGAGTGGTCAGCCCGATGCTGGGCTCGAACTCACGAACTATTGGATCCTGACCTGAGCCAAAGTCTGACGCTTAACCAACTGAGTCACCCAGGTGCCCCATATTTTTTTAAATAAAAAAAAAGTTTATTTATTTTTGAGAGAGAGAGAGAGAGAGAGAGTGAGAGAGAGAGAGAGAACACACATGGGGGAGGGGAAGAGAGAGAGGCAGATACAGGATCTGAAGCAGGCTCCAGACTCTAAGCCATCAGTGCAGAGCCCAGCGCAAGGCTTGAACCCACCACCTGTGATGTGAGGTCATGACCCGAGACGAAGTTGGAGTATTAACTGACTGAACCACCCAGGCGCCCCCTCCCTAATTCCTTTTTACCATCATCATCATCTATGGGAAAATGTCATGAGATCTTTTTTATAGAAAATTCAAAAAGAAGAAACAAAAAAAAATAAGATTCAAAGTGACAATGCATTTTGGAACTGATAACCTGTTTGAAATAGTCTAACGTGTCAGTCATCAACATCAGTCATCCAATTTTAACAATTAAGGATGAGAGAAGATCTTTAAAATGATCAAACACGTAGGGAAACAAGACCCAAGTGCATTCTAGGTCTTTAGTTCAAAGTATCTGTCCAGCTAGCACTTGCTGCTTCTTCACAAAGGCACAGAGCTATGAGAAGCAGGGACGGTTTTAATATGTGATGAGGAAAATTACATTGATCAGTATGTTTCCCTGGGAAATTCTCCTTTTCACAAATGTGACTACATTCATAAAAAAAAATCATACTGCTATTGTGATTTTCACACTCTTCATGGACAAAAATAGACTAGGTAATAACCACCTAGAGTTTGGGTGGTGTTTCCACAGCTTCTTCTGCTCTAAGTCAGTTCAAGGCAAACTGGAAGTGATATCATAGGGATGGGGAACCATGCTCTCATTTTTTTTTTCCCCTTGAAAAATATGAAAAGGTTGCTTCCCTTTGCAAGTTTGAAACCAAAGGCAAAAGTCAACGGACCTGAACTGAATCCTTCCCTGTACTATTCCTAATAGACATTTCTCTAAAGAAGACATCCAGATGGCCAATAGGCACATGAAAAGATGCTCAACATCGCTCCTCATCAGGGAAATGTAAATCAAAACCACACTCAGATACCACTTTACGCCAGTCAGAGTGGCTAAAATGAACAAGTCAGGAGACTACAGTTCTGGAGAGGATGTGGAGAAATGGGAACCATCTTGCACTGTTGGTGGGAAGGCAAACTGGTGCAGCCGCTCTGGAAAACAGTGTGAAGGTTCCTCAAAAAATTAAAAATAGATCTACCCTATGACCCAGCGATAGCACCGCTAGGAATTTACCCCAGGGATACAGGAGTGCTGATGCATAGGGGCACTTGTACCCCAATGTTTATAGCAGCACTCTCAACAATAGCCAAATTATGGAAAGAGCCTAAATGTCCATCAACTGATGAATGGATAGAGAAATTGTGGTTTATATACACAGTGGAATACTACTTGGCAATGAGAAAGAATGAAATCTGGCCATTTGCAGCAATGGGGATGGAACTGGAGAATGTGATGCTAAGTAAAATAAGTCGTACAGAGAAAGACAGATACTGTATGTTTTCACTCTTATGTGGATCCTGAGAAACTTAACCATGGGGGAGGGGAAGGGGGAAAAAAAGTTAGACAGGGAGGGAGGCAAACCAGAAGAGACTCTTAAAAACTGAGAATAAACTGAGGGTTGATGGGGGGTGGGAGGGAAGGGAGGGTGGGTGATGGGCATTGAGGAGGGCACCTGTTGGGATGAGCACTGGGTGTTGTATGCAAGCCAATTTGACAATACATTTTAGATTTAAAAAAAAAAGGACTTTTCACTTGGAGTTACTGGTGATACACATTTCTTCTGGAAGCGGGGCACAAGAGGGCAGACTTGAAAATGTTAAGGAACAGTCTGTCTTGGATCTCTGTCCCATGTTCATCTGAACACGTGACTTTAAAGTCTTTAGTGGAGGGCTTGTGACTTCACAAACTGTACATGTTTAACACGCATTACAGGGAAGTAAGAAGAACTAATCCTAATTTCTAAGCAAAATAGAGAAATTCAGCTTTCTCTCTCTTTTTTTTTTTTTTTTTGGAATGTTTATTTTTGAGAGACAGAGAGACAGTGCGAGCAGTAGAGAGAGAGGGAGACGCAGAATCTGAAGCAGGCTCCAGGTTCTGAGCTGTCAGCACAGGGCCCGACACAGGGCTCGAACCCATGAACCGTGAGATCATGACCTGAACCGAAGCTGGACACGTAACCGACTGAGCCACCCAGGAGCCCCTTAACTTTCTCTTTAAACTACTGCATTGGACACTATGGAATTTTGGTACAGAAGTAAAAGAACTGTTTACAAAAGATGTTCTCTTTCAAGAACTCTAAGAACAAGATCAGACAGGAGGCAAAAAGGAATAGAAATTGGAATTTTTAAAACCACTGAATTTTAAATTCAAATGGGAATGCATCTTTGAATAGAAACTATTACTTTTTTTTTTTTTTTTTTTTTGAGGGGGAGAGAGGGGCAGAGGGAGAGGAGGAGACAGAGAATCAAGCAGGCTCCATACCCAGCACGGAGCCCGACACGGAGCTCACTCTCACAATCCTGAGATCATGACCTGAGCCAAAATCAAGAGTAGGATGCTTAACCAACTGAGCCACCCAGGTGTCCAAGAATATTGCATATTCTAATCACATTAAAATACTATGTTCAACTTATTGCTTGTTATTTTCTTTTTATACATTGTTTCAATTACTACAAGTATTGTCATTGTAATTTATTTACTCTGATTCTAAAAAAACAGTAACTTCTTAATACTAAATTAGGAATCACTGCTTTAAATACACAGCTAAATAAGGAAGTATGTCCAACACTAACTACTTACATCTGTAGTCATGTCATGTTTGATACACCTCCAGAATCAATGGTTTGTTTTTGAACAGTGCTAGTGGAGGGGCGCTTGGATGACTCAGTCAGTTAAGCGTCCGACTTCGGCTCAGGTCATGATCTCCTGGCTTGTGAGTTCGAGCCCAGCATCGGGCTCTATGCTGACAGCTCAGAGCCTACAGCCTGCTTTGGATTCTGTGTCTCCCTCTCTCTCTGTCCCTCCCCCAATCTCTCTCTCTCTCTCTCAAAAATAAAGGTTAAAAAAACTCAAAAAAAATAGTGAACAGTGCTAGTAGAAAACTATATGCCTCTTTCTATTTAGCAGCTTTGAAAAACTGAATAAAGGCACCAACACATTGATTGCCTCTTTAATCTTGAAATACTTCTTTCCCTAGAACACAGAATATATATCACTAAAATTACATGGATGAAAGAGCTACAAATTGAGAATGTCACTATTAATAGTCTGCCAAAATCTTCTAACAACTGCAGTGCCTCACAGTTCATATTTTGAACAAATTGAATGAACTTCTGAAATTTAATGACTATACACCTTTGCTTGAATATTCCATGGAAACAGAAAAAAACTAACAATGGTTGAGTAATATTTTCTATGGGCTTTTTGTAATAATTGTCTAATTCTATGCTGAAAATTCAACCACAGCATCACTAACATAAAAGAATTTGTTGTGCAAGCAATATGCTATGAATATACTGTGCAGAAACTGTATACTAGATTGGGTAACTACAAATTCAGTATGTAATTCAGTATGTAATTTCCATATCAAAAGAAATCTCAATACATAAATTACTGGCACTTATTAAAGAGGACATATATTCCCAAAGGATTGAATTTATCAGCAACAATGAATAATGTCAGTAAAAAGTAAAATAAAAGTGGCTTTAAGTTCTGTATTCTATCAATTTTATTTTTTTACACAATACTAAAAAAGAACAATTAATATTATTTCATTGAGTGGCTCCGCCAGGAAGAAACAGTAAATGCTTCCTGGAAATTGGAGCATAAGTCACTTCCTATCATAAATCTATGGATTCTGTGCATTAGTAAAGACTTAACAGGACACAATAAATATTCACTGAATCAATGCATGATCTTGTCATCCAGAAATTCCTGAATTTAACAACCACTAAGTCACTAATGTGTGCAGAATTATTTCCTTCCTTCCTCATACCGATTTAGTCCTGTGGAATTCTTTCTCCATAGTGTCTCTTACACCTATGCTTTCTTCCTACACACTCGCCATTCAGATTATCCTCATTGTTCTACTCATTCATTTAATGTCAGGACCATCAGTTTCTTCTGCTCCATCAGTTTCTTCTAAAAGACAGCAGCAGTACCCGGCTTGTGGGGTTTTTTTTGCGGGGGTGGGTGGGTAAAGATTGGATGATACATGCAAAACACTGAGTACACAACTCAAGCTTCATAAATGCTATAGACCAATCCCTTCATACCAAACTGGTCTACTCACTATGTGCCCATCATACCCGTTTTGCTCGTGGCTCTTTTGCTCCAACGCCTTTCCTTTTACCTGAAATGCCTGTGCTCATCACGTCTGTATGTATCTTTCAATGCTCACCCCTAACATCCATCCTACATGAAGATCCATCTGATTCCATTCTTTTTTGGCCATTAGCTGCCTTTCACCTCAAACTTCTTAATAAGACCTTGCAGAGTCTTATTTGGGTAAAATTTGGGTGTAAAGGAGGACAGGAATGGAAGGAGACCACAGGCACAGACTGGCAGAGTACTACATATTTGAGAAATGTGTGACCACCACCTTGACCAGTGAAGGGGGTTTCACACTATCTGCAGTGATGGAAAATAAGAAAAATAAAGTGGATCGTCTGGGACTTTTGCTGTTACTTCTCTCTTGAAAATTGCCTTTTGTCCATTTCTCTTCTCCAAAAAGTGAAGTAAAGAGCAAGTGTTAAGTGAAACAAGAACCAGTTGATAACTTGGTAGCATAAAGAGAAAATTGAGAAGTAAAATAAGTTTTTTTTTATTATTTGTATTGTATCTTTTCATAATAAACACAGAAAATTAAGAGTTTAATGGAAAAGCAAAAAAAGAAAAAAAGAGTATACCAGGAACACACAAGCATTTCAATTTAATAATTATATAGCACTTATTATATGTTTAGTGCTGTGTGCAGCACCTATAGACAATAACAAAAGAAATCCTTGACCTTGAGGAGTAGAGGCATGTAAACAGAGCATGTGGGAAATGGGTAGACAGTGCTGTAAAAGCCCAGAGGAGGGTTCAGTTAGCTCAGTCTAGAGATGAAGGAAACATTTCTAAGATGAGTGGGCTCCCGAAATAAAGTTTAAAAGATCACCAAGAGTGAGCTGTAAGAGGGATAGGATAATGTGCTCCCAGGAAAAGGGAATAACTTGAACAGAATGTGAACACAGAACAACAAGGTCAGTTAAAAGGAAATCATAAAGAGGAATTATCAATTGGTTCGTTAGAAGCCTATCCAACATGCCTCAGGGCTTAATTCCATCACATGCAATGGGTCCCGGATGGGGTTACAGAGCATTCTAGCCAGATGTCACAGATTCTACCGTAACTTTTCCTCTGCATTTATAAGGACCTCTGACAGCACATGATTGAATTGATTTTATAGGAGGCTCTCAGGCATGTCTTCTATTGTTACCAGGAGATAAAGTCCACAATTCTCATCCTGGCAAGCACCTTGACTTACTTGATGTGGATAAAAATGGGGAGACTAAGCAAAATGGTCTTCAGTTCTTCCCCACCAGACTTCCTCCTCTCAGCTGATGATAACCTCATCCTTTCAACTGCTTAGTCTGAAATCATCCTTGACTCCTCACACATCCTTTACCCAACCCATGATTAAATATTTCTGTCTGTCTTGGAAAGACATTCAGAATCCAATAATCCAATAAAGTCTTTAAACCCCACTGCTAGAACCCCTATAACCAAGTCTGGATTACAGCAACAGTCTCCACATTGGTTTACCTGCTTCCACCATGAAGTTTAAGATTTCCTCAGTGATCTCTTTAAAACCTAAGGCAGGGGCACCTGGGTGGCTCAGGTGGTTAAGCGTCTGGCTCTTGATTTAGGCTCAGGTCATGATCTCACAGTCTATGAGTTCAAGCCCTGAACTGGGCTCTGTGCTGACAGTGTGGGCCTGCTTGGGATTCTCTCTCTCCTTCTCTCTCTACCCCTCCCCGGCTCATGCTTGTGCGAGTGCACACACTCTCTCTCAAAATAAGTAAACAGACATTAAAAAAAAAAAATCCTAAGGCATATTGAGTCCCATTGCTCAAAAGTCGGCAATGATTCCCCATCCCCAGCTGGTGGGAGAGCCACCCTACCTTCAGCTGGCACACGAAGTCTCACCACTTCCCTGAAATCAGCTTTTACTCTCTCAATCACTATGCTCAAGCCACACCGGTCTTCTGTTTCTCCTCCCTGCCTCAGGATGCCAGGCTTTTGCACTGGCTTCTTCCTCTGCCTGGAACATTCTCTCCCCATATATCCACATGACACTCTTACTTTTTTCAGTCTTTCATTAACTATTACCTTCTTGATGCAGCCTACACTGATCATTGTATTTCAAATCACCAGCCTTCACCCTCGCACTTTGACCACTTTACACTGGCTATTTCCCATACATTTTACCTCCTTTTAAAATAGTACAGGATTGGGCTCACTCAGTTAAGCATCTGACTCTTGGTTTCAGCTCAGGTCACGATCTCGCAGTTTCATGAGTTTAAGCCCTGCATCAGCCGCTGGCAGCACAGAGCCTGCTGGGGGTTTCTCTCTCTCTCTCTCTCTCTCTCTCTCTCTGCCCCTCTCCCACTCAGACTGTCTCTGTCTCTCTCTCAAAATAAATAAATAAACTTATAAAAAATTAAAAAAATAAAATAGCACAGGATTTCCTTATTTATTATTCCATTTTATTATTATTTTACTTACTTATTATTCTTTATTATTTTCTCCCTTTAGCAGTTAAACTGGAACAAAGCTTATTAAGTAAGCATTCAATAAATAATATGAAGACAGGAAAAAAAATGAAGTTCTTCCAGCTCTAAAAAATGATCTAATTTATTAAAAGTGGCAAGAGATTAGAAAAAAGCACAATGAGGTGACATCTCCATTTTTTTAGACCAGTCTCTGTTTCTTATTAACTATGAAACTATGTAAAGCCCAATCATTTAATTCTTTTGGATGTTGGTTTCCTCAGGAGTAAAGTAAAATATCTTGACCAGCTTATCTATAATAGCTCTTACATCTTTAAAATATAAATGATTCTGACTTGATTCTGTTTAATAAAATTCAGATACTTCCAAATCATTATTATCTCATAATGGACAGCACCAATCAGCACATTAATTCATTGACTACTTCTGGATGGTCAGTAAAATTCTGCCTTGCTAAAACGATAGCATTATGGAATTCAAAGCTTCTGCAATTGTTCACCAACAACTAAGGGGAGTTCTTTGTCTCCTTGTGGACCTGCACACAATTATATGACACAGTAAGAAGACACAGCGACACATTTAATTATGCATGCGTATGACTATCCATAGTATTATCAATCGAGGCCATCTTGCTGGTGAGGAGGGTTTTCTCTCTGAAACCATCTAAAACCATGTAGCTCTATTTCTGGCTGACAAGTAGACAGATGATTATCCCTCTCAGCTCTCCTTCTAATTGCTGAAGACAATGCAGAGATGACAACAGCACAAAATGAACAAAGGAAAAACCACATGAACAAACCAAACCAAAATGGTAGTGTACCCACATCTTTGTCAAGATGTCCCTGGAAATTCCTGTCCCTTTCGTCAAGCCTGTTATAGCAATAGCAAGCTATCAAATTTGGAATTCAAGGAAATGTAATTTAAAGAACTGCATAGCAATGGTGGCTCGTGCTTACACAGTGCTTATGTGCCTGGTACTATTCCAAATGCTTTACGTGCATTAACTGATTTGATCCTCACAAAAACCCACGAGCTAGGTACAATTATTGCCACCATTTCACATACAAGGCAACCGGGACGCAGACAGTCTATATAACTTGTACTGTCACACAGCCACACACAGAGCTTGGATTCAAACTCACACAATCGGGATCCAGTGTGTGTTCTTAGTCACTACACTATCACGAAATAAAATTCCTTGTAGCCTGAAGTCTCTTACTCCCCATGATGTGAACTTTTCAGGAGAATGTATATGTTGCTATATATGTGCTACATATACAAACTTTGCAAATCATACAGTAAGATGCCCAGAATCATGTTTCCATAAACTCTGTAATGACTGCAGTCTATATTAAATTCCTCCAAGTTAAGATTTCAAGAATGTAAGGTGTGGTTTCAAATCATTTTCTCTCTTCCTGTGTTGCCGTAAGCAAGTCACTCTTGGGGTGCCTCAATTTTTATTCCCGACATATGCAAATGGGACACCTACTTCACATGAAATATGTTTTTTTCTAGACATTGTAAAGACCACAAAAATGAATCAGCTATAACTCAGAAACCTTCCAGTATAAATGATAAGCAAGCATCCAAATAAGAACATCATGAGTGTGAATGGGGTAAATACCTTGATGAGGCACAAACAACGTGCTATGGGGCTCTAGAGGAGGGAGGGTCTACATCTGATCTGGAAGGTGGGTCCTGAGGCCTGAGCAGAATTAGGGAAGGTAGAGACTGTGGGAACGGAACATTTTTGGTAGAGGCAATAGAATGTGCAGACTAGAGGATAGAAATAAAATAATATTCCAGGTAGAATCCCAATTGGCTAGGACATGGTCCATATGGTTTGTGGTGGGGAGGGGGCAGCTGGAGTTGGATATGTAGGAAGCCTGACGTCTTACTATGAGAGGACCTTGGATACCAGAGAAGAATTTATGGGATAATATACGTGTTTTCTAAATATTGGCTATGGTGAACTCAAGAAATGAAAATGAAGTGAAAGTCATTTCTCGTTTATAAATCATAAGATTTCTCACATCTATTTTACAACATATAATAACACACATTGACTCTACAACTTTATAGAGTTCATATGTTCAAAAAGTAATTTCCTATTAGGTATTATAACCAATGTCTAAAGATTACTAACTCCATTCTACATATTATGAGAGGAGTGACAAGTGACCACATAAGAAATCAGAATTAAACTCGGGCCCTCTAAATCTAAGCTCCCAAAGACCCAAGCAGTTACTCTTCCTCTCCATCTGTCATTCACCTGTCATCCCGAACTCTGCTGATCCAGAACACAGGAAGAGTCAGGTTTGAGAAGCAAAATATATGTCACCAAAGCTTATGTATTTCTCAAGGAGAGAACCTTTCTCAGAGACATTTTACCTTTTATACAAATGTTTAATCTGCTGGAAACTTGAGTTACAAACCCCACGAGAGATCAGAACTGTGAATTAAAAGAAGTGTGGAAAACTATTTCATTAATATATACCGATTGCAAACCAGCCTGATAGCAGAAAGCATACAATACATAAAAATACCAACATTTTCTGGTTGTGTGTGATCACTGGCAAGAAGTGGAACATTGTTGAGCCTGTTTCTCTGTGCTAAAAGATTTGGTTTCTACTGTCTCTATGAAACCTAATTGTGATTCTGCAATAAGCTAAGACACATTCAAAATATATACCACTCTAAGGTTAGAGTTTCTAATATAACTCAACGTGATCTAATAAGATAACATTATTCAAGAAAGTTGTAATATAACCCACTATATCCTCAAGACATAACAGTACCCAACATTGATAAATCCTATTTAATAAGTAGTTGAGATTATTAAAATAGTTCAATCCAAAATGGAGAAAATCAATTTTTCATGGTGATAAATCATTAGCTATTTAGAAAACTCAGCAATCCAGAACAACCAATTTCCCAAAGATTTGTCATAAGCCAAAGACTTAATGTACTGATCGCAATGTTTTTTATGTATAGTTCACTAAATAGGTAGGTGTTATATAGGTCCTTGACCTGGGCAGGGGTTAATTTTGATATCTCCCTATGGTCATTGAAGTAGAAAGATAAAACGAGTAAAGTAATTATTTTATATAATGTATTTTCTGTTCTCTTTGAAAAATCACAAGAGTTGTGTGATGGGAAAAACTCTAAAAATGCAGCTTGCTTTAAGGATCATAGTGTGAAAAGATCAGAGTTGTAACACTGAATGTTGCCACTAATCATTCTTAAGATTTGCTTTGTAGGCGAGACTTAGCATCATGTAACAATCAATGGTTACTGATTCCTTTTGCTCCCAGAAGAGCAAGCAATTATGACCCAGGAAGCTTCACCAAGGGATTACAAACAAATGCTAACAAGAGTTCAATTCCACTGTCCTTAGATCATTCCATTTATTTATGGAGCTTTTATTGCATGACACCAACATATTTCATAAAACAAATACTTCCTGTTACTTAGCAAAGGAAGAGGCAACATTGAAAGTCGTCAGGCTAATCATGGTCGAGTCTGCGGTTAAGGTCTCACTTCACTCTCTCCCCCAACTCATCCAGTGAGAAACCACAGGTCTGGGCCATCCGCTCCATAACCTCTGATGCTCTGGGCGGGACACCACCTTCAGAATAGGGTGGGAGAATGGGGACGACCGTGCAGTGAGATTAGTGGAAAAGTAATGGCGGGGTTTGAACAGCAGAGTAAAGAGAAAAGTAACCATGGGATAGCAAGTAAGAAAGAAATACAGGGAGAGAAAAGGGAGAAGAACTGGAGAAACAAAATCATATCAACATTTGACACGGACAAGGTACCTAAGTTAAGACTTGAGGATCCTAGTGACACGTGTTTCCTTACTAATTAAGTTTTATTTCTTACGGCAACTCTCCTTGTCTTCCATGTTGTTCTTATGTTCCTTCCAAGTAGATCTGAAGGAATATTTGGACATCTGGCTTACTTTTGAGTTATGAGTTTTTATAGTAAGATAAGTTATGGAGGAGAGGTGATTTCTTTTTTTATTAGAAAATTTCTTGAATATAAAATTCTATACTAACTTTTACTTAAAACAAAGTTCATAAATTTCCCCTTTGGTGAGGATAAACGGCACCTCAAGAAACATGATTCAAACACTCAAGTGCTTATCACTGAAGATTTGTGCCGTAAATCAACTCTCGTCACATCATGTTCTTGATGACAAATAGAAGATGTTTTTACCTTGGGATATTTTCCACTATATTTCATCACATTTTCTTGGGTCAGTCAGCTTATTTGCACTGCTCAGTCAGAACAACCTATACCTGGGTAAACTCTGCCCAAGATTGTTATCAAATATTTCCCCCTTAAAAGTGGCTGCCTCATTGCTTTGATATTGATTCAGAGTTCCACTTGTGCAGTTAATCCAATATACTTGAGTTAATAACAATCAAGATGACCAAAGCATTAAAGTTTTCACATAATACTAATTCTACTTAAAGAATAAATGAAAATACATATATTTTGCTAATCACTATACATTTTGTAAATGAAAGGCTCTCATAAATTACAACAAAAAATCAAAGTGCCTTAAGTGCATGTACCCAGAGCAGCACTAATTTTCTTTTTTTTAGAATTGTAACCAGTAATCCAGCTTATAAAAGTTCATTTGAAAATCACTGCAGCATATTTTTAAGGTACAATTACTCTCTACTACTATAACAACATTTTTTTCTTTTTTACTTTTTACAAGCTTCTAGCAATTAAATGTGGAACTAGAATTGTTTTTTTTTTCAAACATTGATAACTTTTTCCTCTACACTTTAAAGGTTTTTATTTATCCAATTTTATTTATTAAGTAATCATCAAACCATCTTCCCTTTTATTTGGAATATTATGTGTATATATATATTATGTGTATATATATATATATATATATATATATAAAATTCATACCATATATAGTATTTATATTGTAGATATAGTATCTTTAACCAAATTAAAAGAACTTCTGCATTTGATTTCACTCAAAGATTGTATGTAAATTGTTATTTCCATGGGCTTTGTGAAATGGTGAAAACGGCTTAATTCCTATCTTTTGGGGTCTAGAAATCCCAGTTGGCAACAATAAAGAGTTAGGTGAATGTAATTTTCATTTAGATCAAGGATTCATCCCATGCACTACAGCTAAACCATATAGATTCCTTTTCATTATCTCAGTCTTCCCACAGAATGCGCTTCTTTGACAAACACAGTTTTAGTCACCTTTCCCCCCTCTTCCAAGTAACTCCTTATCATTGTACCCAGGAGAAAGCCCATTACACCCTAAATTTTGGACATTACCCTAAGAATAATTATATATTCCATCCAATTTTTGGGGGAAAATCACTCTTTTTATGGTACTAGGGTTCAAGAAATTGTAAAGTTCTATTATCAGTCTAATAGAAACCAAATTAATTCACCTTTTAAGACTACCTATAATTTATTCCTAAGAATGTTAACACTCATGAGTATATGTGTATATGAACCCTGACAGAGAGGAAGAAGAAGAAAGAAGTTAATAATTCTTAAGCTTTGTACTCCTATGAGGTATTTTCCTTACATACAGTAACTTATCTTGTCCTTCACACAATCTCATAAGAGTTGTAAGTATTAATATCCCCATTTGTTTAGATGTAAATTCTAAATCTCAAGTAGTGAAGTGATTTGCTCAAGGTCATATGGCTTCTAAGTGGTGCAGCTGGGACTTGATGTCAAGTTTCCAGTACAATTTCCACTTCACCATGATGCCTCTTCCACTCTTAGTTCTAAGTTTTTCATGAGCTTCCCCAAACTCCTAAACTCATTCTCCAAAGTGTTACAAAACCACTTTGTCAAGACCAAAGGAAGAAAAGAACAAAAAAAAAAGAATCAAAAGTAGAATGAGGGGGAAAAATTGGTACTGGTTTCATATTTAGTATGGTTTGGTCCTAGGACTTGGGTGTTACCCAACATCTCATTTAATCCCCTAAACAGGTCCAAGGGATGCATAGTGCTATCCTCAAATACAAATGAGGAAACAGATTCAGAGGGATGATCTACCTTGCTCCAGGCCATGAGAAAGACAGGTATGATTAAAATTCAGGTCTGCCCAACTGGTAAGCTAATGCCCTGGGACAAGAGACTTGAGACAATCTAAGATGTAAGAGGCCTGAGAGGTAAATATATCTAATAATCTGCTTGGAACATGAATCTCCCTCAAATGTGTCACTGTTTAAATATTTCCATGAAGAAGAAACTTTCTTTCCAAATACATATTTTATTTGGAATAACTTTGATTATAAAAAAGTTCTCCTGTACACCATATTGTTGGGAAAGGTATGCCCATCCAACCTCTGCTCAAGAGGGGTGTCCTACACTGATCAAAATTGTACATGTAGAATTGTCTTTTCTAAAGAGGAAGTCTGCAATGGAGGGAGAGAAATTACTCATTAGGACTTACATGATAAACAGGAAAAGCAAAGTCATTGAGAGGAAGATAATATATGTACTGTTTGCATATAAATGCCGAAGGCAGTTTGGAAAAGAAAAGCAAGGTGTAGTGAAAACCGGGAGCATTCCAGTTTCCTCTCAGCGCTCATATAATTAGCTGGAGTGACCTTGGTCACTTCACTTTTGCAGATCTGAATTTCCTCACTTCGGGAGTGACTCAGATAATTTTTACATATGTTCGACATATAAAATTCTATGATTATAGAATATCGATTATATTATTTGGAAACAACCCTTGAGTGCTTACAAACACACACACACACACACACACACACACACACACACTAGTAGATAAAATTCACCTCAGCAAACTTGGCAGTGTGGTCTGAGGTGATGAAGATGAACTCTATTCCCTGCTCCTCAATCACTTTTCATGTGAATGGTACACGAAGCCAAATTTTCATTCAGTTTGGGAACCAAACCTTAATGGCAGACGTTAGCCTTTCTCTGGATATTGAAACTAAAAATCCTTGGGAGTGTTTTAATATTCTTTTTCTATAAGCTAAAACAATAAATGGAAAATATGACCAAGAAATAAAACAAAAACATTTATAGCTGTCAGCTTTCTAGAATCTGAAAATAATTTTACCATATTTACATGTTAGAATTAAGTATAGGGGCTCTCAGTCAGTTAAGTGTCCGACTTCGGCTCAGGTCATGATCTCGCAGTTCGTGGGTTCGAGCCCCGCGTTGGGCTGTGTGCTGACAGCTCAGAGCCTGGAGCCTTTTCAGATTCTGTGTCTCCCTCTCTCTCTGACCCTCCCCCATTCATGCTCTGTCTCTCTCTGTCTCAAAAATAAATAAACGTTAAAAAAAATAAAAAAAAAAAGGAAGGTGACAAGAAGAAATGCTGAATTCAGAGAGTATATGCAGTGTTAAGTAAAGAAATATCTCAGGTTGATTCAAATTGTCTAACTAGATTCTTAAAATTCATTAGAAGATAAGTTCTATGAGGACAAGAAATGTTACTGTTTTTCATTGCCATAATGCCAATCTAGAACAGTGCCTGGTGCATAGGAGGTGTTTAATATGTATTCGCTGAATTAAGAAAAAGAAATAACAGAAGAAAATCATTGACATACAAAAATAATAAAAAGGGAAACATGACCAAAAAAGTAGACACGGTATGGTTTACGGCTTAAAAGAAAGCTCAAACAGATTCAGTTGAGAAGTTATATTCTAGTTCTCAGTTTTATTCTAGCGCTTCAGTGAAGCTTCTAGCTTAACTTTAGACAACTCATACCTTTTTTATGGCTCAGTTTCTCAATCTATACAATATCTCTCTCTTTACACTTTAAAAGGATCCTATGAGGTGACAGTAAAAGGAAAAGGGAAGAAGGAAGAACAAAGATACATGGTTTGGGACATAACGACTTTCTGGGAATGCAGAACTGCTGATTTGTACAAACATATAAAAGTCAGAGAGAAACCAGTATGAATCATACTAAGGAAAAGAAGAGGGGGCAATAAAGAAGAGGGACAAAATTTTGAATGAATTGTGCCAGTAAGAAACCTGGGTATTGTCCTAGAGACGTATTTTTGTATGTGTGTTTGTAATATGTGTAAGTACCACTCAGTTAAAATGCAATACAATTGTATGTGAAAGAAAAGATCAATGAATGTTTAATATTTTAGAATGCAATGAAATATTGATAAATAAAGCCAAAGTGGCATAATTAGAAAAATAAGGAAGATTCAAGAGATAATTGGGTAGGTGGGGAGGGAGAGGAAGGAAGAAAACCAATTTAAGTATAAAGGAACAAGGAGACACAGAGTGGGCAGGGAAGAGGTGAGCCACAGGGCCATCTGCTATATGTCAGCAAAGAGCCCACCCTAGAAAACCCAAGCTGTTTTCGACAGCAAGCTGAACACTGTATGGATGAGCAAATAAACAGGAAAAAGACTACCACTACTGAGAATTTAATAAAAGCAAAACAAGAAGGTGGGAAGAAAACTGAATACTATGAACTATACATGCTTGACCAGTGGTTCCACTTGACATACGTCCCTGTCAATTGGGTGCCACTTAAACTATTAGAGTTGCTGTCCAGTTCACACTCTCTGGAACAGGGAAAAGCTGACAGGAGAAAAGAGCCATGTGTGGATTTAAATTCAGGGGGACAAGACATGTCTCTGCTTTCTCCTATTTAGGATTTCACTGAACCTTTCAGCATTTTGTAACTTTTAGTAAAAGAATGTCACTAAATCTTTCAGAACCTGGGTTTCCGCCTCATCAGCAAATTAATAAAATTATTTGGTTTCAGTCGAGGATCTTTCCATTTCTCCCAGTTTTTAATGTCTTAGGCGTTAAGCAAGTTTTGGTTAAAGTGGAGAAAAGTTCTTTGAAATCACCACTCTGAAATCACCGATAAGGAATTGTAGGTTGCAAGGAACTGGATGAATCTATTGGGCTTAAAATAAATGTCATTTTTAAATTGAAGGAAAGAAATCCTTTGGTATATTCAGTTAATCACGCTAAGCTTTGCAAATGGCAGTGACTCCTATCCTCATTGTGGTAACAATGGTTTGCCATGCAACCCAACACAAAGAGATTTAAGACAAAGCAAAACAAATTTGGCCTGAGATGAAAATACTAATACGTTCTTATACTACAGAGTCTGTTGTCAAGCAGGCTCTCCCATCCAGAAATACATTTTCTTCCAAGATGGCACTATAGTTCCCCGGCTACAATTTAATTAATCACCTCTTTTTATAGTAGTCTAAGTTTGCAACCTCTCAGAGTCAGTTCTTTCCATATAAATAGAAGGTAAGAAAAATTTTAAAGCCCAGGCAAAGAAACAAAATTAATAGTTCAAGTAGGGGCCCCAGTGAGAAATAAAAACGTAACTATTATCATGGCAAATAAAGATTGTGGTAGTGGAAAACCACCAATCACACACAGAAAAACTTCAGGATTAAAAAAAAACAATGCATATATATTTTCCAATCCTGTATTAGGTTTCTTAAAGATCTAGATGGATGCATGGATTAGTATTGTGAAAACATGAAATTATATTACCTTATGCAAGAAATACCCATTTGAGAAAAACCTGATGCAGCTACTATTCCTTTGGACAATTAAGAATGCTCTGTATTGCCTTTTATTACAATAAAGAATGTTTTAATTTTAAAAAAAGTCCGTGGAAAGGGGAGTAATTCCCCTTTGTATAGAATAACCCTAATACTAGAGGGTAGATTGGTTGGGGAATTACAGAGCAGACACAATTACTAGGATTGTCTCTCTTCCACTCTCTCAGGCTCCAGGATAAAGAAGAATCAATTAGCCCTCAACAGACTATGACCTTGAAGGCTACAGCTCTGTGCATAATATGCTGAATATGCTGAGGCAGATAGAACGGGGAGAGTTACGTCCTGAAACCACCAAAGAGCATGTTTCAGATACGATAACGTCATGTTAAGATTATACCATCACAGCTGAGTTCATGTCAAAAACATGCATGACAGAAGGATAGGTCTGGTTCTTCCTGTGACGAAGCAGTACTTTCTTAGTTGAAGAGAAAAAAGTGAATGAGGTCACAAATGACAGTCTAATTCCAAGCTCTTTTGTGTGTGTGTGGTTTTTTGGTTTTTTTTAGTCAATGGTTACAAGCTTTTTAAAACAACAAAAGCAACCACTTATGAGTGTCTGAAAACAAAGCTTCCTGGACCAACCCCCCCCCCCCCCCCCCCCCCCCCCCAGTCCCCCTGCGCAAAAACCAGACTCATACATTTTTAGGATACTCATGCTTTTGCTGTTGTTTTCAGGCACTAGGCTAAAACATTAACACCGAGTTTCCCATACAGAACGCCTTATAGGCGGCAAAGTGTTAAGCACCATCTACCCCTAACTTTTCAGGAGAAAACTACTTCCCATACTGCTTTTCCAGGCTTATCTCCGATGCATTTCAGAGTGCTGCAGCTGTGTCTCTGGCCAGAACTGGCCACCGTGATGCTTTTAGGCAGCAGTAAATCTTTTCCACTCAATGCAAATGCCAGAAAATCAATGCCCTGGGTTGAAAACCAAGAGAAGAGAAACTATATGGAAACTGTACCCTCTTAAAATACTTAGTAGAAGAATTTACCTGAAAAAATAATTTCTCAAAAAGTCACTACATACTTTGTGACATGGTCCTAAACCAGAAAAAGGGACTACATGGTTCTCTGCTTCCTGCCCCCGCCCCCAAAAAAGATGACAAAATTATGGAATTTACCAAAGGAGTTTTTTGTTTGTTTGTTTTTTCTTCATAGGGTCCTCTTTCTCTTTCTGGAAAACTAAGCCTATCCGGGCACATTTTAATTAAAGCCAAGTTTCAAACGATAAAGACAAAGAAGTAACCTTGTCTTCATGGGGAATGTTGCTTCTCTTTGCAGGATCTGTACTTGCTTTTTATAGCCTGTCATTTCATCTGGGTATTATTTCCTGGTCACTTTGCCAGGTGGGAAGAGGCGGTGAATGCAGTGATGTCTGTCAGACCTTTAATGATGCTTCAGGGATTTGATAAAGACACAGAGCAGTGTCTGCAGAAAGGAGGTTCTTTACTAATTACACCTGAAAAACAAGCCTCTCTCTCTTCTTCTTCTTCTTTTTTAAAATCTTTGCCAGCAGTTTCTGCTGTGTGTGAAATGAAATGATCTTGAATCACAAGCAGATCAAGTTTTCTGTGTTTCTATACCACACGGCTCTACCCCACACAGAACATCATGTCTGGAAAAGACATTCTTTATTCTTCCTTACCACCCAGAGGGGAACCGAAGGGGTGAGGATTTCATCGCAGAACCCTCACCCTCAACTCTTAAGAGATTTTACACACGTTATTAAGGACTGGATTCTCTTCTCTTTTACTTTATTCCACGAAGGACATATTCAGCCAGTGGTAAAAAGTGGCAGAAGGCAGAGAAACAAAAATAAATCAGAAACATTTATAAAAAGAAGCCAGAGGCCACTCCTCCCTTCTCTACTGACGTGGGGAGCAACCTGACTAGTCATGGTTTCTGCCTTGTCAACTTTCCATTGTAAGCATTGCAGTGACCCAGTACGAACAGCAGCACATTGTTCTGTATCGTTTTAAGAGCGTGGGCTCTCTTCACTCACAGGTTATTAAACTGCACTGCTCCGGTCTGACGGGCAAAAAAAGACACGTCTGAAAAAAAAAAAACGATGTACCTTACTAATGGATCTTGTACTTTTTAATGACTGCCAAGGAAGCTATTTAAACATTTGATTACAGAAGACAAAACTAATTTGGGGAAATCCTTTCATGCGGCATCGTACTGCGCCCTGAATAAAATAAAGCTGTCCCTCGTAAGTGCTCGGTAGCCGAAACTACAATCTGGGCAGGACGGCAATCGCCTGCCACTGGTGAGGGGTGAGCACTGTAAATGCGCTATCAGCAAGAACCAATTAAGACAGAAATGTGGTGAGAGCAGAGACCAGTTAAGGGAGCAGGAAGAAGGCATGGAGGCAGATAACAGGCAGTGTGGGACCACTGCGTGGCAGAGGGCACCCGAAAGGTGAGGAGAGGTGATGGAAATCCACACGGGAGAAGGACAGACACAGAACCACCCTCGCTGCTCTATGGAAGTCACATTTATAGTTTTGTTTTGTTTTGTTTTGTTTTGTTTTGTTTTTAAAAAGGATGCTCTGTCTGATGTGTTCATTTTTAAAAGTGTTAGAAATCAACTGAATTGCAATTAAATTCAAGCATGACTCCCAGATGCTGAAGTTTTGGGTCCCCCACCCCAGACCGAACAGCCTGGCTGGAAGGAACACTGTTTCATACCAGCAGTTTGCAAGATCGTTTTACTCATCTCTTCAACGCCACCCCAAGCGCTCCAGTCACATGATGTGCTTAAACAAAACCATGCAATTAAAATAGAAGAAGACAAGGAAACAGCTCCATGCTCAAGAGAACGCCTTTTAGCGCCTCAAGCCCACCCCTTTCCATGATTCATCATCATCATCTCTCTCTCTACTTACAAAGTTTAGGAGCAGTTTGGAGATTAGTTTCTGTTGTTTGTGGCTGAGTTGCTGACTTGGGTGTTCTCACCTCAGGGTTCCGAGTGGGGAAAGGGAAGGATGCTGCAGTGGACGGCAGGAAAGAAAAAGCAAAAATACGATTCTTCGGGGTCGGGACCGCTGAAGGTTCAGAGGACACAACGGCATTGTCAACTTGCACTGTAACTTGAACCTCAGTTTCAGATTGAGCCCTAGAGACAGGTGAAGTGTATGCCTCAGATGCTACCCATACAGCTGAGGCAGCGGTTGGATCCAGAGAAATAATAGGGTCCTGGCCTAACCCCCCAGGGTCAAGGTGAGTAGGAGAGTCATACTCAAATATCTTGTCCACAAATACCCACTTGAGGCCAGCAATGCAGAGGCAGAGGCTGACTAGGCAAGCCAGAATGGGGACAATGCAGATTTTCTCCGAGTTGAGGCAACCTCTCAGGCGCTCAGCTTCCAGGCAGACACAGCAGGGAGCTGCCAGGCCCATGAGTCCGGAGGTTCGCCCATCTTCAGTCTGGGTCTCTGGCATGTCTTCTGCTGCCGGAAGCCCGTCAAGAGATGGGTCTGCACTCAGCTGAGTGGAGGGGCTGGAGGACCTCTCGGCGGCTCCCTCGGACATGTCTGGGGAATAAATCTCCATCGGCTCACCTCCAGAAGGCCTGGCCTCTCTCACGGTCCATTACCATGCAGAGCTCCCCCCAACCAAATGAGACAGCATCTTACAGGGGGAAATCGATAAGTCTTCCAAGTCCAAGGCCATTATCAAAAGCAAGAGGAGTTCAGGAGGGAGGAAGGAAAAAAAAGCCTCTAGCAACTACCAAATGAAAGTATACTGTAATTCTTTACTGCTGTTTCCGGGTTACTTTTGCAGTTCTTTCAAATGCTTCTCCAAACCATCCCGGCTGGTCAAGAGGGTTGGGGGGGGGGTGGGGAGGAGGCAAAATAGAAACCGAGCTGATCGTTGGTCAGTTAAGTAAACCAGTAGCCCAAACTGAAAGGCATGTTTCTCACCTCGAGCATCTGAAGCTGGTGTCTGCTTAGATGGAGAAAACAACTGTCATGCAGGAGAAGTAAAAGCAAAAGCAGGACCAGAGGTGGCGGCGGAGGCGGCAGCAGCGGCGGCGGCAGGAGAGGCAGCAGTGAGAGTAGCAACAGCATCCTGTTGTGTTAACGCGAAGGCTGAAAGAGGCTGAATCATTACACAGCAGCAGGTGCCTGCCCCGGGAGCATCACTGCAAACAGTATCATCACACAGGGATCCGAAGGGAAGAGTGCGGCCCGGAGGGGCGGTGACTCCCCTCCCCGCCCTGCCTCCGCCCCCACCCCCCCCAACCACTCCTCTTTGTCCTTCTTGAGCGCTCATTCACTTTCTTCCCCTGCAGCTCTGCCCGGCTTCATAGTCTCTTTCTCTTCCTTTCCCCTCCTCATCCAAAGACGTTCTGTCTCTCTGTCTCTCTCTTTTTCCTCCCTCCTCCCTCTGTCCGCACTCCAGAGCTGCTGGCTGGTCTGAGTAAAATCAGTATACCCAGCGACGCAGGACTGCCAGTGACTTCCTATTTTATCCAATTAGAAGGAATAAAGGCCATCAAATCAAAGAGAAGCAGGCAGGCACCAGTTAAGCTCAGTCCCCATGGCCCCCACCCCCTTTCTTCCCTTTCTCTTTTTCTCTCCACAAAAGCAGCCCCAGTTTTCCACCCCCACCTTGCTTGCTTCTGGTCTTGTCGGCTCTCTTTCCTTCACCCACTGTGGGGTCAGAAAAAGCCAGCGATCGATGCTAGCAATCTAACAAAGCTGGGATGGGGCGGGGGATGTAGGTGGGACCTTATGGGTTGGACCTGAGGCTTGGCAAAGTCTGATATCTGATTCCTCCCTAGAGAGGTAAGCTTTTCAACAGCAATTTCTTCTTGCCTGCCGCTGAGAGAGAGCATTCCTTCCCCTGCCCTCTAATAAGTTTTGTTCACCAAGAGGACTGTTATTACCTGATTTTCAACCAACAGTCAGAACGTGTTTTTTTTCGAACCTTGGACAGCTCTGCCTTCAGCCCTTTTGGCGATGATTGTGTAAGACTGCAATGCCCAGGGTGAAGTGCTGAGCCTATGCTGAAGGAGGGGTGGGAGGGAAGGGGAGAGGTGTTCATGGATCCCCACTCCGGTCCCATTTGAATTTCCATTTCCTCTTTCCACCCACAGCAGTCCTAGACTAATGTCAAGCTAATAAGAAACACTGGTAAATAGCGCTATGAAGGGAGCAAAAGGCTACCACTTTGTTTTGAGATTAGCCTTCACGGTGACTCCACACTGCAGAGGTCTGAATTCCCCAGGAGCTGTAATATATACCACATGTCCTCTGCAAGAACCACACTGCGAGTATTAAGAAGAGTTTTCCAGAAGAGCATGCCTTTGGGTTAGGTCTCAATAGCTTTACCTTACAGACAGTTTCAATGCTGATTTTGCCCCCCTTTTAAAACAGCAGCCGTTAAAAGACTGGAAGAAATGCCGTCTTTAACAGACAGCACGGGATTCCCTGAACCTCCCTCCTGTTCTTGCACTATATGCATCTAAGCCCTTAGTCCATGCTTTACCATGACTGGACACCCAAATGGTTTCCAAGGAACCATTCTGCTCACCTATGTCAATGGGAGTCTTAAAAACGCTCTCTAAATCTATACTACATAGCCATCATATGAGTCCCAGCAGCAATAAATTTGGAGCTCAAGTCCTGAGAAATCCTGCTTTAAGCACATTAAAGTTTGTATAACACGTGCTCGCTTCGGCAGCACATATACTAAAGTTTGTATAACACAATCTCCACCGCTTTGAAATATTTTTAAGCTTTAAGTGGGCAAGCGAGAAGAATATTATCACATCAAAATAACATCGGTCCATAATTATAAGTGATTTAAAGGATATTAACTCTCAAAACGTGTTTGCAGTACTATAACTAACAACAACTACAAAAGCCTGAACCAACTGGCCTAATTGCGATTATGACTATGACAAGCTGATGGGCAAAATGACTTATCCTCCACATAACCTGCACTTATATACCAGTAAGCAATATTTTAAAATAAGAATAGTTAAAATAAGATCCTGTGCCTAACTTTCTGGCTTTAGCCATTTGATTTTAAAGCAGTGAGAGTTTTCTGAAAGATTTTAGCAACGGACATGATATTTCATATCATGGAAAATCTATGGGGAAGCCTTTACAGTATTCATACTGAGAGGTATTCACATTTTGATTGTCAACATTCACGTGAATGTTCAGAACCAATATAAGCAAGTAAGTGTTTACACTAAATTAGGGTAATTTGTAATTACTTTAGAGATTACCCAGTTTAAATACACGGTACCTAACTCCTCACTTTTGCCCCAAACCAATACCACACTCCAGTATAATACACTGGCACTTCATTCACAATTACCATCTCAGTTTCAAAACTCAAAATGGGGTTCCAGCAGCCCAAGCCAGGCAGGTAAGAGAAGACGCCAAGAATGGGAACCCAGAGTGAAGAAAAGTGGTCCTCAGCTTACACCAATAACAACTACCCACTTCACCTTAATCACTGAGAACAAACATATTCCGCCGACAAAGAAATTACTGGGCGCTGCTCTAATTGTCATCTTAAAGACCCTTAGAAAGGAAAACAACGTATCACACCAAGGCTAGAACAAAACAGCAGAAACAAAATCCTGTGGGCTGCCACAACTGTCTTTTCCCCGGGGCTATTCAAATCTGTAAGATGTGTACGTGTCCTCCCTGGAGATGTATTCCATGAGCCCTGTGGCACCTCGAAGCTAAGATCAGCTTGCCGAAAGCCAGCATCCTGTAGAATTCTTTCCCACCAAATCAGAAGGTGAATGTAATTGAGGAAAGGGGGTTGAGGACATAAAGAAAAAAAAAAAAAGGAGAGAGAGAATTCTTCATGAGTTCTCCCCTTGAGAGTAGGAACCAAAAGTTGCCCTTATCCCTTAACCAAATCCCCTATGGAAATAAAGAAGTGAGAAAGGGTGCTGTGGATGGGTAAGGGATCGGAATTTCCTTTGGATGAAACGTGCCTGTCTGTAGGAAGAATTGCAAGGATATGTCGCGTTAACCCTCTAGACTCCACCCCAATAAAGCCCAGGAACACCCACATCTCTGCGTCCTCTTAAAAAAATGAAAAAGAGCAGATTTTTGCTACCTTTCAAAAACCACATTACCACCTCCTTCATCACAACAACAGCTACATTTAAGGAGCTCTGCCTTTGTGCCAGGCACTGAGCTAGGTTCTTAACATATATTATTTCTTGTCTTCACTAATCCCGTACAGTACGTATCATCCTCAAAATAGAGACCTACTCAGGCAGCTTAGGTAACTTAGCCACGGACGTAAAGCTATTAAGTGATAGGGCCAAGATTTGAACAAAAGTCTGACTCATGCTGTTTCTGCTGAAAAATACCACTTTTCTTTTTAATCACAATAATGCATCTCAATATGTATTGCTTACCCATCACTTCAACGGGAGAATAAACGGACCAGAAAGTGTAATAATGAAAAAGGCTCAGTACCTTAATGTGGTTTGTAAACAAACTTAAAGGTGCCTAGTTTCCAAAATAAGAGCTTTCCAAAATTTTGCCTAGTGATATCTAGAACTCGTAAGGATTAAGCATAGGCTATTTAGGGGTGCCTGGGTGGCTTACTCGGTGAAACAGCCAACTCTCGGTTTCAGCTCAGGTCATGCATGATCTTGTGGTTTGTGAGTTTGAGCCCTGCATCAGGCTCTGTGCTGTCACTGCGAGCCTGCTTGGGATTCTCTCTCTCCTTCCCTCCTGCACTCTTTCAATTTTTGTCTCAAAATAAACAAACAAACAAAAAGCATAGGCTAATTAAATGCTACCTATTTATAATTTCAATTGAATGAGATCTTCCACAGTCTCAGTTCCAGAATTTTCTCTGGAAAGCTTTTCAATTATATGCTTCTGTGAAACAAATTGCCCTGAAATAGCTTAAAGCAATCACTGCTGTATTCTGTCTCCCTAGTCTGCGGGTTGACTGGGTTCAGCTGAGTGGTTCTTCTGCTGCTCTTGATGTCAGCCGGGGCTGCAATCAGCTAGGATACAACTGAGCTGAAACACTGCGGATGGCACTCACGTGACGGGGAGTCGATGCCAGGTGTCAGCTGGGAGCTCGGCGGGGACTGTGGAAGGGTGCACCAACATGTGGCCTCTCTGTGAAGCTTGGGCTTCTCACAGCATGGCTGGGTTCTGAGCAGAAGCATCCCAAGAGGGAAGAAGCCCAAGCCGCCAGCCCTCCTGAGGCTTGAATGTGGAGGCTGCATGGGTCATTTCCATTGCATCCTACTGGTTAAGCCGTCACGGCACCAGCTGACATTCAAGAACTGGGGAAATAGGTCTTGACTGGGGACAGTGACAAAGAACTTGCAGCCATTATTAATCCACCGCAGAAGATAAGGAAGTAAATGTTAGTAAGTCGACCTGGGTCACGAGGGGACAGTAATACAGAACGGGATTTGGCAGAACAATATCAAAATACACTTGTATTTCTGATCCATTTTCACACTATTCCAGCTTCTGTCTAAGCTTGCTTCAATGAAGAAAAAAAATCCTATTATATCATCAAATGTATTCAAATTCCTCTGCTACTTCAATTCAAGCTAGGTTATTGGGTGCAGCATTTATTTTAGTTATTTTATTATCAGAAGTATTTAGCACAGCTCCAGCAGATGAAAGAGGATGGCAAATGCCAGTTCGCTTTTGACCATATAACCCAAACTTATTCTCTCTTTTACAGTTTTTTTCCCCCCGTATTTTGACTCTTTCTATCTCTGAAAAAGCTTATTCTTGCTCCTAAATTTTAGGGCTAAAAAAGTAGAATTTACTTTGTGGTATCTCCATATTACAGTCACCGGAGAGGACTACAGATAAAACATAATGATTTATGTATTTGCTAATGAATTATGAAATCACATTTTAAAAAAAATTTTTAAATGTTTGTTTTTGAGAGAGAAAGAGAGAGAGAGAGAGAGCGAGCGCAGGCACATGAGTGGAGGAGGGGCAGAGAGAGAGGGAGACACAGAGAAATCTGAAGCAGGCTCCAGGCTCCCAGCTGTCAGCACAGAGCCTGACACGGGGCTCGAACTCAGGAACCGCAAGATCGTGACCTGAGCTGAAGTTGGATACCTAACTGACTGAGCTACTCAGGTAACCCTGAAATCACAGTTTTCATAAGAAAGCTTCATGTTCCAAAGGTGATCTTTAAAACTCACTTCTTTCCATGAGAGGACAAAGCACTCAAATGCATCTGTCAGCCTCTTCCCACTCATTTGAAAGTCACTCGCCAAGTGGCCGCAGCTACTCCACGGAGCCTTCCATGCTTCCACGTCATGGACCCAGCACTTCCTTATCTGTACCACCTACTGGGGCACATCTTCACAGTCCGTTCTATTATTTAACTATGTCATGTATATAGGACGAAAGAATTCAATTTCTTTGAAGGCCAGGTCTCTCACTATCTGGCTTCCATTCAGTACATAATTTTGTTTGGTTTTATTTTTAATTGAAATTGAATTATACAGATAATGGCACCTCTAATAAACTAGCAAGCTTTTTCATTCTACCCTCTAAACTCTTGTACATTTTTTTCAGATCTTTGAGTGTCCAGTACAGGCACATCCTTATCAAATTTTTCTGATTGTTCCTAAATATGCCTCTTGTGAATTTATCTTATTCTAGGGAAACTCCATTACCACAACTATACTTAACTCTTCACCACCACAGATCCTTTCAGTGGATGGAAAGCTGGGAATAAACTAAATTTTAACTGTTTTTCCTGTAATTCTTTTCTCTTCAACTCAACAGAAACGTTCTCTGAGGGCAAACCAAATCCATGTACTATCTGATGTTCTTTTACATTATTATATTATATATACATATGTATATATATACACATACACAAACATATATAATGTAGATGTTCTTCTACCTTATTCATAAATGCTAAATATGAAACTCATTCTACCTTACTGGGCAGGTATTATCTCCCCACTTTGTAGGTGAGTGAAGACTCATTATACTTTACTCTCACCCAGTGAAAATTTCCTCAGAGAAGACAACTTAATTTTAAGAATTATTTTGTGAGATGCTGTATCAAACATTTGATGTGGACTGTGGGTCTGTGTTTTCATTTTTTTAAATGTTTATTTATTTATTTTGAGAGAGAGACAGAGAGCTTGAGTGGAAGAGGGACAGAGAGACACACACACAGAATTCGAAGCAGGCTGTAGACTTTGAGTTGTCAGCACAGAGCCCGACGCAGGGCTCAAACCCATGAATTGAGAGATCATGACCTGAGCTGAAGTCAGATGCTTAATCAACTGAGCCACACAGGCACCCCTCTGCGTTCTCGTTTTGTAATGAGGTGATCATATCATTCTGGCACATTTTGTTCTTTATGAGTTTAGATCCTCCCTAGCTCAAGATATAGTACAGGACTCAAAGATGAGGATGTGAAAATTTTATATAGAAAGGTTATCTTTATTAAATATGATACTTATAATAAGTTTTCTTTACTTTGAGAGGGACTATGAATTTCTCACTCCCTGTAAGTAAAATCACTAGTCATATACAAACACAGTTTATTTTATTTTTAGTTTTACAAGTCACCGTTCTTGTAAAATTACCCTGGACATGTTCTGGAAGCAGAGGAGATGGTTGCACAACATTGTGATAAATACTAATGAATTGCTCACATTAAAATAGTCAATTTTATGTTATGTGAATTCCAACTCAGTAAAAAAGATAAAAATAAAAAGACTCTGGACACTCATCATGGTTTCAACTTTTCCAACATTTAATTTTAAAAGGAAAAGATGTTCTATCTGACCAGTGTTACTAGTGGACTACACTAAAATAATGAGACTTTGGTACGTTTAGGTTGCCCTTTCTTCTACAAAATCTCAGTAGATCACATGGCATTAAATCTTTGACAGTTATTAATTAACTATGAACTCTGAATTTATGTCAATGATGCAATCCCAAGGAACTCAGAAGCATGAATAAAGCTATAATAAATTGACGTGTCATTGAGCTCTACAATTCAAAAGACATTTTAGGAGAAAATGAGCAAGGGCTTCTAACTCGATCTCATTTTATATACCTAAAATATTATTTCTCATTGTTCAACTCCATCCCATCCCACTGTTCAACTCCATCCCATCCCATTTTTTAGAATATACTAGAAATATGAGCAAAGGTTGGGGTGGGGAAAGTGGCAGTTATTCTGAATCATCTGTATTTTCTACGCAGTGTGCTTTGTTAGGAAACGTGTGATGAACTCACCACTTGAATGTAAATTCCACAAGGGCAAATATTTGTGTCTGTTTTTATCACTATATTCTTACTTCCTAGAGCATGCCTGGCACACAGAAGGCATTAAGTGTTGTTGAATAAACGCAGCAATATGGAAACTCTACTAAAAAGAGATGAACAAAGTGTGGGAAAACATCTTAGAGGCATGGGTACTCCAGATAAGAGTTGTACTTGTGTGAATAAATGCAAATAATGTTAAAGTACTCGTGTGTGTGTGTGTGTGTAATAAAAAGAAGGAAAATTATAGTGACTACTCTGATATTATGTGGACGGTCATTCATAATATTTACTAAAGCTATATATGTTGGATTAGTTACCTTGAACAAATATCTTTGTTTCATTAATATTCACTACCTATAAGTTAAGATCACATCACAGAGCACCACAGCTAAGAGATGATTTTTGTTTGTTTTATCCACAAGTCTTATGACAAATGTAACAAAAATACAAGAGATAATCTGCATTTTATGAGTATGGACATGTATAATTTATTTAAAGAAAATAATAAAGGCTATACTTCATTGCAGTAAGAGAAATTAAACATAAGGAAGAAACATCTCTGATAATCAATGCTAGTTTAATACAAAGTAAAGTTTCAAAAATGGAAGTAATTAAACTTGATTCATACTTAGTCACTAGCTATTTCTTCAGTTTCTTGTCAGCTGACTCTATAATCCCCAAATCAATCCAGAAATTCAGTGTATAGCACAACAAAATATTTCTACAAATGCTCTGGAATTTGTTACTTTGATTTTTCAATCTTCTGCTTCAGACAGAACCCGTTGGGCATGAAATGGTCCACAAATGAAGGAAGTTATGAATTACTTATAAGAGAGTACCATCTACTCAAGAGACTCGGAAACGTCTTTAAAGCCTTATACAAAATAAACCCTCAAAACACACCTGGAATCAAGGAAGCCTGGGGGAAGGGAATTACCTGAAGTGTCCTACTTTTAAATATAGTCTAAATTTGAAAATCTGAAAAGAGTTCATCCAGAGGAAACATTTTAGAATATACATTTTCCTTGGAGTCTACATAGTTCTATCTCCTTGTTGCTGATCAAAATGAAAATACAAAGCTGCACCAAAGGAAAAAAAGAGAGGAATAAAAATATACGTAGTTTCCAGAACTGATTTGGCATTCTGAGTGAACCACCTAACTTGGCAATACAGTTGTAAGGTCATACGCCTTATAACGCTCATAGGAGTAGAAGTATCCTATTTAAAATCAAATGCCAGCCTCGTATTTTTCTGCTGCTTCTCTATCCAAGGGGTGGACATTTTTTCTGCATTGTTATAGTTCTTATTACTTTAAAAATATGAATTTAACAGTCATAAGATAAAAATATCTTGTCATTTGACCTCCAATTCAAACTCAGCTATCATAAATCACACAATATGTTGCTAGGTCGAGATCTGTTTAAGAATGACTTGTTTCTTCTTCCTATTTCAGAAACTACATGGAGTGAAAGGATTTAGGCTTCCTACAAAGATGAACTGTAATTCCAAGAATAATTAGATCTAAATTTTACTTTTACTGATTGTTGGAGTAGGAATAGGATTTACCCATGAATTTTGTTTTCTACCAGAAGATAAAAGGTCCAAGGAAGTTAAAAATCATCATCATCATCATCATCCTCATCGTCATCTTCCTGGAGTCACACCAAAATTAATTTCAGAGTCAAGACTAAATTCAGGACTAATGCTCCTCCCCTTTCAACTCATTTCTACAAAGGAAAGCTCTCTAGTGAAGTACTGTCAAAGACGATACAAAGAGTAGAATGGACGTTCTGTCACGACTGCCATGGATTATCTCTACAGGAATATCTCACTTTGAGCCTTCACTGTGACTGCTTCTACTTAAAAGTTACTTTTCTTGGGCGCCTGGGTGGCTCAGTCGGTTAAGCGTCCGACTTCGGCTCAGGTCACGATCTCACGGTCCGTGAGTTCGAGCCCCGCGTCGGGCTCTGTGCTGACCGCTCAGAGCCTGGAGCCTGTTTCAGATTCTGTGTCTCCCTCTCTCTCTGACCCTCCCCCATTCATGCTCTGTCTCTCTCTGTCTCAAAAATAAATAAACATTAAAAAAAATTTTTTAAAAAGTTACTTTTCTTGAATGCTCCCATGACCACTTTTGGTCACAACTCTGCTGAATATTCAGGCTCTCTTTCTGAAAGTTATCTCAGAGACCAATATTTATATTCCCACTATTTTTTTTTAATTTTTTTAAACGTTTTATTCATTTTTGAGACAGAGAGAGACAGAGCATGGACGGGGGAGGGGCAGAGAGAGAGGGAGACACAGAATTGGAAGCAGGCTCCAGGCTCTGAGCCATCAGCTCAGAGCCCGACTCGGGGCTCGAACTCACAGACCGCGAGATCGTGACCTGAGCCGAAGTTGGCCGCCCAACCGACTGAGCCACCCAGGCGCCCCATATATTCCCACTATTTACTCAACCTCATTTTATCACACTAAGAGGACACACAGACTTTGTGCTGTGGAGCCCAACAGCTTTCATTGAGGATAGGCTGGAGATAAGAAATTAGTTTAACAATGGAAACATTACACCTGAGCTTTATGCTTACGTGGAAAGGTACAGAAAAGACCCGCTAGCGGGTGGAAGGGAGCTTATCTTGAGGTAAGGAGACTGTCATGTCAAAATAGGGATCAGCCTACTATTATTGCAATGGTTCAAAAATATGTGATACCAAGATTACCAATATTTGAGAACTGGCGAGGCAGGGTTATGTCCTCTTTTAATTTGGAGAATCAGAAGGCTGGGACAGGGAAGGAATGACTGTCAGGAAGAGGAGAAAGAAGGCTGTTGATAATGGAGTTAAATCCTGAAACATGATGCCTAGAAAATCCCAGCTCCAAATATGATGACTCATTCCAGAGAAACCTAAATTCTGTTTGTTGGCAATAGTTACAAGCAGAGAGGGAGGGAGGCAAACCATAAGAGACTCTTAAATACAGAGAACAAACTGAGTGTTGATTTGGGGTGGGGAGTGTGGGGGAGGGGGAAAATGGGTTATGGGCATTGAGGAGGGCACTTGTTGGGTGAGCACTGGGTGTTGTATGTAAGTGATGAATCATGGGAATCTACCCCCAAAACCAAGAGCACACTGTACATACTGTATGTTAGCCAACTTGACAATAAGTTATATTAAATAAGTAAATAAATAAATAAATAAAATTTAAGTTTAGTTAAATAAATAAGTAAATAGATACAATTTAAGTTTGTTTTAAAAAATAAAATAAAATATTTACAGAAAAAATAAATTGTTGGCATAATCCATCACTTACATATTCTTTTAAAGACTGTAATAAAACATATATGTCAGGCATACTGGGATATGTGGGAATAAAATACAGGCAGGTATGCAACTTACTTGAAAAGGCATCAAAAATAAGAGTGGGTAGAGAGGTCAAATGGGCATTTGATAAAGCAAATACAGCAAATGTTAACTGTAAAATCTAGACAGTGGGCATAAGTTGTTCACAGTACATTAAACTTTTCTGTATGTTTGGAAATTCTGTAATAAAATGCTGGAAAAAATATTTTTGAAGCTTTTTTTTCATAACTATTTCTGGCCACAACATATGACAGAGAACTCATCTTAATTTCCTGTCATAAGTTTTATTACAAAAACTCTGTAGTCTATGCCAAACAAACAAAACAATCAACCAATTCCACATTCATTAACCTGTATTTGTTCACTTCCTCCACTGCATGCACCCTTCCCACCCACGTTCCCCTACTACCCTCACTTTAAGAAACTGACTTTTAAAATGAATTTCAGGGGGGCGCCTGGGTGGCTCAGTCGGTTAAGTGTCCGACTTCAGCTCAGGTCATGATCTCGCACTCCGTGAGTTCAAGCCCCACATCGGGCTCTGTGCTGACAGCTCAGAGCCTGGAGCCTGTTTCGGATTCTGTGTCTCCCTCTCTCTCTGACCCTCCCCTGTTCATGCTCTGACTCTCTCTGTCTCAAAAATAAATAAATGTTAAAAAAAATTAAAAAAAATAAAAAATAAAAAAAATAAATAAAATGAATTTCAGGGGTGCCTGGGTGGCTCAGTCGGTTGGGTATCTAACTCTCGGTTTTGGCTCAAGTCATGGTCTCGCAGTTGGTAAATTTGAGCCCCACATCGGGCTCTTACACTGACTGTGCAGAGTCTGCTTGGGATTCTCTCCCTCTCCCTCTGCCCCTTCCACCCTCTCTCTATCTCAGAATAAATAAATAAATGAACTTAAAACTATATATTAAAAAAACAACATGAATTTCAAAATTATATCAGAAATACAAGATTCATATGACTTTAACTATTAGATAATGGCAATGAAGCATCTTTATATAAATAAACCATTAGTTGCTGCAGAAAAATCTAAGAGCTTTTCTTGACCCCTCCCCCACACCATTTCTTTATTGAGAAGGAATTTTTCCTGATGCCATACTTCAGTCACTAGGGAACTGGAACATCTATGAATAATGTGAAGAGGGAAATTACAAAGTTCACTTTACTGACAATCAGAAAGGTTAGACAGTAGCTTCATTTTATTGGAAAAATAGAAACAGAATCCTTTAATTGCTGATGACACTTGCATCTGAGCATATCGTTTTCAACGGTCAACTGGTCAGGGGACACTATAAGGCCAAGGGCTCTGATGTGCAAGTTGGGCTTCTCCACTGCTGTGTTTCCCACCCAGTTATGCATACAGTATTTTATAAAACTGTTAAATATTTATGATGCAGTACAAAGCCCCTCTAAAAGCATCTGTATTTAACTAAATCATGTCACTGACAGCAAGAGGCATGCAAGAGTAATTTAACCTAGCAGGAAAGTACTTCTTTTACATATCACTGCCGTGCAGAGGGTTTCAACCATATGCTGTTTCTACCCCCACATACCTCCCATAAGAAAGAAAAGGCTTTTAAAGAGGTTTCTCAAATGAAACATAAATCTTCTGAAGTGTTTCTCAAAAATTCTTCCCTGTGGCTTTGCCACGACTCTGTCACTAGAGGTGAGACAAATATCCTATCCTTTGGTTGAATCTCCTTGGCCCCAAGCTAAAATACCTGGATATAGCCCAATATTTACCTCTGTCATGCCCTTCCAAATGTTTACTACTATAGTCTACCAGTGACTATATCAAAGGCATCCAAAAGGTGTCCATGTACCACTGGATTTCCACTCCCATTCTTCCCTTTCACCCAAAAACACTCCAGTGAAAAAGTTCTGCATGAGTATATCAAAAGTTAAATTATTCATAATCATTCACAGTCTTAAAACCAAAGAATCTACTGAGAGAAATGCTACTATTTAAGCAGTTTTCCAAGTTACCTAAGGTTATAGTGATGCAAATGAATAGCAGAGAGAAATTGCTGAAATTAAAAAAAAAAAAGTACAATGAGAAGGTAAGACATTTTTCGGCATCTGCTGGCTCAGAGCTAGCTGTACTCCCGGAGACAAGAGGTTTGAAAATAACCTCTGGCAAGGGAAAAAGTTGTGTCGAATGGGTATAAAAATAATTAGTTTAGTGACTTGTATGCTGTCAAAAACTCAGAGCTAAATGCTTGAGTTGTCCAACTGGAAATGAACTGATATTACTGTAATTCAGTCAACATATAGCAACTGATGAGAAGATTTGCTGTTCAGCATTTAAACCAACTTCTTTTCACAGTCTGGAAGGTAAAAATGGAAAAGCTCTGGATGATCTGCTTTTCAAAAGCAGTAGATTTCAGATTTTGAGGTCACTGTATCATATATGGTCAAAATGGCTACCATTTCTAAAGACCAAAGATATACGTTAATTGATCTTGCCATCTATCTGCCCATCCATCCAAAAACTGTTCACTAAGTGTCTGGCTATGTCCTAGACATCGTGCTGGAGTTTACAGATGTGGAAGCAGGAAGGGAAAAGACATTCCGCCCTTCTCTGAAGTAGAAGGTGGGGTTGTCTGACGAGAGTGAAGCCATGATTCAAATTTTGAGAGTGGTAATGTCCCAGTCTCCATGGAAAATAGCAGAGAAAGCTGACTATGAGAAACAAAGGCAAGGCAGACATCATGGCAAGTAGCAGATCTACACCAGTCCTTCCTTATTTATCATCCTCACTATCAGGATCCTTCTTTCTCCTCTTGAGAATTATATTTGGAAAGTGCGCCAATGAAAGAAGACTTAATAAAAGTCATCAATAACAGAAGAAATAACTTCTCTGCTGAGCCCTACCATCCTTGGACCCAAGCAAAACTGAAATTCGGGGAGGAAAGAGGAAGAGAAGAGAACAAGAACACAACAAGTATTTACTTCTCAGCTCAGGGCATCTTTTTCCAACAGCAGAATTTAATTTGCAACATTAGATGGTCCACTTAATCATGCTGTGTGGCTTAACTCTGGCCATGATAAGACCAACCCACTTAAATGATGTTACTGGTAACTACATGAGTCAAAAAGCTTTAACCTCCTTAACAGTGTGATGCCCCTCTGTTGCATATTTCTGCTGATACAAACATGATCACTGAGGGAAGAAGATGCACCCTAAACCTGGACTTTTAGCAGGAAAATTTAATTTCTCTATTTCAATTGCTTTTTTAAAAAATTAAGACAGTATTTGAAAACATTGTGCAATTACAGCAAGTAAAAATTATTCATATTAATGTGAAAAGGGAAGATTTGGTCTCCAGTTAATGCCTCTTCTGCTACAAGCTTTACAATTTTTTTCCCAACGTCCAAAAATGTGCCTTTTGTCAGTTTTTCCATATACATCCTACCTTCATCTTGTCCTTGCTGCCTTTGGTAGCTTCATTCATTCACTCATTCATTCAGTAATTATTTGGTAAGTGCCTAATATGTGCCAGCCCTACCTAAGACTACGAAAATAAAGGAAAGAGATTGCAATGGTTCCTGCTTTCACGGTGTCACATTCTAGGGGAGGACTTAGTTTTCCTAACCTCAGTCTGGCACAAATGCAAATATTTCAGAAGTGAGAGTCCACGCCTTCTCATGGATTCTATATGTACAGTAGACATGTTGTGGAAACACTGTTTATTGTACGTGCATGTCCAAGTATCTGAGGTTGTTTTCACTCAGGATCGAGTTATGAAAGTATTTCTTTCCGATAGTGTTTTGACTAATGATAAAAGAAGAATCCAGAGATCCATTCCAGAAATCACCATGCCTAAGCAAGAAGCCTTTGGATTATTGGACAATTAGAGACAGAAAAACTTAATCCATCTATTTCTACCCTCAGTATCTACCAAAACAAAACACCCATCAAAACATACTGGGCTATAGTAGTTATTTGATGATGGGTTGATTTTTAAAAAAGTTATTGGCTTGATTGTTTTAGTGGGTGGATTAAAACACATAAATTGAATAAAATATTAATATATTTTATTATTATCTTTTTGGGGAATTGAAGACTTATTTACCAGTCATGCCAATGCACAGTTTTAAAATAGGGTGGGCCAAATCTTCTGAACTAGTAAGGAAATGTTCTAATTACCCAGAAGTCCTGACATTTCAAAATAGAAAAAAATTATACTAAAACCAAAGAGAAAAAATTATATTACAATACATACAGATACAGATCTGACGATTTAGTTTAAAACTTGGTTGGTTGTAGAAACTAGGTTAATCAATAAGGAAGTTTAACATGATTCAAAGAAATAAATATTAAACATTTTGACTAATATTAGTTCTGATATCTCCCTAGGCTCTGCAAAATCACTGACATGGCAAAAGCTAAAGATGACCAAAGTAATTGTCACTATTAGTTATAAGTCATCATATTCATAAATACATGAGCCGTTCAGACTTAAACTGATGGTAATTAAAGAAACCAACAATAAAATGAAGATTAACATCCTTTATCTACTTAGAAACATTTTTCCTTCTTTCAATTAATTCTCATGAGAATATACAAGGCTCTAGAGCAACCTGATTCTCATTCAAAATCTAAATCAACTTGAATTTTTTCATCCATACGACATAATTTTAATGCTGAACAGTCATTCGTCATTCGGTGAATGTTCAATGATAGCATGTCCAACAAAGAAAAGGATACGTATGGGGGTGGAACTTTGTTATTCCACATTAACATTGTCTGAGGGTGCATTTTAAGGGACATTGCTAAACAAGTTTTGCTTTTAAAAATTGAAAACTAAAAATTTCTCTTTTTTAAATACTAATATCTCTGTTGCTCAAAGTAAAACATTAATTTTTAAGAACATCAGTTTATAAACACTTTGAAGTTCAAAGTATGATATATATTACTTACTTTGCAATTAAGTCATCATCATAGTATTTTTCCTCCTTCATCCTAAATCCAGTGACATGTTATACTGTCAAGCTACCTGAAGGATTATATATTATCTTTAACCAGTATCTCATTCTTGCTCTTAAGAGCAAGTGTGTGCACACCCAAAAAGTCAATGGATCCTGTGCAAAGTAAAAGAGGTTGTAAAAATAAGTAAATTGGATCTAATTATGGGCAATAGAGTTTTAAAAGGTCCTAGGTGAACATTACCAGCACTTTCCATGTTGAATTAAGCATGCAGTTTAGTCAGCAAAGATATTATTTTTATATATAATGTTTATGTCTACTATAAATATCATAAGCATTCCATTAACATTAACCTAGTGAGTAATGCATATATGATGGCGTCAGGTTCTAATCAGTGATAATAACTGCCTACAACTATTTCCCCTACTGTTCATCTCCCCACTCTTTTACCCTGACTAACAAAGACATGCCTACCAAAGTCTAAGGGTTCATGTAGTTACAGGAAACTGGATGCATTATTTATAAGGATGCAGAGGCTAGAAAGTTCGGCTATGCCGCTTATCCTAGCAGTAGTAGGCTCGAAGCTATTGGCAATAGGAACCCTGCCAGTGCATTAGAAGATGAGACAGAGGGATCTCTGCCAAATAAAATAGCTAAGTAATAACAAATGTTAAAGAAGAGCCTTGGGGGTTGGAGGGAGTCCTGAGCTTATGGCTGAAGCATGATTCAGATCACCAAGCTTTTGCAGTCAATGCGGAAAGAAGAGTTGTAATTGCAATTAATTCTTTGTGTCTTATCTTTCTTGAGTGCTTGCTTTTTAATTACAGTTATACATTTTTTTAATGTTACTCAGCATCTGTGTACAAATGAGAAAATTACAACTGGTATAAAATAGGTATGGCACATACCTATCAGATTGCAAACTCAGGGGTAATTCATTGTGTGTACTATCCACGTTGTTTAGAAATCCAGCTCACTGTTTTAGTGATCCAGGACAAATTGGTATTTTCTCTCTCTGATTTCAAAGAAAAAGAAATCCAACCATGAAAAAGCCACCATTTCTTACTTTTCATGTGTTCAAAACTGATATATTGCCACAGACAGACACCTGTCATGGCTTTAAGTGATTTTGAGATAGTGCCATTCAAGTTTCATTTTCTGTTTAATCATCCTCAGTCACTTGGAATTTACACCACATTGCAACAAAAGGCCACATGCTCTAAATGTTAATAGCAGCAGGAGATGAAAATGCCATCTTGCTTGGAAAAAAAAAACTAAAAACTGACAAAATAAGTCAATCTAAACACAAAAAAGAAAACCTACTATAGAGACTGTTAAAGTCAAATAACCTTCCATATCAATTTGAAATTTATACAAAAAGCTATGATTTTTATTCTGCATCTCAAAATTGATCTGAAAATTACCATCAAAATGAAGGCTGAGGTAGTTGAGGATACGTATCACCTATGTGTTTATTTATTTGTTTCTTATAATGCTAAGTTTCAGATATTTAATGGACACCCCTTTTTATTGACCATAAAGCACTCATCATTGTCTCTCCAACCCAATATGTGTGCGAGGTTTATGAATTCCTTCTAAATTATCCAAGTACCAAACAAATATGATTTCTTATCTAAAACTTTCTGGTCTGAATGCTTTTTATCATAGTAAATGTGTACGTATATTTCTGTACTTTGCTCAGGAACCTTGATTCATAGAACTGATTTGGTCCAAGTAACTGGGTTAGAGGAAAACAACTATTTTCAAAAGTAGCTGCAATGATCACATGCCCTCACAAGAGGAGCCCTCTGAGGGTTTTTCTTTCTTCCTCTATAGTCACTACAGTCAGTGAGTGAAAAGAGCTCAGGATGTGGAGTCAGAGAGGCTGGAAAGCAACTTTGCTTCTGCCATTACTTTTTATCTAACCTTGACAAATACTGACTTGTTTGAGCCTCTTAGGTTTTTCATTATATAACTTCACTAATAAATATTTGTTCTCAAATGACAGAATCTGATGTGTGATAGGTGCTCACTAGAAGATATTATTACTACTTTAGTATCATTACTTTTAATGATAATAAAAGAAAAATCAACCTTATTAATGCAATGGTGGCATGCCTTTATTCCCAAAGACTCTTCAGCACCACAGAGAGGAACAGCGACCAACCAGTTAATATGTAGATTTTCAGATAATTTATAATAATCCCATCTAAGGGGAAACAGATACTTATAAACCACCACGTAAATGAATACTTGTCATAAAATGAAGAAACTTCCCAGATACAGAAGTCAGAAAAATTGAAATAGAAGCATACAAAATGTTAAATACTTCTCAAAATGTTAAAAATTTTCTAATATTATTTCAGCCAATGTTATTTTTTTAAAACATCGATTTTAAAATATTTAAATATCTGGGGTGCCTGGGTGGCTTAGTCGGTTAAGCGTCTGACTTCAGCTCAGGTCATGGTCTTGCAGTTTGTGAGTTCGAGCCCCGCGTCAGGCTCTGTGCTGACAGCTCAGAGCCTGGAGCCTGCTCCAGATTCTGTGTCTCCCTCTCTCTCTGCCCCTCCCCCGCTCATTCTCTCTCTCTCTCTCTCTCTCTCTCTCTCTCTCTCTCAAAAATAAACATTAAGAAAATTATTTTAAATATTTAAATATGTTTCATGATTTTTTAGGTGTCTTCCTATAATTACATATGCATGCAACTTTTAAAAAGTATAATAATCTAACTAAAAAAATCACCTCTGGGAAACAGTACAGTGATACGTTATGGGAATGGAAACACAAATAACCCCAAATCCCTTCCTTCCAGACCTTACATTACAGTTTGGGAACCGATGTGCACTCTGTGCCAATAACTAGTAGCAATCTTGTTGCTTGAAGCAAGAGCTATGAGACCATCAGAAGAGTACCCCTGGGGGTGGGAAGACAATCTAACATCTTTGTATATCAATAAACTAATAAAGAGTATGCTTTCTCCCTTGACTGGACAAGGAATGAATATAAATATATATATAAATATATATGTATATATTTACAATTTCAGATACAATTTAAATGAATGAATATATATTCATATATATAAAAATATGTATGAATATATATATTTTACAATTTCAGATACAATTTAAATGAATATAAACATATATATTCATATATATATATATATATAAATATATATATATATATATATATATATTTACAATTTCAGATACAATTTAAATAAAATATACCCAAGTCTGCACTACTGCTACAAAAGGAGGGAGGTGAGTTAAGACGTTTTGACAATTATTGAGAGAGCAGAGCTGGTCCTATTCTTCATGAAGACCCTCTCCACTAGCAGCTTCTATTAGACTCACTCTTCATGCACTTTGTACATAAAAGGTCACAGCCAATGTTCTAGAAACTTAAAAAAAAAAAAAACAAGCAGAAAGTTTTTGTCATACTTGTTTCTGTATGTATGCATGTAATGATGTTAGGTTTCATTTTTATTTTTTCACAAAGCTGAACAGTTTTAAATCTCAGTCCCCTTCACCTGCATTGTAAAAATGTTTTTAAAGGTTCCAACAAATCCCTTATGTGCCCTTGAGTCACCTATTTCCTTCCTAAAGCTTATCTTGCTTTCACACACAGTCTCATTTGCACATACATGGCAATTCTGCTGCCCCCATAATCTATTCATTCTAAAACATACCCAAGGATTCTTTGTATGGTTTATTTTTCTGCAGATAACTTGAGGATCAAGCCTGAACAAGATGCATTTCTGCTTTGGAGTATTAGGGATGTGAAAATAAGAACCTGCGATGAGGATAGCAGAGGGGAAAAAACTCTATCTGGATCAACTAAAGGGAAATGTACAAAATTTGTAAAAAACAAAAACAAACCTATTACGGCCACTTAAATAATTTTCCCTCAGATATGTGTGACGCTACTTCTCTTCATATTCCCTCACATCACATCTTATCATAAACATGTCCTGTGTGTCAAATTCTGCCGGGAACAGTTCATCAGTGGTGGATTGTTAGATTTTGCAACTTTTTAAAAGTAGTTGTAGCAACTTCTTTATTATATCTTTGTAGACTAAGAATTAAAATAACAATGATCTGTTTTCAAAGTTACATTATTTGTGAATGATGTGAATTTTTATAGGTTGATTAAATAGCTAGATCTCTAAGTTAAAATTCATGACATTTATATAAAATATTATAAAATAAATTTAATATATTTCCTCTTACAGATTATGTTTTTGAATATATCTTAATTCTTACATGGGGAATCTACAGTTGAAAACTCAATCAGATGACACAGAAGCTTTTTGTCAATTAATCACTGCTTTCAATAAATGAACTTTAAGAAATAGAGGAATCATTATAAAGGAATATTTTGTTTTCAATACTTAATCATTTTAATTAATTTACTTTATTATTTTAATTTACTATACCTATCACTCAGTTACAATATAATTAGACATACATTTTCTAGCTTACTACTTCTGTCACCTTTAGGTCAATTCAATAAATGTTAAAAAATTAAAATAAAAAAAAAAGACAACTAATGAAAATAATATTGTTCAAGAAACTTCAACTTTTCCATATATATTTCCAGGTAACCTAGTCAAAAATATCTCTTTGAATATCTTTTAAGTCCATCTATGTATGATGGGCAAGTTTCTGAAAATCAACAGTAATTCAACTTACCATACTATGATTATGCTCATCTAAAATTTCCAGTTAAGTTTCTAAATCCCTTAAAAGTTCCCAAACTGCTTTCAAAACTACTTAGTGCAGGGGCGCCTGGGTGGCGCAGTCGGTTAAGCGTCCGACTTCAGCCAGGTCACGATCTCACGGTCCGTGAGTTCGAGCCCCGCGTCAGGCTCTGGGCTGATGGCTCGGAGCCTGGAGCCTGTTTCCGATTCTGTGTCTCCCTCTCTCTCTGTCCCTCCCCCATTCATGCTCTGTCTCTCTCTGTCCCAAAAATAAAAAATAAAAAAAAGAAAAAAAAAAAAAAAAAGAAAACTACTTAGTGCAAAGTAATTTCTGATTCCTCTTAATCTTATTTGGCCTTTTACTTTTAATGGTAAATCATAGATTTTCATTGTCTTTTTAAATAGATAAATTTCAGAATTCTGATTCTTGTTAAAATTATTGAGCTCTAAACATGAAGCAGAAATAATTGGCTACTTAAAAAAGAGACAACAGTAAAAAAAAAAAATCATTATCTAAATAATATTTCCTTTTAAGTCACATGCCATAGAATGGGTAAGTGTATTCTATCTTAAGCAATATTATTTAAAAAGCAACTTAATTTAAAAATCTATTTCCCATATTCTGCTTTGTATCATGAATATGTGTCATTACACATAATTAGCACAATTAACCACAATTAACCTTTCTATTTTACTGCAAACTACTTCAGCCCAAGGACTAATCTTGACTTCACCTCCCCAACCTTCTCCCCTTTCAAGAAATACACTTCACAGTTCCTAGCATCATGCTGGAGCCCTATGGGAAATAGATTACTAACCATTCACTTATTTTAATCAAAGAGAGAGAAACCCTCAGTGATCTAAGACTCAAATAGCAAAAACAGGGCCATCAAATTTTAATTTCACATTTACCACTCACTTGCTATTTGACCTTAGTTGTCACTTGGCCTATCCCAATCTATATTTTACAATTTTTACTATTGAAATGAAGAAATTAATAGCCCAAAATTCCTTTTAAAAATTAAAAGGAATACGGAGGAAATTTCTTATCATGGCAAAAAAAAAGTCCTGCAATATTTAACATGGCCTATCTCTGTCTCTCTGTCTCCCCTGTGTGTGTGTGTGTGTGTGTGTGTGTGTGTCTCCCTCTCACCCTCTCTCCATCTCTCCTCATCCCATTTTTTAAAAAGCTTGATATTCGCTGAAGAAGAGACCATGGAATATCTGAGCAATGAACAAAACAATAGCTTAGATGTGATGAATAAGTTCAACCTAAACGCCAAATCTCTTAAGTAAGAGATAGTCATGGACTTGAATGGAGATGAGCGCAGCTGTAGACTCTAACCCACATTGGCCATATAATTGTTTTTTAAGATTTTGCTGACTTCTGGTAGACTGAGAGATGAAATGAAAAGTGCCATTCCAGCAGTTCTTTGACAATTAGTTGAACTATGAATACAAAGTTATTAAAAATTGAATTAAATCCTCAAGCACCTTGTATGGTAGATGCATTATAATAAGAGTAGGGCAGGGAAAAGTGGGATTTGCCTACAGATTAACTAGTGGAGACACTATTTCCTCCAGGTTTCAGTGGTGATGTCTATGAGGCTGATAAAGCTTCAGCAAATGTGATGTCACACTTCAACAAGACCTGCTGAGTTTTCTGTACAATATTAAATGGAACGGGCTAAGCATGTTTCTTTTCCTTTTCTTACCGTTAAAAAAGAAAGAAACTAATCAATATACAATTACTCTGGTGAAAGAAACTAGTAATTTTTCAAAAACTACTTAATCAGAGATTCCTTAATAAAAGAATCTGGATCAAATAGACTTTGACTTCTAACTCCAAAGTCAGAACATTTTACAGATTTCAAAAATGCTTCCTATGCATTCTAATGTGAAAACCGTAGCTCATTTTTTTTACTCTTTTCTACCTTCTTCAGAAAAGCATACGTTTCTGGACTTAAAAAAAGAAGGCATTTTTAAGAATGATCATACAGTCAGCTCACAGGTTCTAATAAAGTCTTTCAAGATACTTCAATTGTCTTCAGTTTTCTAATTTTCTTTAAAAATCTGGTCTGCCCAATTAAACAATGTTCAGTAACATTTATTTTTAGGTTTCCTTTAAAATTCTGAGATGTGTATCTCCTGACTCTTCTAAAGTTGTCTGCTTATCAGCCATAGAGGACTGCACTGGTTTTGCCTGTCTAGCCCACCCTGCCCTTCCTTAGGTACACAACCTTCCTGCCCGTAATGAACCTACACCATGCAGTTCCCATGGGGCTGAGCCCATCTGCCTCACGAACCCAAACACACACAGCAGTGGACATCTGACCTGGCCCCTGCCGTGCCTGAGTCATTAATCTCCCTGGATACAGTAACCGTTTTAGGAGCAGGCACATGACACAAGTAGAGCCAATCACATTCTTCCTTAAATTTTGCTGTGTGGATGAGGAGTGGACTTTCTCTTCTTTTTAGATTATGCGCTAAGGGGTTACAGGCTTAGAGACACCAGCAGTTCTCTCCTTGTCAGGCAGACAAAACCCACTGAGAATGAAGCTACCATTTGTAGAGAAGCAAAACATAAAGGTTGAGAGAAGATTCTATTAATAGCAGTGGAGCTCTGGATCAAAATGCACCAGTCATGTACTCCAACATACCCTCTTTATATTAAGCCCTCTGGGGTTAAATTTCTATAGCTTGTAATCAATAAACTCTTAAATCATGATCCATATTTCGTATTTTGCTGCTGCTTTATCATGTTGTTCCCCATCCCTTCCTCTATCTTATTCCTCCCCCTACCCCAGGGAGACAGCTGTCTCCTAGAATACCCAGGGGCTAATTTAAAGGCTTCTATTCCCATCTTCCTATTTCTCAGATCCCTAGGTAACTTGAAAAAAAAATAAAGAATTAAAAAAAACACCAAATTTATTTAAACATTGCTAGCTCTGCTCTAGATGCTTTCTTGATATACACTTCTCTGTCTCCATTCTCTTCCCTCCACTTCGCCATTTAAAAAATTAAAACTGGTGTGTGTATAATCCATTTCACTGCTCCATCCCTAATGATTAAAAACACTTAACTATAGTTTTACTACTCTGAAAACAGGGGGAAAAAGATGTCCTTCCCTTTTCCAGCTGATGTACAAAAAGACTTGACTAATTTTCTTAATGTTAACGAGACTATTTTAGTAAAAATCTCCCAAAAGAATAAAATACAAAGAAACAAGTCTGATAATTTTCTACTAATGAATTTCGGTACCATACAAATAATTTTCAGGATTTAAGATATCACATAATAAATTAAATAGTAGTTAGCCTGGGATAAGGCAATGCAACTATCTGAAAAAAACTACTGTTGAGGAAGATATGCCTGTTTGATGAAGATCACACTCCTGTTAGCACAATGGCTCTAAGATTATTCCCATCTCTGTAAAATAGCATATTTGGAAATATACCACATCATTCTCAAAGTAACAAAGCTGAACAGCAAGTCACTGTAATAATTGTGGACCAACAGTCTTGCCTCCTTTTATTGTATTAAACCCTTGAATTGTATTGCCATTAACTAAGGGCTCGCCTGTCCATTTTATTACCTTGTAGTTTGTGGGAAGTGTATTAATTCAGTAAAAGCTGGCTTTGGGATAACTGGAACAAATGTTGATTATATTCCGGGAATCTTCAGAAAAACTACATCTTGATGCCTTTTTTTTTTTTTTAAAGAAGGCCCTCCCTCAAGCTGGCTGTATGGATCCCATAAAACTTTGTATTAAAAGACCATAAGATTTGTTGGGGTGCCTGGGTAGCTTAACCGACTGGTTAAGCATCCTACTCTTGAACTCAGGCTCAGGTCATGATCTCGAGGTTCGTGAGTTCGAGCCTTGCATTGGGCTCTGAACTGACAGAGCTTGCTTGGGATTCTCTCTCTCTGCCCCTACCCATCCCCCCCCAGCCCCCTGCTGTGCATGTTCTCTCTCTCTCTCAAATAAATAAACTTATAAAAAAAAAGACCATAGGATTTGCAATCAGAAGATTCAGTTTTAAATTTCTGCTACACCACCTACTTAGTTTTTGAATTTGGACATGTCAGAACGTCTGAGCCTCAACCCCTCAACTGACAAATGGGACGAAATCTAGGTCACAGAGTTCTTGTGTGAATAAATGACTCAACATATAAAAATATGCCTTATAAAATATACAGTATGATGCAAATATCAGTTACTTATATATACACAGCACATACACATATATGGTTTATTCCATGGTTCCAAAGAAAATTCTGTAAAAGTTTAATTTCAACTGAATACACAAGGTTAATTATAATTTCGTTGTAAGCTTGATCAAAAGTTTTGAGATGATCTCACCCAGTAGTGGAATGTAATGAGAGACAATGAATGACTTTAGAAAGGTCAAAGGCAGGACTGAAGAATGATAGGACAGTTGTAGGCGGTACGTTAAGAAAAACAGTAAGACACATTCACTCACAAAATGAATGAACTGAACACGAAGGCAGTAACTTGCCCGAGCATAGGAATGGCTGTGATATACACACGCCGGTGCTCTTGGTCAAGACACTGTACTGCCCCAAAAATCTGTAAGTGCCTAGGCAATTAGAAAGATGGAAGTAATACCAGAGGGGCAATTTCCTTTTTAAATTATTCTCTTATTGCTATATGGTGCATGGGAATTTGTTTGTCATTCTCCACAACAGAGCCACCACACCCTTGAAAATGTCATGTTTCTAGAAACCTGGAAACACAATTTGCATTCACTTGGAAGTAGCTCTCCGACGGTGACAGGACAGATTTCATATTTGCCACCAATAAAGATCTGAAATTGAAATGCCATTTTTCCAGCTGAGAATCATTTAGCAAAGGTTCAGGCAGTTTCCTCCACCATTAAAGCAGGTAAGTCAGTTCCAGCTGAGGATAGAATGTAAATCTCACCAATGGACCATGGACTTGGCCCAATCTGATCAATACATATCACTGCCCCCAAGTGAAAATGCTGTATCTCATTATAACAAAAATGTCCTGCGGACAAAAGAGATTTTCCCCTTCAGTGAGCTCTTTTAGGTGCCAAATTAAAGACTGAATTCTTCATTTCATTCAGAGATTTCAAAGAGGACTTCCTGGATAAGTTCCTTTGAAATGCAGGCTTAGCTGAGAATATATCATATTTTGAAAAGACACAGTGATTTCCGAGCATAGAACTTCCAGCATCATCATTTAGAATGCAAATAATTAGCTCCTTTCCTCCTCCAAAAATAAAGATATTATCCTACATTGTTCAAATAAGACGTAAGGCTGCCTCTAATTACCATTCTCTTTTTAGAGCCACATCGTTTTTCCAGGTATAGTTCTCTCTCACAGAGAGGGGAGATGACCTAAAAGCAAAGATGTGCTAAATGATTCACATTAATTTTCCCACATCAAGCTTCCAATTTAGATTTGAGACAAACAAGATTATACGGACCTTGAAACTGAGTCTCGGGGAGATTAACAACTCGCCTAAGATTACCCAGTAATTGCAGCACTCATATTTAGACTTACAAGCACGTGTCCACCCAAGATGTGTGTTCTTTCCATTTCGCCTCACTGCCTGCCATGCTTTGATGGGTGACATACAGATCATAGGGGCTCAGCTGGTCCCAGGCCATACATTTACCTTATTAGGCTACCACCCATACTCCCAATCCACTTCGTGTCAAAGATAACTTTGCAGTCCATTCATAGAATCACATTCCTTTTAATATTAAAGGCTTTTTCTTTGAGGCAACAAAATCTCATGTATCATAGCAGACTAGTGTATTGCCTGGGTTTGAATTCTGCTTGTATGACTTCAGACAAGATAGATCAGTATCATCATCTGAAAACTGGATTAAGGTTTTGTGAGAATCATGAGTTATCATCCATACAAATCACCCAGGACAGTGCCTGGTATACAGAAAGTCTTCAATAGATTTATGCTATTATTATTACTTGAAACACTTACTACTATTTAAGACTGTTTTCCAGAAACTTATCTTTATTTTTATCTAATTACTATTCATCAGACTTCTCATTTTTGTTTCCCTCATTTATATATTAAATTGGAATGGATGGTTCTTAATTCAGTAAAGTGATTGGTATAACAATTGCACTTTTTTTTTTACAGCATTCAATAAAATTGTAGGCAACATAGGGTCACGGGCAGCTGGCACTTCAGAAAAAAATAATTCAGGTTTGTTCTAAGCAGTCCTTTTACTTTCGTGCTGATCCTACGTAAAGGAGGAACAAGAACGTCCTACTAACTATTTTGTTCACATTTTTCTCCTTACACTATATCATGTAAGTGTATGTAATAGGATGCTTGTTTAGCAAATAATATGTTTCAAGTCACAGATGCCTCATTTACCAAAAAAAAGTAAATAAAGGAAAATGATGTTAATCTTTACCAGGAGATCATTGTAAGACACTTCTTGAAAACTTTATAAATTAGTAACTCTAAAAATAGTGAATACACAATGCAAATTTCAATCCCAATTTCAAAAAAGAAATAGTTAAAATTTTCCTTACAAAGGGTAGGCTTTGTAACTTTGATATTTCACCAGTAATTATGAATTGCTAGGAATAATAAATACACAGGGGGAATAAATGATAAGGTGTTTGTAAATGAAAAATAAATTCTTTTAAACCTCCAGTCAAGAACAACTGCTTTATTGTCACGATGATCAAAAAATATTTAAAAATTTAAGATTTAAAAAAATATGTGAAAATATTTCTGATCAGTATTTAATAACTAGCATGAGAAAAATGCTTATTATACATTAAGTAGATAGAGGAAGGGTGGATAAATAGAAAGTCAGAATGAAAAACACTGATTAGAGGAATATATATATTAAAGTATTAGCAATAGTATTTCAGATAGGTAAGTGGGCAATTCTTATTTTCTTCTTGTTTTTTCTATTCCAATAGGAGTTTGAGACGTCAAAAGCAGAACTTTGAGGGCAGGCATGGTCAGGGAAGGCTTTGGAGAAAAGCAAGAAGTCAGCAGAAAGGATGGAGAGTTCTGAGCAGGGCCAAGGATGTAAACTGACACTGCTGAACCGTCCCAAGATTTACTCAGCAGTGACACGCTCTCATCAACAGGACTGGCAGTAAGGGGATGTTTCCCCACAGAGGTGTGCACATTTGTACCTGAAGAATGAACAAGAAACAGGGCTGCCTGACCCCAAAAGCACACCAGGTCATCGTAACACATAACAGGCTGAATCCATCCTCTTCAGAAAGGCTTTTTAAAGTGTACATAGAAACACAAGTGTCAATAGTTCAAGGAACGTAGCCCCACAAAGACATGATTATATCCCAATTGCGTAGTTCAGTTTTCACATCCGGGGATTTACTGGTGTCTCCTTTCTGGGTGAAACGAAGTGAAAAGAAACCTATTCTTCAGGGCTGATTATTCCCGACCCATGTGAACTTTCCCAAGGACTTCGACTCACAGATATCGTTTGGATGTTTATGTCCCGCTTATTGCCGTTACTGCTTCCTCAAGTTTCCCCTTCAGCCTTTACTAGATGGAGCTATGCTGACGTCACAGCCTTCTGCAATGCAGGGTTCTATGGGTGCTGCCCATAGGTGAGTTGATGATGCCTCACACTGCTCTCACCGTTCTAACCAAGAATAGACTTAGGATCCTGCCACTATTGGTTGTATTTTCAAATTATGGAGCATATTTTCATGAGATTAACAAAAATGTGGGCATTAATCAATCCCACAGCATTTACTGAGAGTCTAGCATGAACGGGAAGGAGGGATGCATGAAAATGGCACACTGATATATTTTAACATGATATCAAAACACAAAGCCTTCTTTCTTCGTCAAAATCCTTTACCAAACAACAGGAACTAACTCTGCTGAGAGTTGGAGATCAGAGTCAGATTTCAAAATTATTTCTCTCTCAACAGTATTGCAATGAATACAATATGAACCGAGAGATTCATTTCAGTTCCCTAAAGCTCTGGAAAATCCAAAGAAGTATTTCTTCTATTCCAAGACTGCTCGGATATGCTTAAGGATAGCATCCATCGCCCTGTTAATGATAGCATGAGGGTTCCAATTACAAGAGTTTCAATAACTTTATTCAATGAATCATGCAAGGGAGAAACTGTTCCCAGACAAAATGCCAAAAGGAAAAATCCAGTATTTGCCCTTGTATAATAAGCACTCAAAAATCTAAAACAAAGCTCCGCATGATGCCTTAATGCTAGTCAGCTAAAATCTATATAATTATACTAATCTTTTTATAAGTAGAATTAAATAACAAATATCCCAAATTCCCCAGAAGGGATTATCATTTCAGACTATGTAATGAGTATCGTTAGAATACAGAAGAAGCCAATTTAAGTCCTCTCTAGCATTTTATTTCCTGTTTGATCTCCCTAGATTGCTGCTATCAATCTAGTTAAATGATGCTTTATCTAGCTAAAATATAGTCAAAACATCATACTTCTTGCAATAAAAGATACGTTTACATCATATCATTACAGTTCTGGTACCATCAGCCCAAAGGGAAAGGCTTTAGGTTCAAACTGGATTTATTTCAACAGCCTGAGAAAACAACTAAAGTTGCCAAATGTACAGACCTTCTTGCAAGTGGTCCCTACCATGCTGACAGCCAAAGGAAATTGTTCCTTAAACACACCCTCTGGGCTGGAATGGAATGATTGGGGACATCTATTTATTGAAGAGCTTATCAACCTGAGAAATAGCTTTAAATAAAGAGCTAAAATATGGGAGAGAAAGACTGTAATTATAGGCTTTATTTTCAAGGTCTGATAAATTCCCCCGTTGGATATCAAAACTTAATTCTATGCCATTCACAATTCGTAAGTATCAAAACTATTTTTACTAGTCCTTGCTAATTTCTTAAGTTCCCCTGACATGGCACAAAGCACCAATCAATCTAACCGTTGTAGAACTCCATAAGCACAAAGCACATTTCACATTAAACAGATGAAAACCAATCTGAGATCTTGCCTGGGGACTTGCTTCCAAGCATTCTCATAATTAGTCACTTACTATCAAATTTGAATTAAGGGCATCTATATATAGTTTCCTCACTCTGTCACAGCACACTTTATATGAGAACTGGGGGGCTTTAGAATAGGCCCCAAACAGCTGGGTATCAGGCCTCAGGCAATTGCTCAAGGCATCAAGACACATTAAAAAACCACCAACGATGTTCTCTGTTGCTCACCTAGAACCAGGCCTCAGAGGCTCTGTAGTCATTTTTCAACATTCAAAGAGACTGCATTATAAAACTACCACATATGTCGTGTCTTCTCATATCCATATGTGCCTTAGGGGGAGGGGATATCTAGTCCACCCTAAGCATAGCAAGGGGCCATTCCCTTCCAAACAGCAAATACCATCCTGCTCCCGAACTTGATGGACTGTTCCTCAGTAAGGGCAGAGGATACACAGGAACACGATCTTCAGAAGCAGGTACTGTCTTGGGTTAAAAACTAACGAATGGAATATTTAAATATACTTACATGAAGAAGTATTTGCTCCTTCTGTTGATACTGATATTCTAATGGGAGACTCTATAAAACAAAGAAGTGAAATGAGGCTTTATTGAGTCATGCCGCTTGCATTCTTAAATCAGAACTTTGCCAGGCTTAAAGATCGTCTAGAAAAAGAGGACTAGAAAACAGTGCAACAGAGAAGCTGAAGCGTTTCAAAGCCAGAGGAAGATGTATACAACATTCAAAGACCAACAGAGGACCACAGGGTCCAAAGACTCTTTTGAAAGGGAAGAAAATGGGAGTCAATCCCCCTGTGAGGATACCCCACATACCAACTGGTGTATGAACTTCCTAGAAACATCACTCTGAACAGATCCCTAGTACAAGTGAGATGGATAATTCCTTGTCTCAAGTGTGGCTCTGATTTTAAGAAATATGAAACCAAAGAGAACAATTCCCATATTCAGAAAGAATGAAAGTCAAGTTTCATGCACAGAGGGGAAAAAAGGGAAAGTATTCTCAGGCAACATGGTCTGCATAAACATCCTGACCAAATACGGTGCTAAATAAAGTCCATGCAAGATCCACTAGAGCAATTATGTTAGGATTAAACAACACATGCTGAAGAAATTCATAATATACAATCATTGGAGATGTATGGTAGCAAGAGTCTCTTAGGTACCAAGCATAAGGGAAGGAAAACTGGTATTTAAATACAGACAGAGCATAAAACACAACTCATGCAGGAAAAAAGCATGGGACCTAAGGGTTTTTATTAGTCAGAAAGAAGAACAACTTAGTATCAAAGAGGGATTGAAATTCAGCAGCCAGAAAGTCATAAAGATTTAAGTCATATATCAGAAAATAAGAGTTACAGTCACTGCAAATTCCCAAGACAAGCACCACATAAACTGAAAAGCCCAGCTTCCTAACGGCATCTACCGGAGTCAGACAGCGAAGTCCCTTCCAGCAAAGAAATGCCTGAATGGAAGGGGAAGAAAATTCAGATAACTTAACAACTTTTCTCTTTTTGTTGCTCTTTTTACCTCTCTGTTTCCTCCTCTCTCTCTCCATGCCTTCTTCCCTCTCACTTTCTCTCTCTTTCTTTCTATTACTCAGAAAAGTACAACCTTCTTAGACTCCAGGATCATCCCACCCTACAACACACATACGTACATCTTTATGAACAACACATAAATGTGCCCTAAACATGGCCAAAGCAGTCTAGGGTAGAGAGAAATTTAGCTCTAATGATCCTGAACAATGGCTTGAAGGGGAGAGGAGGAACTGGTGAAGGTAAGTTAGAAAAAAAAAAAAAAGGCTGTGTTCGATGATATGGCCTCCTAGAGTTTCAACAAGGTACAGGCCATAATGCAGGGAATCAATGATGCCAAAACATTAAACATGGGGTAATGAGAATGAATACTGAGTTGAAAGGGTCTGCTCTCCTACTTACAGAGATATAGGACTTAACATTTCTAATGCTTCAATTTTCTCAACTGTACAAAGAAGAAAAATAATGTCTCGTTTCACACATCTGTTGTGATTACCAAATGAGATGCAAAAATCTTTGTAACCTGTGAGGTATCATGCCAAAACATGTTATCGTTATACCTCTGAAGTGAGTTTTGAATCTAGGTCTCTAAAAACTTGCTTCTACTTAAATGTGAATTTTTAAATGTTCCAAGGTCCTGTTAACTATAGAATAATGGGGGATGAGGAAAATAAAAACGAAAAAAAAAAATTAAATTCACAGCAGATTAAATTCACAGCTAGTGGAAAAATCAATGAATTATGAGTATACATGCATTAGTACAGTAGTAGAATTGGGTTATAAGTAACTAATGTCTGCTCAGACTCTAACTGCTACCAGCAAATATTACAGGCAAGTAAGAAACAAACAAAAACAAACAAACAAAAAAGCAAAACATCTGAAAAACTCAGGCTTATAACAGTGTTTTCTGTAAGTTCAGTGACCCACAACTGATCATTAGGAGCCCAGAGGTCAGAGATTAGACACGGACACATTCTTCAGGATTGAACTGTGATGGATGAAAGAGAACAGAGGCAGCTAAGAGAAGCACCTATAAAGATTATATAAACTGAATGTATAACCCAGATGCCTTCTTTAGTGCTCTAACATCACTAAGTTGTATCTAAACATTTCTTTTTCCCATGCATGCCTTTCAGGCCCAACTTCAGGAATACAGCAAAAACTGTACTCCTTTAGTAAAATCCAAAGAGGGAAAACGAACTGGAGAAAATACTGGAGCAGAAAGCAAGAACAGTTGCAATTTGGATGCAGACAGGGTTCTGATTAGTAGAAGACACAGCCAGCAGTTACGTCTGTCGTTCTGGTTAGTAAAATTTGGGGAGCTTATTTTCCTTACCTGAAGACACATATGCTCTTTCAGTTGAGGCTGGCATGCCAGTGATGATCTCTGCAAAAAGAAAAGGTTATAGGATATTATGATGTATAATCAGGAGGCCGGGAGCCACTTCCACAGCCTGCCTTCAAACCAAAAGAGTGTAAAGGAAGAAAGTATTGCAAGAGGGTGATGAAAACCCAGGCTCTATCCGCCCTGAAAGTGAGAAACACAAAAAAAAGAAAAAAAAAAAAAAAAAAAAAAAGACTGTCCAGAGAAGTAGTTCTTCTTTCTTGGGCAAAGAGCATGAGATGAGCCGTGCTAGAGTACGTAAGAATTCTCTGCCCCCACCCGTCTGTGATGGCGACTATAAGGCAAGGAGCCTCCTTCTCAGATAGCAGAAGTAAAAAACAAACAAACAAACAAGATGTAGAATCAAAGCTGTGGTCAGAATTTTTAAGTTATGAATCTTTGGAGAATTACATTTTTGTTCAAAAACAAAAGCAAGCGATATTTCTAGTTGGGATTGGTGAAAGTCATCAAGTTCCGGCATCAAACTCTACAGAAAATTGCCAATGGTAATCAAGAGGGGCGCCTTATCGGAGAGACTTTGAGCTACTCTGGGCAGGGCACAGAGGAAGTAGGCAGCTCTCAGCCCAAGGGAATGAAAAAGAAACTGTATCCTTCTGGACACACCATTATCATGGGAATCATGAGAGTGTTCAAACTTTGACATGCTTTCAGTTGACTGCCTTTATAATGGAACAAAGGACGATTACATTGTCTAACCAATTCTGTCCTCTTTCTGTCCTTCTGAAAAGGGTTTTAGTTGTCAAGATCTAGTATATTCAGTAAGGCATGGAAAGATGTAGTGATGCAGTAATGAGTACCGTTCAACCTTCACTGTTTGTTTAATTCTTGTTAAATGACTTAATGACCTTTCACTATTTACTATTTACTAACCAGGACAAACAGGCAAGTTGAATCTGTTGCGATATATATACATTACAAAAGTTACTAGTAGCTACTAAAATCCTAAAGTCATATATGTTATCATTTTAGATTCGAATCTATTAATCATGGAGTTAGAAATGTTCCTGATCAATGTGATCATCTTTAAATAGGAATATGGCCATTTAGAATTTCCATGATGGGACTAGTCCAGGAGGCAAGAGGAATTAATTTTAAGTGGCAATATTTCTTCAACTTCAGAGGCTTCTATAGGGATAAAATGTTTTTGTGGAATGAGAAGGGAAAGAAATTTCATGTGAGATTCAGCAGGGATGTTTAAGAATAAGCACTGGGTGAAATATGAACATATAAAGATCAGAAATATGGCTCTGATGAGACCAAAAGTGTCTTTCTCATGAAAATAAGTTTGGATGGTCCTCTCTAATCAAACATTAGGACAGACCATTCAAGGTGTGAGATTATTATCAAGCTGCCAAAGTAGCCTACGTTGCCTCTTCTGCCCATGAAAAATGGGATCAAGAGAAAGGAATCAGAATGTGAGGGTGTATGATATCCTTTGGACTTTTTCAAGCAGCAGGAATTAAAGAGGATATTCTGTGTTGGTAATATGGCCATATCTGTATATAACATGGCCACAACTAACTTTCTTGATGTAGGCTGCAGAAAATGAAATTATTCTTCTTTGGGGAAAATCGAATCTGAGAGGAACATTTTAATCCAAGATTCACAACATTTATCTTTCTCTACAAATACATAGAATAAGATCCATGTTTCCAAGCAAGTGCCCATGTTAGGAGAGATGTTTCCTTATTCTGTCCTTTGGGACCCATCAATGACACAACAACCAGATTAAAGTAGTAAGCTCAGGGTCACAAGAATTGGGCAGAAATCCCAAACCCAGCATGAATATCAAGACTCTTCAAATTTATTTTTGACAAACCAAGTAGTTGTCCACTATGACCTTCCAAGAAAAAAAAAAAAGTACTTTTCTAGCTCCAGCATGAAAGATCTCAGATTAGAGGAAAGGTTAACCATAACATTTCCTTTTTTAATTGAATGTTACATAAAAATACCTGAACAGGAGGTTACCACAATAATCTATCTACACAGAGACAACTTAAAATAACCTCACTTTCTAAAAATAATAATAACAATAATAATCTCCCTTCCTAAAATTAGATATTTACCCTGGAGACCTTAAAAATATCTTTAATGATTATGGTTCCAAATAAAAACCTTCCGAATTATCTTGGGGGAAACGCAAGTTAGGAAGTTGTATACTTCCACACTAAAAGAGTCTTGCTAATAAGAAAAATTAATCTTTTTAATTAAAAGATTTATGCACTCAGCAAGCATTTTTATGCATGTTTTGGGTAGAATTAATAGATTTACAAAACAATCTTTTGTTATAAGTGATTGAAAATAATTGTTACAACTACAAATTTTAAAACCTTTAAGTCCTGCGATCTTCCTGATATTTACTTAAGCAAAATATTTTTCCTACAGTAATTTGGTATATTAAGTTTGTTAATTTATAAAGGACATCCCCTTCATTAGTGCAAATTGACGAGGATTTAGAATTATCAGGAACTGAACACAGCTGAGCAACTTAGGCTGTGTAGGCAAGTAAACATAAGGAACATTAGTGTATTTGTAATGTTTGAATGCTTTTTGAATAAATCAGATCTGGTCTCAAGAAAACGTTGCAGCATTTGAAAAATGACACCTTCTGGAAAGTAATTTTTCTAATTATTACGTATTCATGACTTGTTTGAGGTTTCACCATGAGCACAATATACTGCATATAACTATTTAGCAAAATACACATGTACATATATACAAACATATGTATGATATACCTGTATGTATTTAAATATCCATTTCTGTGACTGTTATTCTAAAACTACAGGTTCTTATTGTGTGCACAAAACATATGATGAAGTCATCTTTTTACAGACTGACAACGGGCCCACTTATTGGCACTAGTGAAGATGACTTCAGGAACATCCTCAAGTGTCTGCATTCCTGCTTGTAATGAGAGCTTCCTCTTAAGAGGAATAAATGCTGGAGAGACACAATGGATACTATGCATTGGAAAGATATCTCCATTCCACCCATGATGTTCTTCCTTATTAGTCTTCATGGAAATACAATATGATACAACCAACATACATGGGGACTGCTTTACAAATTACAAAACATTTTATATTATTGTCAGTGTAACTACAGCTCATTTACCAATATCACAGCATTTTCAACACCACCATCAATTTGGGAGAGGGGGAAGCTAAGCCTGTTACCCACACGAGCCAATTTTTTAAAGGATCCATTGATGTACTAGTCAAATTTTGTGGACATAATATTTTTCGTTCATCTCAGAGGAAACAGCAAATTTATTGCTATGAGCCCAATGTTGCTATGGGATCTTGAATCTCACTCAAATAATTTTTCTCCTGATTAAAAAAAGAAAATCTAGTAGAGGATATGATTGATTAGTATGTATATTCTCTTGTATTAACCTTTTAAAGACTGCAGTACTTAATTAATTTGAAAACCAGTTAGGTCTATTACTCTCTTCCCTAATCTGATGCCCAGGAGTTTTCATGGAGCTCCTCAGCTAAGAATTAATTGTGAAATTAAGGTTTCCTATATAAAGACCAAGCAAAATGAAATGCAAATAAAAATGAACATACAGTGTATAATCTGTATAGGCATAGTATATGTGGCCTTGTAAGCTGCCATATTTGAATTAATGAAAGGAATCTACCCTAACGCATCATGTAATGACGGCTGCCTATGGCATCCTTTTTTTTTTTTTTTTTTTTTAGAGAAAGAGAGAGCACACATAAATGAGCAAGAGAGAGGGGCAGTGAGAGAGAGACAGAGAGAGAGAATCTTAAGCAAGCTCCACACTCAGCATGGAGCCAGATGTGGGGCTGGATTCTACAACTGTGAGATCACAACCTGAGCCGAAATCAAGAGTCAGACTCTCAAATGACTGAGCCACCCAGGCGCCCTGTGACATTCTTTTTTACAATAAAGCTCAATGGACTTATTACACTCACAAAATCCAAAAATTAATGAGCAGTTTGCACAGGTTTGTGTCTGTCTACAGTATGGCAAATTCTTTTTTCCAAATAAGATAGGACTGAAAAGACAATGGAAAAAGGCAGACAACATAAATTTCTAAAACGTAGCTTAACAAAATGATTGGCTACATATATATTCTTTTCTAAATGCTTGAAAATAGTGAAAATATGGTCATTATTTCACTCAAGCTTATAACAATTCAAGGAGAATTTCTTGGGTTTTTGTTGTCATTTCATAGTTGCTAATCTAAGCAAATCTAAACAATGACTTTCACTGCAGAAAGTTCATAATATTGGATGGAAGACTTTTATGGTCTAAGCCAATTTTTTTTCCTGATAGTTATAAAGCTGTGTTAATGGAATTAAAAGTAGTATCAGATATCAAGGTCATCCTGCTACATTTTTCACTTTTTTTTTCTGGGGAGAAAAGAAAACAATGTCTCAGGCAGATCTCCCCCAAACCTCTGCCATCTCCTCTAGAATCTCGTGCCAAAATACATTCTGAACATCTCAGTGTCAAGAAAGTACCCATGTGGGAATTTCAGTAAATCACAAGGAATCTGTTGCATAGGATGAGATTAGGATAATTAGTTCACAGCAGCAAACCAGGATCTTTCAGCAAGACAACCTGTGTAGAAATTACCAGACCATAGTTATGTACTGAAGTACTTAAATACGGGAGAGATGAGTGAGACAACACAAAATCAACAAAATTACTAGTATTTTATAGAAAACATAAATTAAAATCTCAAGGGGAGTTCAGTATAACATGATATTTTGACAACATGCTCTTATTTTTTAAACTTTTTTTCTAGGGCCCCAAAGGAAAATGAAATTCTTGAGAATTCCACTCTCTCAGCCCAAGTCAACATAAATACATTTAGGAAGAGATGGTTTAGCCAGGTGGCAGTTTACAACCATAGTAGAGTGCTCTTTTTCTCTCTGAAAGAGTGTTTATGTGCAATGTTTGCCCAGATTTCAAAGGACACAGGGATGTGACAACATAAAGGTTACGTATCTGAGTCCCAGGGAGCTCCCAACCTGAGCTGAGACTTCTTTGATAACCAGAATTGGTCTGAATATAGCAAATTCAGAGAGCAGAGCAGTAGAAGAGGCTGAAGGATCAGAATGATCACTTATTTTCTTTTTGGTTGTGCTGCCACTAAGCCACTGAGGGGTAGAAGGAAAAAAGAGAGTCTCCTGATATTGCCGAACACATTGGCCTCATCTCTCATGGTGGCTGCTGGCCCAGAGGCTCTGATGAATAGCACACAGGTCCACAGCCTCTGAGGAGAGGGGCGTTTCTAGGAAGCCATGTTTCATTTCACTCGCCAGTGGTGAGCCCAGAGCAGACACTTGACCAGAAGGTAGATAATTGGTAAGCTCTCTAGGTCTTTCCATATGGTCTGGCACAGTAAGTTCTGCAAATCAGATGCTTGCAATGGGGAATCTGCTTCAGAACTAAGAAAGCAATCATAAAATAGGAATTAAAATGGAAAGAATGCCTTAAAAAGAGTCATGAAGAAATGACCAAGTGGGATCACAATCAGGTTAGAGTTCAGAATATAAAGTGGCATAGTTGAAAGCAAGAGAGGTGAGAAGATAAGTAGAAGAATCAAGAAAGTATCTGAGGCACATCAAAGGCAGAAATACTAGAGAGAAGATCCAGAAACCCTTGTCACTTAAATTTTTAGATATGCCCTGGGTTCACTTTTCTCCTTGAACCCCAGTAACATGAAGTTCCAGTTCTTCCCCATAGAACTCCTTGTGCTTTATGTCTCACACCCTTCCGTCAGTTTTTGTCCTTCACACACCAAAGAATCTACTTAAACATTCACAAACACACAAGTACAGAGTGAACCATATTAGACCAGGAATATAAGAAATCTGGTTTGGCGTCCTTCTTTGCTACCAAATATCTCGTGATCCTGAATGTATCTGTTTTCAAACACATGCTAAGTCTCCATACCTTTTAAAATGTAATGAGAAGGTTGGATAAGGATGAACTATTTCTAGGCTTCTAAGAAAAAAAAAAAAAAAGAAAACAAAACAGACCATCCTGCATTGTAATTGAGATTCTTTATTCTCCTTCAGATGCTCTATGTAAGCCAGTAAGACCCCATTCTATAATGAATTTTAGTTGGTTGTTTAAGAATCACTTCCTTACAATATTCTGTGAACTTCTCTTTCCTCTTGTCAGGTAAAAAAAGCTGATTATCAAAAACATCCCAACTTTCATTTCTCTACATTATAATTGGTTAACACTAAATATTCAAATTGGCAGCGAATTCTTGAAGGAATTAATATGGAAAAATGAGTTGGATGTCTCTCCTATGAGAGAAATGTAAAAAGCTGTATTATCATTCGGCACCCCAAAATTAATAAGAAACTAAACCCTAAGGGCTTTTGCCAGGAATGATAGAGCAGTAAATAATTCACTGCTTACTCCTGTAAATCAGAAAACACAGAATAATAGAATAGTACTGTAAGCACTCTGTGAGACCGTGACACTTACTCTAATTGTATTTTCCTGGGAATTTATAGTATACATTGCTCTACAAATCTAATCCAAGTGTCAAAATCGTAATTCAATAGCATTTACCACAAGGAGACACGTTCAACCAAGCCAATGACAAGCTGAGAACAAGCTACTAAACGTGGGACAATAAGAAAAAAAAAACAAGAATAAGCCACTGAAATAGGTTTTTAAATTTGTGCTTCAAGTAGCATCCTATAAAATTCCATGTGGGGTAAAATAATGCCAGCGGCATGCTTACTGCTTAACCTGTGCTGATTAAAAAGTAAAGTGATGCTATATTTACCCATATAAATTTTAAATGGCTTTTACATTTTAAACTATAAACGCAGCTCCTAAAAATAGTAATGGAAACTACTTTTCACTGTTGTCCTTTACTCTCTGTGGAGGCAGGTATTTAAGATTAAAGTAATGAACTCTGATTACCCTGCGACAGAGCAGTTCAGTGGGGAATCCAGAGAAGGCTGGGAATTAACTTTCCCAACTCCGTCCCATATTTTTATCTTACTCCCTCTCGCTATCCTACTAAGTCAACGGACACAAACTACATCAGTCTCCTGTGGAGGTGACCCTCGAGTTATTTTTACTCGTCCCTCACATTCTTACCTTACCACTTTAAGAGACGAGGCCTTCACAGCGGACACTCTCTCTCATCTCCTGCCTAGAGCAGAGCAGTGTAATTAGGCTTGGCTTTATGACAGATGACAGGGCTCGTGTGGGCAGTAGTTAAGTGCCATAATGCAAAAAGAAAAAGAAGCACCAAAGGGTTTTTGAAGTCACATTTTATTATTTCAAGAGATTGAGACGCTCCCTGCTAACTCATCAGCTTCTAGAGGTGACTCCATCAAATTGCGGAGTATTGGGGTATCATGAGCAGACAGCCACCAGCTGTGATGCTTTTACTTCTTCAGATCACTCAGAGAAGCTGCTGGAGGGGAAGCAGTACCTTCTACCTCCGAGGCCTCCATTTGCTTAACAAATCTCCCTGGCACTGTTCTCAGGGAAGCAGAAGTCGACTCAACATGGTAGCAAATGCTTTGCCTCTAAGTCTCTCCTGTTTTCAGAATTAACAGGCCTAAAAAAAATTGATAGGCCTAACTTCCTACTACCTAGAGCCAGCTGTATTAAAAACACGCAGGAGAACATTAAAATATCCAAGACTGAGTCAGGATTGTATTCTTTTATGCATACACACACACACACACATACACTGTACATATATTCATTTGGAATATTCATATGTACATACATATGCATGTAATATACATATCCTGCATATACATATGTATTCTGTATATAAATACTCACACACATATATATACATGTACATATTCTGTTATGGATAGAGCCAAAGACTTGACAGCCGTCCCTGACAAATTTAAAGAAGAGGTATAACGTCTTTCTGTTTCTGCCGTTCATGACCTTATTGAAGTCAAAAAATAAAATCTATGTGTATTTCAGGTTTATATCAAATTGGGGAATGAAGAATTTCATGGAAGACACACAAGATACTTGGAGGATATGGTTTTCCTTCCATGTTTTTTATTTGTTCACAGGAAGATTAACATACAAGTTTATATTACAACTCTTACCACACATCTCGATCACTCCTCTTACAGACTGAGAAACAGGATGTAGTAGGTATCTCTTACCATTTGAATCCACAATGGTGATATTGGCAGAGGCACTATCATTTCCTAATTTGCTGGTCACTCTGCACATATATTCTCCAGAATCAGCCAGTGATGCTTTGTTAATGCGAAGTTCTGACTTCCTGTAAGATCAGGACAAAAGTGGTGTAAGTATATTTCACAGAAATACAGTGACCATCAAAATCTATTTCTCTGTAGTTTCGGGGTTCTCAAACTCCCCCTCCCCACTCTACAGGGACCATGGTAAAACACAATTTACTAATACATACATGTATGATGTGACCAAGAGTAAAAATGAGATATTATCACATTTAAGTTATACCATGAACATGACCTTAATTTTATCACCCAGATTAGTAATTTAAAGTAAGTCTTCTCTAATTTTTCTTTTTATTCCTCTACTGCCACCACTAAACACATCATGCCCCAGATATTTTTTTCAAACCAATTGGTAAATTTTCTTCCTTTCTATATCTAACTGTCATCCGCCACTAGGAAGATTAAAAAAGCGTAAAATCATTTACAAATCTGGTAAGGACAGACACTTAAGGAAGGCTAGAATAGATTAAAATCCTCTGCACTTTTCTCAGTAGTATCATTAGGAATTATGTTAATTTTGAATGAAGAGGATTTAGTACTTACAAAAGAAAGGGAATTTAAGATTTTCATTGCTAGGAGCATAGAAGGACACAAATCACTCTTAATATTGAAATAAATATACAACAACAGCACACACATTTATAAAACTGTATATAAATCAATATTCAGCACTCTTTCAGCCTGGGCAGCATTGTAATTTGCATCTGTCTGTGTTTTACTGTTGCATATAGCCAATAATTTAAGCAGTCTCCATGATTTAAAAACTCAGAACCACTGGGGTTGGTTGAGTTTACTAAAGACTTTTTATTTATTTATTTTTAATTTTTTAAATGTTTTATTTATTTTTGAGGGAGACAGATGGAATGTGAGTGGGAGAAGGACAGAGAGAGATGGAAACACAGAATCTGAAGTGGGCTCCAAGGTCTGAGCTGTCAGCATAGAGCCCAACGTGGGGCTTGAACACACGGCCCACAGATCATGACCTGAGCCAAAGTTGGAGGCTTAACCTCCCAGGTGCCCCCACTAAAGGCTTTTTAAAGTCACACCTCAGACTGACTACTTGGGCTCTTGGGATGATAACAGGGAGAGAAGACAGCAACTCAAAATTATATGCAAAGCTCACATAAGTTACAACTTCCTAGTTTTATAGTGAAGTTTCTAGTTGTCTTGGCAGATAATATTATTACTCAAATTTGATCAATTGTCCTAATTAATGAAAACTGAATTCCTACGATTCTCCTCCAGTCTGTTGAACTGAACCACCCACCCAGTCCCATATGTAAGCCTTACGGCCTTCCATCATGGTGTTTCCCTTGTGCCATTTCTTCTTCCTAGAAAGGGGGTCCCATATTTGTACCCATCAAGATATAAGCTGACCTTTAGGGACCACCTTAAGTGCCAATTCTTTCATCAAAGCTTTCATGATCATGTAGCTGGTACTGCTCTCTTCATTGTCTAAATTCTGATGGTCCTCACAGTTCTTTCAGTATATCTTATTTTTCAAGCTAGGACATATGCTTTGGAGGGGGAGTCCATAATTTAAACTTCCGGGTATCCTCAAAGTTCTATGAGGATATGCCACTGTTTTGTCCTTGGTGTATCCTCAAACATTACTGGATGAATGTGTGAACAAATGAAGAAAATATTTGGATGCTCCCACTTAAGCTCTCTCCAAGACCTAATGTTCCTAATGTTGGCTGCAGGAAAGGAGGCTGCAATATTAAGAGGGCACAGCAGTGGGAGGAGGTCCAGACCAAGGCAGCAATGGTCAAACCAACATGTGGACTGAAAAATTGCTGCATTAGTTGTGACTTAGTACAATGTCAACAAGTAAACTTGAGAAAACAAAACAAAGTGTACTGTATTCAAATAAATTTGGAAAACATGACATTAAACAAAAACAGGCTTTTTTTTGTCTTGTTAATCCTACAGGAACTCTCCAAGTCTTTAATATGCTAATATACTCTGACTCTCCAAGAGGGGAACATATTTAGTGACTCTCAAACTTTTTTGAAGATGGAATCCTTGTCATCCACATGGCGTATCTGTTCACATTTCCTGAATACAATGGTCACAGAACAAAGTTGATAAGAAGGGGACCTAATATAATAACACCCTTGTTTACCCATGTAGTGGGGAGGACCACCAAGGGCCATTTATACAGCAATATTCACATATTAATCACACAGGTTCTCCACAGAAAAGTTTCCCTGAAATATATCCCTGTAAACCAAAACAGAACAATCTGAGGGCATGTATCTTGGCAAATCGATATTAAGATCTAGTAATAAACTATCACAACTTGTAAAATTATGAAAATACAATAATATTAGGACATTATCCCCATCAAGTTCTGCTAACTTTTAAGCCTGGTTTTGGAGTATTCAAATCTAGTGTTTTTCCTAATGAGTTATCAGCTATTTATACAACTTTGTCCATAAACACCAAGTTTCCTTTATGACAGACACCAATGAAGAATAGTGAGAAACAATGTAATAAACACTATAATAAGCTTGTTCAGCCCAAAGTAACATAACTAGCTGAAAGAATTTTCTATGGAACCACTAACAATAACTGATAGATAAATCATGAAGAATGTCAGGTTGAGGAATAATATCCTGGTTTTCAACACAGAAGAAAGAGTGGATTCCCGGGCACCTGGGTTGCTCATTTGGTTAACCATCCCACTTCAGCTCAGGTCTTGATCTCATGGTTTGTGGGTTTGAGCCCCTCATCAGGCTCTGTGCTGACGGCCTAGATGGCTCAGTTGGTTTAGCATCCGATTCTTGATTTCAGGTCTGGTCATGATCCCAGTGTCATGGGATGGAGCCCTGTGTGGAGCTCTGCACTGAGCATGGAGTGTGCTTAAGATTCTCCGTCTCTGTCTCTGTCTCTCTCTCTCTCCCTCTGCCCCTCCTCCCCACTCGTGCCCTATTTCTTTCTCTCTAAAATAAAAAAAATTAAAACATAAAATAAGAAAATGGTAACTTTTCTTGTTCAGCCCCTAAACTCTAAATTATCACAATAACATCCCAAGAATATACAACACTCTGAGATACAATGATTCCAAGAACACCCCTTCTTTCCTATTTACGTAAGTTAAGGAGGAGTCCTTAATGATATGTGAGGAGTTCCTTCTCGGCCCTGTGCCATTAACATTTTTACTAACGAACTGGATCAAACTATAAGAAACATGGTAATCAAATTTACAATTAAATTGCCTTGAAGGGTTAGTTCTTAAAAATCTTCCTAATAGACCTACACAGTGTTTCCTGGAATATTATTCCAAGTAATGTAATAAATTTTATGCTTGAAAAAGAGAAAGAATAAGAAAAAAAAAGAAAAGAAAAATTTTCTATGCTCAAATAAATACTGCATTGAACAAAGTTAAATAGATTTCTTTACAACAGTACCTCTTAGTGGTTTTTATGCAAATATGTGCTATGAATTTCCAAGGCAAGGGTGACATGTGGCTAAGGTATCCTTTCCATAGAGAACCCGCTGGGAATTCTAGGACTGAACATCAATCGGCCCAGAGCAAGGTTCAGTTTAATCAAGACAAACATAACAAATACATTCCAGCTCAAAAATCAGTAGCAAAATACAGGCTTGGAGAGATGTGCCTTGACAATAATATATACAGAAAAAAGGATTTCAATTAGCCATGAATTTAACATTATTCCATTTTAAACAACTACTAAAAAAAGAAATAAGAAAAAAGAAACATACACTGTTGGGCCATATTAATATTAAAACAGCATAAATCAAACCGGATAAAAGTCTCAATACACTGCTCACAGGCGGGATCACATCTAGAATATTTAATTATGTTTTGAAGTGGCATTTGATGAAAAATATCAATAACTAGAGGACTTTAGAAGAGGTTGATCAGTGTTGAATAGAGCTTACAAATCTTATCACTAGAGAAGATTCTGTTAAAGAAACAGAGGTCCTACTGGCAGGCACCTATGAACATGATATGGATAGCTTTGTAAATACATTTCATGGTCACCTGGAAAAGAAAACTATCTGGGGAGGCTCTTGTGGAATTATGTCTTACAGGAAAAAGAAGGCATATTTTGAGTGTAAGGAAGAATTTTTGAACATTCAAAAATGGGGAGGGTGTCTTTCTCTTTGGAAAGATTCAAGTCTGGATAACCACCTGTCAAGAATATCTCTATGCATAGAAAAGATTAAATTAGATCAGTGGTTTCAAGTATTTTGAAAAAAAAAATCCTGTTTTAAAGTGAAAGCTTAAAACAGAGCCTTATATTCAAAGCTATCATGAAGAGACAAAGATGTTCAGGTCAAAGTGGCTGGCAGCCCATTTTCAATCTGAAGATTCTTCAGGGACACGATGGGAAAAACATTTATCCAGATGATCATTAAGATCCTTTTGAATTCCAGTGATACATTGAACTATGAGAGTCTTCAATCGTTAGGTCCTAGAGTAAGGAACAGGAAGCAGGAAGAGAGTAGAAATAGAAAATCCTTTCTTGAAAATTATATATTGCAATGATTTGGGGATTTGATAAGTATGGTCACAACAGTTTTGTTTTACTCTCTTTAATAGGCTACCGTATGCTCTCCATAGGAAGGAAGTTAACTTGGAAAAAGGGTGACTTCCCTTCCAATCATAAAATGAACCTTTTGCTCTTTAATCAACGAGTTATCCAGAAATCTGGGAGGGGTTGATGTTTTAGTGGATTTTCACTTTCTAAAAGTATTAAAAGAATTAACTCATGTAAAGTGTTTAAATGCACTCCCAATAAATGTTAACTCTTATTACAGTCACATTCTATATTCCTGCAATATTTAGACTTCTTATGAGCATACATTACTTTTGGATGAAGAAAAACAATGCTATGTAAAAATAAAGTAATACAGACCGATTTAAAGACAGAAGTTCTAAATATTAATTTCTCTTTTTTTAACATCAAAATGCAAACTCTGTTCTTTCAATAAGTACTTACTGACAAAATGGGCCCAAGGTTCCAATAACTACTATCTCCTTTTTCTTAGTTGGCTTGATTCTTCCACCACAGTTTATAGCCCAAGGCAACTTTAACGCATATGGGAATATCTCATCAGTTGATTGAATTCCATTCCTCTGATCTCTAAGGAATCCTATATGAACTCTGTGAGTGTGTGTGTATGCGAGTATGTGAGTGTGCTTGTGTGTGTGTGTGTGTGTGTGTGTGTGTGTGTGTTCAACACAGTTTCAGACACTGTTGACCTGTCAATAAAGAGAAGGATACAGAGCAGGGAGAAGCAGCTATCATATACAGTACTAGGGACTGCACCAAATGCCTCACATAAACCCTATGAAATGGGCACTGACTATTCCCATTTACACCTAAGGAATTTGAGATTTCCTTATAATATAAAATTAAAATGATCTGCAAGAACTGTTCAGCTGATAAAAGAAAGGGATGCATGTGAACGTTTTCTATTATACAGTCAAAGACCCGCAACAATTGTCAACAGAAGAAAGCATTCTTTTAAAACTTTTGCAGAAATCTGACCAAACCAATTAGATCCAATTTTAAACAAAAGTAAAATACGTGAGAGTGGAAAAGAAGAGCTGAGGAAACACTATGGGCATCCAAAGGAGCATGCCACACACACGACAGGAAGTCGGCCTTTCACGAGGCTAACGTAGAACAGATATTTCAATGAGGCCAGTCTGACAGCCTCAAATATGAATCTGTCACACTCCAAGCTCTTTAACCAGTCTTCTTGGCCAAAACTATCCACCCGGCAGAGGAAACAGAACAAAAGGATAAGCAGACACATAACACTAGGGCATTTTCCATTTTTTAAAAATTGGTTCCACCCGTTGCTTCGCCAAATAAAATAAACAGCCTCAAACGTAAATTCGAAATCGTAGGAAGAACATGTAAGAATGTATGTCATTAGTAGGAGCAGGACAGAAGGGCGATAAGACTTTACAAAATAATGGAGATTGCTTATTGCTGTGATGTCTTTTCCTAACGCTAAGGGATTAAAGGGAAATTCTGGCTGCAATGTACCATCTAGATTCTGTGAAAAAGAAAACCTAGACTAAGGATTGGAAAAGAGTCAACATTTTTCTTAAAATAAAGACAATCCCAATGAAATCCTAAATCTCACACTACAATTCACCTCTGCTTGGTTGATCAAAGCCGAAGATAAAGTTTGAGTAACCAAGTAACCAAGGCAAAACGTTAACAATTTGAATATGTAGGTGAAACTGAAAAATTAGAGTGTTTTTTTATGAAAGACCATCACCCAATGCCTAAGCATGTCTCCAGCCCTGTGTTGTGGCTTCACTATATGTAGAAAAATCACCAGTAACTGAAAAGACAGCAGGCATAGAGTCAGACCTAGTTCAAATCCAAGCTTGAGCATTCATTAACATTGGACATACAGCAAGAAACTAAACTTCCCTCATCTTAGGACATTCATTTTTTTTAAAAATGGGTATAACAATAATAGTATCCATTCTCAGGCGCTTAGGTGGCTCGGCCTGTTAAGCATCCAACTCTCGATTTCAGTTCAGGTCATGATCTGACAGTTTGTGGGATCCAGCCCCGCATGGGGCTCTGCGCTGACAACACGGAGCCTGTTTGGGATTCTCTCTCTCCGTCTCTCTCTGCCCCTCCCCCCAATAAATAAGTAAACATTTTTTCAAAATCGTATCCGTATCCATTCTCTTATACGTATAGGACAAGTTGAAATAATAGGGCACCTTGCAAATGTTAATTAAATTTAGATTGAGTTTGGTTCTTTAGCCTTAAAAAAAAGTTGACAACACTAATGGCCCACTTTACACAAAGTGTCTTATTTTTGGAAGATCAAATATGTTAAAATGTTTCGCCAAGAGTAATTTACAGTCACATAACCTGAATAAAACGCCTTTTCTTCCATTTAATTCTTTCCAGCAAGGCTATTGTTTAAAAGAAGTAATTTCTGAATATTGGCCTTTCTGGTATAATGGGATTTTATTAACATGTAGACAGTACTCTTAGCTGTCTGGACCTATGAAGCCAACATGAAAATGCTTTTCTGAATACTGATGACTCTTTTATATGTCATCCAAGCCATGCAACAAATTACCTCTTTAAGCATATACATACTGTTTTCACCTTATCTACTCAACTTCATTTGCTTCTCCCCAGGCATCCTTAGACTAAATACTCGCAGTCTGAAGATGCTTTGTTCTATTCCCTCAATCTCTTCTCCCTCCCCTCCTCCTCTCCTTCTTTCTTGGAAGCCTCCCCTGTCCCTGCCTGGGTCCCCTTGCACTTCTTGCTATGACACCCAATGACTATCGCTACTGTAGAAGTTAAGATGGAATATTTTAACTGTTCAGCAACTCTCTCCCCTCTAGACCACCTGCCTCTTAAGAACAGGGAGCATGTCCTCCATGTCTGGGTACCTGGCGTCTAGCCCAGGGTCTGACACACAGCATCTTGTCCCATAAAGGACTGAATTCCCATCGACTCGCCCACTGGCCTCTCTACTGTCCTATAAACAGAACTTGCGGGACGCCTGGGTGGCTGAGTTGGTTAAATATCTGACTTTGGCTCAGGTCATGATCTCATGGTTCATGAGTTTGAGCCCTGCATCAGAGTCCACTTTGGATCCTCTGTCTCCCTTGCTGTCTGCCTCTCCCCCACTCTCTGCCCCTCCCCTGCACACACTCTCTGTCTCTCTCAAAAATAAATAAACATTAAAAAAAATTAAAAACAAAACAAACAAAAACCCAGAACTTGCTACTGACTACCGTTCTGCTCCTTCTCTGTAACTTCCCATCTCACCCTACCCACCCAGCCAGAGGGGATTCTCTCCCTTCAGCAGACAAATCCACCTCTTCATGGCTACTCCTATAGCTCTTGGGGTCTCTCCCTCTTCCCAAGCTCAGTATCAGGAACCTACAATTTAGCACCAGGCTTTACTGTATGTATGATGGGCTAGATCATTCATCAGGGGTATTTTCCCTAATTAAATCTTGACTTAGAGTAGAATTTACCTTAATATAAATAATAATTTTCTAAAAGGTCACTATTTGCAAACGGATGGGCTGCTTGAAAATCCGAAAGTTCCCCAGCCCTAAGAGTGCTTTAGCATACAACCTCGGAAACCACCATGCTTTCAGATAAGGCTGAACTCCAGAATCCCTATATGATCTGTGACCCCCCTGAGTGCAGAGATAACGCCCCATGCTGCTCCCATTTCCTCCCATTCCCAGCATAAAGCCTTCTGTGGGCACCTAAATATTACTGATATCATTTGACAGCCATGTGGAAAGAAATGAGACATTCTCCTGCATGTGAAGATAACTTAGTTTCTTACAAATGTGTCTAATTGATGAAAAACAAAGCAGACTTCAAAATCCAGTATCTAAAAGTTTTTTTTTTCTTGTTACACTTGTCAAAGCATCATAGTTATTTTTTTTCAGTTCACTTGCTCTTCCTCCTCCCCTCCCCACATGCACACAGGTTATTACACCTGTATGCTTTCCATTTTTAAAAGAAGGAGTAAGGCATTAAAGGGACCCAAGGAACAGATCTGTGTTCCGGCGTAGTTTCTTACTCGTTGTATGACTCAAGGCCAGGCAGAACATTTTTGTTTTCCATCTAAATTTCTTAATATGCAAAATTAGTCACCATGTACAGTTCAACTTCCCCTACTACCTATGGGAATGTTGCAATAAGTAATATTATGTAAAAAAAAAAAAAAAAACCCAAAAAACAAAAAAACCACACCATGTCACTTTACAGAGTTAGTTTTTATATCTTTGGAGAAGCATCTGTTGCAAATGCAATCCCTACTCTTTTGTCCAAGTCAAGAGATCCTGCTGACACACTAAACAAGGAGACTAAGCAGTGTAGTTAATAAAGCCATGGAAACTAGGGGGAAAATTCACTGATTATGGTTATTAGAGCAATTAAACACTTTGGGAAGATTAAATTAAATTTCCATTATAATCACTTTGTTTACTCTTGCTTCATGACTGTGTGACAATTCTTTGGTAGGTGTTCTAGAAAATCAAAGTACAGGAGGAGACTCTTTTGTTGTTGCTGCCAGTATCACATCTGGGATGTCACTGGAATCTGCGGAAGCATGAGCAAAGAAAATGTGATCTTTGGGGCGCCTGGGTGGCTCAGTCAGTTAAGCGTCCAACTTTGGCTCAGGTCACGATCTCACAGTCCGTGAGTTCGAGCCCCGTGTCGGGCTCTGTGCTGACAGCTCAGAGCCTGGAGCCTGCTTCAGGTTCTGTCTCTCCCTCTCTCTCTGCCCCTTCCCCACTTGCAATCTGTCTCTCTCTCTCTCTCTCTCTCTCTCTCTCAAAAATAAACATTAAAAAAATTTTTTTTTAAAGATTAAAAAAAGAAAATGTGATCTCTGAGTTTGGAAGTGCTATCACATAGGTCACACTGATTAAAGGACTATTTGCAAGCAAAACTCTCACATACTTATCTCTTCCTTAATTTCAAAATGTAGTTTGATGTTAGAAGAGAATCTCTTAACTAAGGAGGTAAATAAAAATGAGGAGAATAGGAATAATAAAGGAGCATCGTTTTAGAGTAGGTATAAACCCCCCTCCAAGAGGTTATAGGAATCACAAGAAACCTTTCCAAATGTGGACCTCCACAAGGAAGGTGGGATGATTTAAGATTCTTGCTAAGATGCTCTGATGTTTTAATCTGCTACAGTGGGTGATGTAGTTTCACAGAATTGTCAGTTAAAAAAACTTATTGGGGGGAGGTGCCTGGGTGGCTCATCAGTTGAGCATCCGACACTCGGTTTCGGCTCAGGTCATACTCTCATGGTCCGTGGGTTCAGGCCCCGAGTCGGGCTCTGTGCCGGCAGCATGGAGCCTGCTTGGGATTCCCTCTCTCTCTGCCCTTCTCCCACGCGTGCTCACTCTCTCTCTCTCAAAAATAATAAATAAACTTAAAAAAAACCTTATTAGGTAGAGCTGTATGTATTAACCTCTTAACTTGAAAATAGTTGAAATTCGAGTGACCGCATTCTCTTTCCATAAATCTAGGTATTTATTCAGCTTTATCACGAAGTTGGGATGTTGATTGTAGAAGGCACTGTACTCTCAACAGCATTCGTCTTATTTTGAAGAAGTCGAATTTTAAGATCTAACATATTCCAATTACAGCAGCTACCACTACCACTAAAGCTACTTCCTTCCTTCTCCCTCCTATCCCCCTCCACGCCCTACAGTTCTCTCCCCACCCGTTTTCTTTCCTCATCCAGAAGCTGCAAGAATCAAAATTTCAAATTCCTTTCTATATAGTAACGCAATTTCTGGCCACCATAGAATGAAAAACCTTTTTCATTTACTATAGATCATGCTTTTTGATAGTAAATTTATTTATTGGGGCTGAGAATAATTTTTATTCTATTTTATAGCATTCCATTGCTAGACACTGCCTCTGCTATTATATGCATGATACTTACCCTGGCTTTTTTTGTATCTTGATGTTCTGTGGTTTGTTCTTTCGGTTTAATTCGTTCCCATTCTTGAACCACTTGAACTTGAGAGAGGAGTATTCGGAACTGGTCTCACACCGAAGCACTAGTTTAGAGCCTGCAACAGACTCCTGGCTTCTCATCTCTTTCAACCGGGGAGGCAAAGCTAAAAAACAAAAGAGAAGGAAAAAAATTTTGATCATCTTCTAAAGAGAAACATATTAATTTTAGGTGAGCTGGATCAAGACACCACTCCCAAATGTTTTACTATCTGAGAGAGAAAGACAGAAAGGGGGGAAAAAATGAGTCAACCAAAATGGATCTCAGCTTGGAGAAAAATAAAATGCCCAAATATAAAATATACTTGGGGCAGGGGAGAGCGAGGGGAACCTAGACTGTAAAATATTCTAAATGGTCAATTCCTCAATCTTTACATTTTTCTGATGCCATTAAAAATCCTGAACAGTGGTCATTTCAAAAAGACAAAAAACTATGCTAGAGGAGAATACGCAGCTAGGCCATTATGACTAATATTATTATTTTAAATTCCAGTATAGTTAACATACAGTGTTATATTAGTTTCATGTGTACTATATACAGGCCATTATTTTGAAAGTACGTTCACATCTCAGATCACAAATAATCTTCATCATGGCTCTGTAAATACGTACAGCAGGCATCATACCCATTTTTTAAATGGGGAAGTTTAATTTCAGAGACGGGTAAGTGACTGACTTGTCCACGGTTACAATGTTTCTGGAGAGTCAGAGTTAGACGATGCTATCATCAGAGGTGGCCACAGAACAAAGAGAACTCATAACTCTTAACGACGTTCCCTTCTTCAAGAAAGAAATTCTTTAGCGACATCACTTTTTTTATTGGGCCTCAGGCTGGTGTCCTCCACGCAATGAATGACCATTCCAGATGACAACCATACTCAGATCAAATTGTCAGTTTGATTGGCTTTAGCTCTTCTAAATCTTCCCAACAGAGACTGGAAGTACTTAAGCTGTGCATTACCTGGTAGAATACCTTAAGCACCTATATACCAGTCTTATTTTAAGCAAGACAGCTTAAAAGAGTATCTATTCTCTACAGAAATATTTATGGATAAAATGTTATACTCTCTGAGATTTGCTTCAAAATAAAATGGTGGCAGGGAATGGATCGGCATAAAAATGAAACAAATTTCCCAAGAAGTTGGTCCATCATTGTAGAAGTCAAGCAACAATTCAATATAGTAGGCCTGTTTTTTTCATAATAAAAGTGGGTTTTTTTTAAATAAAAGCATGATGAGTGGACCTTCCTCTGCACACGCTTCACTTAATAATCAACATCACAGAATTTGAGCTCTCAACACTGTTTCCGCTGAGTCTCAGAGAAGCCAATTACGAAGCCCACTTCTGCTCTGGTTCAGGTATTAACTTAAAACCCCAGCAAATAAGACTGGTCTCCCTGATTCAGGGCATAATGATTCACTGGGTGTGGTGACCAGGACACCAAGGACAGCCATCAGAGCCATATTAGACACAACCAGGAAACCAAGTTCCCTTCCTACTCAGGGTTTGATTGTTTTTCTACATTTCTGCCCTTAACCAAGTAAATCAAATGTCAGGAATAAGCATAGGAAGGTTCCTACAAATTATAGCAAAAACCATTTGAATGCTGTGATTTCTTAGCAGTGCTCCTAAAAATCACGTCCCCTTTTTATTTATTTGGAGCCTAGGAGATGTCGTGGAGAAGTTGGCACTTAATGTGGAGACACAGCGGCAAGGTAGAAAACTCATGTCAGCTGTTCTTAGCCTTTGATACCTGATTATTTTGTCTGGTTCTTATTTTCTGACAGCTTGAGAATAAGATTTACTCTAAACAGGTTTTACAGGAGTCTTCCTTTTTAAGCTGGGGTTCATGCATCTCTGTTTTGGAGGTTTTTAAAGACAGACTAAATTCTCATCTCTCTGGAATAGTGTCTGTATGTTCTTATTAACTCTTTAAGGCATCTTCAATTTTTGTTAAGCCCAGTGAAGGGTGTTAAAAAAAACAAATCTGCTGTAGCTAAATGGCACCAAAGAAACTGGTTTACACGTATTAAGAAAAATAAATCGTCTCACTATTTTATGTATAAACTAAAATAACTAGCTTGACATTTTTTTGGTTTTCACTGAGTTTTACATTTAACTTGGCATGCCACCCAGACTCTCAAGGTTTAGTCCCTTGCCTTTAAGCAAAATGTTTTCACTGAAATATTCCAGATATCCTTAACTCCCAATAAGCACCAGGTCCCGTCACCCCACAGCTCTAGACAATTGCTTATCAATATAGCCGGAAGAGAAATGTACTAGACTTTATGCTCTTGAGTTTGACTAAACAATTTTTCATAAAATCATGTGCATCTTTTTCCTTTTCTCTCATTCCCTTTCTCTCTCCCCACCTCTTCTTCCCCTCCTGTTCGTCTATCAATCAATCTCTTGGTTTCAAATGTGAGAGAACAAATCAGACAAATTCAAAATGGAGGGATATTCTGCAAAACAGCTGGTCTAGGCTTCAGAAGTGTCGGTGTCACGAATGACAAAAGAAGACCGACCATGAGAACCGATGCAAATTCAAAAACATGACAAGTAAATGCAATGTGCAGCTGTCACTGAATCCCGTGTCGTGGAAAACACTCTGAAAGATAGTAATGGGACTACCTGGGAAATACAAATCCGATATCGTATCAACACGAAATTTCTGTGATCACGCATTGTGGTTACACAGAAGGTCCTTGTTCTTAGGTGGTATCTGCTGAAGAACTGGGGGTGAAATGTCACGATGCCTACAACTAAATCTCAACCGATTCAGCAAGTAAGGAAATACACACTTGCATATGCACATAAACACACTCACAAAGAAAGAAAAAAAAAAGGAATCTTGGTTTCTCTTTGTTTTCCTGCCTCATTCACCTGGTCTTTCTGTAGTTCAATGAAAGGCTCAGGATTTCATTACGTTTCAATGCCTTGGCTAAGTTTGCCTTCATGAAGGAGATTCTTGGGAAGATTTGAGTTTTAATGTACAAGTCTATCTCCTAAAAAGATATCCTCCATTCAAATTCTGTGAGTGAGACAGCCCTGAAATCCTCAGATGGCTCAACCTCATATCCATGACTTTGGGGCTCCAATCTTGCTAGGTCCTTCGGCGCAAGGAAAACAATCACTCATCTGGAATGTCAACATTTATCCTTTCTTTTGGGGTTTCATGTGCAAAGATGTACACATCTGTTGTCTTTAAGAGATAATCTGTGATGTGGGGCGCCTGTGTGGCTCAGTCGGTTGAGCGTCCGACTTCGACTCATGTCGTGATCTCGCGGTCCGTGAGTTCGAGCTCCGCGTCAGGCGGAGCTGACAGCTCAGAGCCTGGAGCCTGTTTCAGATTGTGTGTCTCCCTCTCTCTCTGACCCTCCCCCATTTGCTCTGTCTCTCTCTGTCTCAAAAATAAATAAACGTTAAAAAATTTTTTTTTTTAAAAAGAGATGATCTGTGATGTAGTGCTGCAGAGACCTTCAGATTAGAAGGACTTTCTTAGCTGAAATATCCACTCCTTTAGCTGACCCTGTGTATAAACATTTCTTAATGATTCAGGTTTCTGGCATACCTCTATCGACTAGCCTGAGTTCCTCCCTCTTGCACACAGTTTCAAGTACGTCAGAAGTGCAGAAGTTCCCAGCTATTCTAATTTTGCAACCTTCAAAGTTTACTTGCAGTAATGGCGCCTTCTGTATCCTTCAGGGTAACAACCTAGGACATGAGGACATTCGCCTTTCAGGGAAGAGCTCTTTCAAGGAGTTAACTCAAAATCCCCCAGAGCGTAAATGGAGAAACACACCTGTACAGCAACAACACACCTACACAACCGCATCCTTGGTCCATGGGTGTTCTCTTGTCAGGGGTACCTTCCCCGTAAGTGCCATACAAACTTCCTCACTCATTCTTGGCGGAGCCCAAATTCAAGGGTCCTGAAGGCTTGGCAACAACATAAACTCTTCTCTGTCTTCTTACATAACCACACTAATGGAACAGCCCTGGATATTTCACAGCCTCCTAACAAAAATGCAAGCGAATACTGAGCACATGTGGTTTGTGCAGTTTTTCCCATCTATCCCTAATGAAATAGTTTTCAAGACATTTTCTTTTATTAGATTATAAAATAATAACTATATTTTAATGGAATACATTTTACTCTGTATGTTTCCCAGTCAATGGTTTACTCACATGAAATAATCTTGTTTATTTCATTAACAAAAATCTACTCCACCAAGTACTTTCTAGTACTCAGATGTAACTTTATAAGGCCAGGGGTCACTTCTAAACTGGGAGAGCAATTTTTTAACGATGTACTTGGATTTCAAAACTTGAAAAAAACATGTTAGTTGCCTCTCAGTCCCTGGCTAAGAGTAAATGGTCCGTTAACTAAAAATTGCTTGAAGGCAAAACAATGCTAAGTTAATGCTTTGGATGTAGTAAGTGTTCTGAGAATCTCTGACATGATTTAATTGTATTTGGTCTGCCACAGTTCAAAATTTCACTCTCAGTGTGTTTCTGGACAGGCAGGAGTTCCACACCCTGAAACAATCTAATGATAGAGCAAGTTCTAGACAGCCTTTGCCAACATCTATTTCAAACTTGCTTGACATTAATATGAATGCATCTACACCCTTAGAAATGTATCAACAGAGACAGACAGTAAAGTGCAAAAGAGAACAGCCTTTAAAAACAGAAACTCAAAAACCCTCAGAGCAATGCCACACACTTTACAGGCATTTCTTTTTACTGGCTTTCAGGGTTTTACAGGCTTTTAAAAGATCACAAACACACTCTTCTGACTCTAACTCAACGCAAGCCGTCTGTTTTTGCACTTGTGTTTCTTATTTGATATGTCATGCAACGTAGAAAAGAATTGTGGTGGTAATCCCCAAATCTTCATCTTACATCGTGACCACACAAAAATTTAGGGCAATATATTCATTTATTCCAACAATTTAATGTGTGAATGAATATCTATGCTAAAGGTGAAATAGATGAAAAGAACCGTTCATCTAAATGATCCTCTTGTTTCGATCTACTGCGCACATATTTTTAAAATACATTCAGTGCCGTTATATCGAATATTGCCCTGTATTGTTAGAACGGGAAACAAATTTTAGCACGTGTATGGAACCAAGATACGCTGAGGGCATGTGACACTAGATAAGCCGCTGTTTCTGTTTTTTGATGGAGCTGCCAATGCAGAGTTAACTCCTATCACTCCTCTCCACGTTTAACCGCGCAGTTCATCTGAACAGCTTCAACACACTGAACAAATTAAACAGGAAACCTGCAAAATATTATCAAATAACAGTGAGCTTTCAGCTGCGATCCCAGAGAAATCTTCCCTACACACCACCTTTTAAAAGCCTGACATCACACACGTGCAGATCGCACGGTGAAAATTGGTTGTGAGTTAATGAAAGCCACACGAATATCATCAATCAGTCCTCGAAGTAGAAGGATGTCCCTTTTTTGTAGTCAGGTTAGAGGTGAATAACTTACTGCAAAAGCCTCCAAAATTCCTTTCCTGATCATATTTCTCCCTCGTTGAACTACCTTACGGAGAAGATTACGGTCAGGCACAGAGTGGATAAAGTTTATGCTTTGCCATCTGGTCTTCTGAGCTGGGCTCACAGATTTAAGCTTAGAAGGGAAAGTGTGTCTTATCAGGTTAAAATTTGTAAATATAGCTGTGTAAAAGGCAGCAAGTTCTGGTGGCAATGACTCCTAGGATTACAACCACTGCTGCTGATGCACTGAGTGATCTTAGGGGAAGAACCACCCAAGAAGGTCACCATTTGCCGCCGCCTATGGGGACTCCGTGCTCGCACTGGCCCATGCTCCAGCTGAATCAGCCTTCAGAAAGACTGTTCCTGACTCTGGTTAACTAGAGTCCCCTGGGAGCTAAAATGGGCCTGCTATCCGTCCCTGTGTATTCAGCAAAGATATCTGGAGGATGAGACAGAACACGTGGGTGCTTTCATGTGAGAAGAAGTCACCATAAAATTCAGGGTTTTATTACAAATCATTCACAAGCTGACTCCATATCATTGGCACAAACCGAACCTACCCAGTAAACACCTGGGGATTTTGCTTCAAACTACAGTTAAGATAACTGGACTCCAGAAATACCATTGTAGCAGGGTCCGTGTCCAACTCCTTAAATGCGCAAGGGTGTGCACGTGCACTACCGAATAATACCATTGAGCACACTGAATAATCCTCATCACAAATGCGTGGGGCGTGTCATTACACAGCATGAAACAGTACAATTGGGGGCCATATTTCAACATCTTGCTTCTAATATTCACAATGGTGGTATCTGTACCCCCAAACTTGGCTTCTCACTAGTGTTCACTGTGATCTCCCAAGCATATCAGTTTCGTTGGTGGGGACTTTTCCACATGGATGTGCTCAAAGTATCGCCTCTCACAGTTAACTGTCACAAGTGATGGATAATGGTATGATTCTTTTAAATGCCCCATTTGAGGGCACGAGCCCCAATCAGCCCCGTCAAAATGTTTGCTTATGCTAAGATCACAGAAAATGATAATTACATTGTCCATCTGAATACCACACCCATCAGGCTGCACTGAAAAAAAGCACATGTACAGAAAGAGGGCCATTTAAGGAATGTATCCCTACCAAATGAAAGGACAGGTAAGAGTAGTTATTAGTAGGGGGCCACAGTCCCTAGTCAAAGGATTAGGCTATTGAGGTGTGCGCGCACGTGCACGCGCGTGTGTGTGTCCATTTTGCTTGGCACTGCAATCAAACATCCAAATGTCTAAATTTATTAGACGGAAGATACACAAGATCTTAGGGGCCTAACACCAAGCAGGACCTCAAGTGCTTGCTAAGGGGTGAGGAGGATGAAGGATCTAGAAGATGCTGAGAAAGTAGAGACCCAGGTCCAAAAGTTATTCCAGAGGCCTCACCTACCTTCTCAAAAGACTTTTTATTGTCCGGAATGGAAGGGCCCCGCGACATTAGTTTTTGTGTGAATGCATTCCACTGGGTTAGGACTCTTCTGTTCTCTGCCACGTGATGCCAAGGAAAAGGGAATGTTACATCTAACTGGAAAACTATCAAATAAGTAGTAGTCTCTGCTTTGAAATGTTCATGTTCTCCTATATTTCTCTTATCTGGTCATCACTGTTTGAGCGTTCTCTGCTTGAACTCTGCCTCGGCGAGGATCCTGGTCATTGTAACCATGTCCCTTCCTGTGACACTCAGTGTCCTATACAGGAGTCTCCCCAGAGGCCAGGTGTTTATCCACTTCAGCAAGAAAGGCACACGCATTTAAATATTATCTCCTCCACCTTCCAATCAAAGTTGATTGTCTTCACTGATTGACCCCAATCTACAAGGTCTAAGCTTTCTCCCTTAACTATTAAGTGTGCTTTTTCATTGATGGCCAACACATATCCCCACATTTATCATTTCTCTGCAACAGTTCTAGTATGTATTTCATATAAGGAGGGTAACTGTTTCATTTTGCAAGTGTGGATATAGGGAGTTATACTGGAACTTGACATTGCCCGATGTCACAAGGCTGACAAGATGTACACCAGGATTTAAACCTGGGACTTTTCTGTCCAACAGGGTGCTTTGACACAGCTTGAGGTGGAGGCGGGAAAGGGGAAGAGGAGAATAGACTAAAAATGGGATTGATTATTCCATTCCATCATAGCCACTATGGTAATTTTCTGTTTCTCATAATAAGCTATATAAACCAGATCACCTCTCCACGTGTGTCTGTGAGAGATTTACAACATTGCTAAATCCTACAGGGGAAAATAAGTGCAGATTTATTAGGTAAGAGAATTTTTCAGCCTGAAAATTGATATTATGCTTGTTGAAATTAGCAATCTTCCTCCTTTATACAGTTCTGTGAGTTCTTTGCCCAGTATTTCATAACTTGAGGGCCAAAAATAAAATTATAAAACTACCATAAGAGTGTTCCAAAAGCCTATGAGATGAATTTAGAATCTGGCCCTCTTTGGGGCGCCTGGGTGGTTCAGTCTGTTGAGTATCCAACTCTTGATTTCAGCTCAGGTCACGATCTTGCAGCTTGTGAGTTCGAGGCCTATATCAGTCTCTGTGCTGACGGTGCGGAGCCTACTTGGGATTCTCTCTCTCGCTCTCTCTCTCTGCCTCTCCCCCCACTCTCTCTCTCTCTCTCTGTCTCAAAATAAATAAATAAACATTAAAATAAAGAAGAAGGCCCTCTTAGTACTTTCAACAATAAACTCCTTTAGAGTAATGACCGTTAACACTTGTTGAGTACCTACTATGTGCCAGGCTCTGCTCTAAGAACTTTATGTCCACTCTTTTAAGTTTTATTACAACTCCAGGAGATAGATACGTTTTACTATCATTATTCCCAATTTACGGGCGAGGAAACAGAAACAGAGAGGTAGAGTAACTTCCCATAGTCACACAGCTGGTATATTGCAGCACCCATATCTGGACCCCAGAAGTCTGACTCCAGTGTTTCTGCCCTTAATTACTAGGCGATAAACAATTATTTGCTATGTTGTTGATGTTCATAGTTCAAGTGTCAAATTTAATTTATGGATATATTAATAGTGACCATAGTTTCCTGATTAAATCTGGGAGGGCAGCACGTGACAAATCATTTCTACACACACTCCAAGTACAAAAAGCGTCTGCGACAGAAAGTAGATACGGAAATTACTGAGTTTTCTAAGCAACTATGATGGTTTCTGGGGAAATACAACCAGACAGAACACTTGAAATTGGCATACCAGAACAATTTTTTTTGAACTGTGTGACTGTCATCTGTCAAATGCCACGAAAGTAAACCGTGCTCCGTGTCACTCCCAGGTTGCCTGAAACTCAATAGCCCTTGTGTGAGAACACAGCAATAAGAGGGTCGTAACAGATTAGTGCTGTTCTTTCAAGGTGTCAAGGCAACGCATCGTGACAACGGATGCTGGAGTAAATCACAGCACAGTTGCGGGCAGCTTACGGTAAGCGTTCACCAGGCCTGCCTAATTAAAGCTGTTCCCAGTGCTGCCCGCGATTAGAGGAGAACCTCACTCAATGGACACAAGAGAAGAGGTCCCACAAGCTTCATCTAAGGCCATCAATACACAGGGTTAAAATGGATCCATTACAGTTTGACCTAACTGATGGGCAGCAAATTTCATTTGACATCAGTTTGTAAATTTGATCTTTTCTGTTGTCAAAAAGCAAGGCTTTTTCCTTCATTTGTTATACGTATCTGCCCTACTCTGCCCCAACATGTCACTTCAAAACAGAGAAATGGAGAAATATCTAGTTACTGAAAATCTGATATTGTATTTATTTATTTTCTTACTGGAATGAGGTTTCTCTCTTCCGATGCTAAAGTAAAGTTAGCACATTAGCATGACCTTGATGTGTTAACATTTATCTTCATAACCCTTATTTCTTTGTTCAAATTAAATTACAATCATTTAATTGTTACCACTAAACTTCTCTTTTTCATTTGAAAGAAGGAATTTATGTAGATAGACGTTCTAAACTAGAGAAAATTCCCAGGCAAAATGAGTTAGCACTTGATTATAATTAATTTCAAACAGTGACAACTATGTGAAAACTTTCCAGTATGGCATAAAATACGGGCATAAAACCTAAAGCATCGCTTATGAGCAAAGTCCTTTACTGATCTACCAGTGTTAGTTCCCCATGACCTATTTTCACATAGCCATTTCAAATTTATTCCTTCTGTGAAGAAGAAAAAAATTTAGCAGCCCTAATCATAAAATAAATGCATCCTTCCAGGATGTTGAAAATCTATTTCTTTGCTATGTAGGCAGGTCAACTTTCCCGGCAACCACAGGTTTCTAATTTTTCCTTTTTATTCACAGACAACTTATTAAACTGAATGACCCTGAAAGGTACATGCCAGGATTGAATGGAACCTTCCTGACTCGCTGAGGCCCACCAGATCAAAGTTAATTTTCTCTCTGCTCTGTTTACTACAGTTTTTATATAACCAGTCTTGCATCCATTCTTACGCAGGGCCCACGTTTGACTTTCCGAGGATCTTTAAAGCTTGAGTAGCTCTTTGCATTTTTAAGCAGGTCCACAGACAAGCTAACAATTGAATCCTTATCATTTTACTTCTACCCCACAGGAAAGACCAGGGAAGACAATTTTCTTATCTTCAGGTTCCCAGGGTCATGAATTTGTTGAAGAGGTGGAAAGTGACCACAGTCAAATTAAACAGACTGTTCGGAGTGAGAAAATCTGTACTGTGTTACATCATCACCGATCATCTAAAGCAATCTCATTTTGTCACCTATCTTGCAGAGCTCCAAGGCTGGGATGCTTTCCTGTACAGTCCTCACAAATCAAACTGTAAGATTAGAGCCCAAGTAGTCTGGTTTCTGACAACATACACACGTGCGCACACACACATGAAGACATGATTCACAGCTCCCCTTATTTTATATAAAAAACAAATTCATTAAACCATCTTTTGAAAATAAAAGTGAGCTGCTTCCCACCCATTCTGAGATAATCCCTTGGTTCCTAAATTGCAGTCACGTTTTCTCAGCACAAAGATTCACAAACACTACACAAAAGGAACTTAAATGAAGTTTTACCTAACATGTCAACACATAGCTTTCATTTCCTCCATAATGACTGACAAACCACTAGAAATGCCTTTCGTTTGTTGTTATTTACAAAGAAGTCTAATTAGATTCTTTGCTAATAGTTTCTAGTCTACGAATTTAAATCCCCAACTCCATGCAAAACATCCTGCACTTCTCCCTCTAGCTTTTGAGAATCTCTATTAAGGATAAGAATGGGGAGTCAGCAAACCCGGGGTCCAGCGCTTATTTGGTCTATGGGATTAGGGAACCACATAATTACTCTGAACTTCAATAATCTTGTGCATAGAAAGTTGGGCGTGCGTGGGGAGAGAGTAGCATCTGCCTTATCTATTTCACACGGTTGGGAAAATCTAATTAAAAATGGTTGTGAAAAAAAATGGTAGTGAAAACGCTTTGTATCTTAAAAAAAAAGTCACCATTATTAGTGCTGATTTGACTGCCATTATCCACAAATCACCTGAAAAGTTAGAAAATATTAGATCCTATACATGCAGATGGCACAAAATTACATAATTAACCTCTGACAAACTGCATATAGCTTTGGTCATTCCTTAAGACCAAAAAAAAAAAAAAAAGGCAGCTGGTAGCTACCAAGAGGGGTCACTAAAATGTTCAAAGGTAAGGGCTGCCAGTGCAAAGGAATAGATTCAACATTATAGAATCCTAAAGACCTCCTACAGGAAGGCCAAGGGAGGAAAGCAATGGGTCCTTAAAGTCATCAAAATTTTAAAGTCACAGAATACTACAGTGAGTGGAAAACCCTTGAAACATGAAGCAAGTAGCCTTAGAATTAAAAAAGGAATGAAGTTTTGCACAGTAAGAAGTATGATTTGGAAAATGCTTATCCTGGGCTGTTGTACAGGAAAGTGACTCAGGAAGCAGCATACAGGATGAAAAGGTGGGCTTTGGAGGCAGGCAGCCCAGCTTCCTGCTCCAACCTGACTCATTTCCTTGGCCCTATGTGAGCCTCAGCCCCTCATGTGCAAGGTGGGTTTTACCTCACACAGGATGGAGGGAGAGAGTTCATGGATGGAACTAAAACAGAGAGAGCTCAGGGCACCTGGGTGGCTCAGTAGGCTGAGCATCAGACTTTTGATTTCGACTCAGGTCATGAGATCGAGCCCCAGCTGGGGCTCCATATTGGATATGGAGCCTGCATCAGATTCTCTCTCTCTCTCCCTCGCCCACCAGAGCATGTTCTGTCTCTCTCAAAATAAATAAGCATTAAAATAAAATTGGGGTGTCCAGGTGGCTCAGTCGGTTAAGTGTCCAACTTGAGCTCAGGTCATGATCTCATGGTTCATGAGTTCAAGCCCCACGTCGGGCTCTGTGCTGACAACTTGGAGCCTGGAGCCCGCTTCAGATTCTGTGTCTCCCTGTCTCTCTGCCCCTCCCTTACTTGTGCTCTGTCTCTCTCTCTCAAAAATAAGTAAACATTTAAAAAATTTAAAAATAAAATAAAAATAAAACAAAGAGAGCTCATGGCAAGGTTATTAAGGCTGCCTTCAGGGAATGCAACTTTCACCATCAGTGGCCTACGCTGGGCAGAGTCTGACAGCATTTTTTGAACTACTAGTGCTTGGCCTACTGTTCACAAAGCACTTTCATACATGATCTCACCTCAGCGTAAAAAGGTGTACTGTGTATAAGACCCGTAGCTAGATACTGGTAGTATACTATACCAATGTTAATTTTTAGTTTTGACCAATATCCCAAGAGAATGGGAAACGGGATGAGGGGTATATGGGAACCCTGTCCTATCTTTGCAATTCCTCTATAAATCTAAATTATGTCCAACCCCCCCCAAGTACACTCAGGATGGTTTCCCCAATTTATGTATTTTTGAATAATAAGTTAAGTGTCCCTCTTCTACTGTGCTCCCATAAAACCATTATGATTCCTTTTAAAACACTGCACTTTTATCTTTATAGGTGTTTGTTTCACCAAGGAGACAGAAGGCTCCTTTAAGTCAGGGGCTTTCTTCTTGTAATTCATATTTTACCCTAGTAACCAGAATCCCACTTGGTAGTATTTGCTGAATAGATAAACTAATTAAAAAATAAAGTCAATCTTGAGTCAAGTACTCCATACCAAATGAGTTTCTCTTTAATGCACAAGCTTCTCTGATGCTCAAGGTTTGTTTAAAAATATACTGGCTTTATCAGGGTCATCATCACCTTTCTTATTCCTATTATATTAACCAATTTTATGGTCTCTTTTTAGCCAAACACATTAGAATATACTGAAGACCTTCCAGAATATAAATAGTATCCAGATCCTGGCTCATTCTTACAGGTAACTGGCTTTATTCTCTTAGAGAATAAATATTCTCTTGATTTCTATTCTTGCAACAAATATTAACATGTCTATTAAATGGATACCACTGTTTTAAGTACTCAAGACACAGACCTAACCAAGAAAAACAACATCACTATCCCCCTGGAGCTTACAGCCTGTGGTGGGGGCAGGAAGAGAGGAACCTATTAACCAATTAGACAGCAGCATGATTTGTGAAATAAATTCTCTAACTTTGCTATCTTTGTGGCCTTTTCTATTTAAATTGTGACTTTGAGAATTGATCGCCAAACCCATATACAACCAACTGATGTTAATAAGCCAACCCTTGCTCAATGGATAAAATGGCATTTTGAAAGCTAACATTCATGGTAACAGATTATTTTTCTCATCAGAGCAACTAATTTATTAGGCAGGATAAATTATATTCCCAATACTTCATTATACTATGTTATACTTTTACCACATTAGTACTAAATATAAGTGATGAACTATACTTGTTAAAGACCTGAGTCAGGGGCGCCCGGGTAGCTCAGTCAATTAAGCATCTGACCCTTGATTTCAGCTCGGGCTTTGTGCTGTCAGCACGGAGGCTGCTTGGGATTCTCTCTCTCCCTCTCTCCCTGCCTCTCCCTCACTCACGTTTTCTCTTTCTCAAAATAAACAAATAAACTTAAAAAATAAAAAATAAATAAAAGCCTGAGTCAGACCGGAATTCAAATCCTATTCTGCCACATGCTGGTTGTGCAACCTTTAGTAAATTATCAAAATTCTCTAGGCCTCAGTCTCCTAAAATGTAAAGTGAGATTAAAAAGAACCCGGTTCATGGCGCTTCAAGGTGAACAGAACAAGAGGAGACAATTAATGTACTTAGTCCCTGGGTGTCGCACAACTGTGCAACAATACAGGTGCTATTCTTATTATATCATGACTTGTTGAGTTTTAGCAGTTTATTAAGCTTTCTAAATTAATATAAAGTTTTTAAAATTACTGCCCACCTAGAGCCGACACCAACGAAAGCATGTTCATTCCTGTTATGGGCAAAATAATAACTTACAAACAGGTCTAAGTCCTAATCCCTCAAACCTGTGACTATGTTGCCTTTCCATAGCCGAAGAGACTTTGCAGGTGGGATTAAGGTAAGGACCTTGAAATGGGGAGATTATGGCACAGTATTCAGTGTACCCCATGTAATCATGTTTACTCTTAAAAGCAGATAATCTTTCCCTGGTGTAGCCAAAGAATGGCCAAAGATGTGATGTTGCTGGCTTTAAAGTCCGAGGAAGGGGGCCCCAATCCAAGAAAGCAGGCAGCCTCTGGAGGTTGGAAAAGCCAAGGAAACGGATTCCCTCTGAGAGCCTCTAGAAGGGAATGCAACCTTCCCGACACTGTGACTTAGGCCAGTGCGACCCACCTTGGAATCCTACCATATGGAACTCTTAAGATACTAAATGTGTGTTGTTTTAAGCCACTCAGTTCATGGTAATTAGTTACAGCAGCAGTAGAAAACAACTATCGTTCCCAAATAGAAATCAATTGTGTTGATTTTCCAATATTAAGAACTGTGTAGCTTTATCTCATAGCATGGAACATAGGACCTAGTTTATAAAAATAGATACACCATTCGGGTGCCTGAGAGGCTCAGTCGGTTAAATGGCCAACTTCGGCTCAGGTCATGATCTCACAGCTCCTGAGTTCGAGCCCCGCATCGGGCTCTGCACTGACAGCTCAGAGCCTGGAGCCTGCTTTGGATTCTATGTCTCCCTCTCTCTCTGCCCCTCCCCTGCTCACACTCTGTCTCTCTCCTTCTCTCTCAAAAATAAGTAAACATTAAAAAAAATTTTTTTAAATAGATACACCAAGGTGAGTAGAGACAGTAGCTATGCATTATTTCACCCTTAATATCCTCGTATTCAGGGTCTAAGAGAAGGCCCCACACCAAAGGAATCACAGACCCCAAGGGACGGAGATTGGCTCAACCCCAGAGACTGACCCCAACCAGTTGTGGCCCCATCAACCATTCTCTCTCTCTGGCCCCTGTTCCCTGTTCATAAAATGAAGACATTGGATCATCTTTCAGTGCTGTTAAACTCCAAAGTGAGTCAGGGAACTCTTTTCTCCTCCTTTTTGTACACCGTGTTTTAAGAATTTAAGAGCAGAGTCACTGACCAAATTTTTATATGTAAGCATGTTTTACGAAGACTAGCATCCCAATGGCAAAAGTATACCAAAAGAAGACAGGACTTTTACAGAACTTTCCAAGGCTTTCAAAAACCCAAACCTAAACACTAGTAGAAATATGCTTAAGTTTGACTGCTAAGGTAATAAAATAAGATAAATTATTTTTCTAATGACTTTACTATTTAGGTAGCGATAATTTTCTTCTCGATTTTTAGAAAATATCACTTAGGAATATTATTTAATAAGTAAAAATTTAAACAAACTCCTCAAAATAAGATGTTAGGGATTAACATTACCTTCACTTCTGGGTTGATGTCTGATGAAATCCATCACTTGGGAATCCTACGTCTTAGTTCTATGACCTAATTTCTGTTCCTAAAGGAAGCTATTTCTTGCATGGCTTTGGTATACCTCAAATATCTTACACAACACAAGGGAAAACTGTGGGATGGGACCAAAAGCAATGCAGCAAGTCTGCTGAATAATGATCTATAAAAGGGGAAAGATCACCCTGAAATAAGTTATAAACTACAGAAATATGACACTTATGAACCTAGCCTAGATCAAGCTTGTAGACAGGTCATGAAGGCCATTCCTAAATAACTGTATTGTCAGCATTTTCTGAAAACCAAATTCATCAGCAATGCAGAGGACCTCTTTGATTTAATCATTGGAAAGTACCTGCCAGGACTCAAACTTTAAGAATTTTACCAAGATGGTGTCCAAAAAAAAAAAAGAGGAAGCAAAATTTCTACAGTAATTCTGCTACAGTATGTGTTAATGTAATGAGTAGGAGTAAGTAAGGACACAATATTAGCACATTAATGATCTGAAGCACTAAGGGACAAGTTTTCTTCTGAAGGACAAGATTAAAGAGACAGCCTTAGTAATACATGGAGATTTTATGAAAAGAAAGCTGATATTACACGGATGTTCACTGAAAGTCATGGCTGGTTTACTGGCTTCAAGAACTGCTACTTTTTCCACTAGGTTAAGCTATCTGGAGAAACTGATGATACAGGTGAGAAGGCTGCAAAAAAGATTCCCCTGGTTTTGTGAGAAGTGCTAGAATGATGGCATGTGCCAGTCTTTAAAAAAACTTGATGAATGGGGTGCCTGGGTGGATCAATCGGTTTAGTGTCTGACATTGGCTCAGGTCACGATCTCACGGTTCATGGCTTCAAGCCCCATGTGGGGCTCTGGGCTGATGGTGCGGAGCCTGCTTGGGATTCTCTCTCACACTCTCTCTCTCTGCCTGTCCCATGCTCGTGCTCTCTCTCAAAATAAATAAATAAACTTAAAAAATGTTGATGAATAAGTTAATACTGATCTCTGCCAGAAGAGAATGCCCAAAGACCAAGGTCTGCAAAACAGGTATGGGTCTCAGATTTAAGGGTATAAAGATATAACTAAGTTGTCGAGAAGAAGTATTCTTGGAGCCTTCATTGCGCTATAGTTTCTCATCAGGAGCAACATGATTCTTTTTTTTTTTTTTTTAACGTTTATTTATTTTTGAGAGAGAGAGAGAGAGAGAGAGAGAGAGAGAGAGAGAGAGATAGGGCATGAGCAGGGAGGGGTAGAGATGATGGAGAGACACAGAATCCAAAGCAGGCTCCAGGCTCTGAGCTGTCAACACAGAACCCGATGCAGAGCTCGAACCCACGAGCTGTGAGATCATGACCTGAGCCAAAGTCAGACACTTAACCTACTGAGCCACCCAGGCGCCCCAGGACCAACGCTATTCTTGTCGATGTTCTACTTCCAGTTCCTAAGTTTTCCTCTTCACCTTGCACCACTTTTCCCAGAAGCCCTGTTATTTTTAGTGTGTGATTTTGCTAAACAAGATTTTCTTTTTTTTTCAGGGGTGCAAATATGGAGCTACAGCAGAAATATGTGCAAATAAAACAGGGATCTGTCAATGGTCCTGCAGGCTCCTAGCCCCAAGCCAGAGGTTCTCAAAGCTTGTGTGCATACAAGTCACCACGGCAAGTTATCCCAAATGAACATGAAATAGTCACAGACCTCGTCAAAAGACTCTTAATCACTAGAGGCAAGAGACAAACCTACAAATGTGCTCTTCCAAAAAGCATCCCAGATGATTCTGATACAGGTGGTCTGGGCACAACATTTTCAGAAATATCACAAATGCTCTCAGGGTGCCATTCTCTCCAAAAGTTGTTCAGAATTTATAAAAAGTTAATGCCCACGCCATTAAGCCTTTCCAGTAAAAATAGATCCTTTTTTTAAAGTGTTATTTTTTATTTTTGAGAGAGAGAAAGAGAGAGAGTGCAAGCAGGGGAGGGACAGAGAGAGAGGGAGACCAAGGATCTGAAGCAGGCTCTGTGCTGACAGCACAGAGTCCGATGCGGGGCTTAAACTCACGAACTGTGAGATCATGACCTGAGCCGAAGTTGGATGTTTAACTAACTGAGCCACCCAGGCATCCCCAAAATTGATACTTTTTGAATGCTTACAGAGTGCTGGGAAAAATCTGGAATCTCATAGAAAGAGACAAAAGTAAATTATTAAGAATTTGTAGGGGCACCTGGGTGGTACAGTTGGTTATGCATCTGACTCTCGATCTTGGCTCAGGTCATGATCTCACAGTTTGTGTCTGAGCCCCGCGTCAGGCTCTGAGCTGATGGTGCAGAGCCTGCTTGCGATTCTGTCTCTCCTTCTCTCTGGCCCTCTCCAGTTTGTGTTCTCTAAGTAAATAAATAAATAAACTTAAAAAAAAAATTAAAACAAAAAGAATGTACAAATTCTTTTGATTTATGATTCAAGTATGTATGTAATCGCTACACCCAAGGTGGGGCTGGAACCACCACCCTGAGATCGAGTCATGTGCTCTTCCAACTAAGCCGGCCAGGCACTCCGGGAATTTTTACATTCTTATGAGAAGTGTTATAATGGGTGGCATGTGCTTTCTTTCCTACATGGTTTGAATTGTAACCCTTGATATCTAAAATAATAGTTAACTAGGAGGCAGTTCTGGGTCTTAAAAAATATCTTTTTGGAAAAAAAAAAAAGAGGAAAGAATATGAAAGCAAGAGAATCAGATATTCCAAAAAAGTTTTCCTGAACTAGAGACCTGCATGCCTCTCTATGTGTTATGAGAGGTAGACCATTCTCTATGCAAGGGCACAGTCCTTTCATAACATACAAGGGACTGACTTAAAGTATATTGTATTAATCAGGAACAGATGTAGCTGGGAGAGTTCATATGGAGGTTTGCTTAGAGGTATTTTTTGCCCAATCCTTGAAGCTATGTAACAGAAAGACCTTTAAATTTGTGCTTTCCCTAAGATGAGTATATGTCGGCTCCCAGATTCGATGACCAGATCTAGAAGTGGTACTTGTAAACTAGGAAAGGTATAAGAGCTCATCCTCAGAACTACTCTCACCTTCATTAGAGCATCCAAGCCTTACCTAGTGTCACCCCTGAATCTTTACGAGAACATTACCTTTACATCTTTTCCCACTTTATACCTCTCTGCTAGGCAACCACGAGCATTAATACCTGTGTGGATATAAGTATCTTCAGCTTAGATCTTTCCTTTGAAATTTTAGATCTTTTTTTAGTGTTGCTTCTCTGGAAGAATGGCGCAAACATCCACTCAGGTGAGCAAACCTATTTCTCATCTACTTATGACCTATATCAAGTCCACTAAAAGATTCACCCAATTTTACTACCACCCTACCCCCCACCCTAACTCATCCCCAAGCCTTCCTGGAAGGGAAATTCTGAAGTAGAAATTGGGCAATAAATAACCAGAGCCAATGAACTAGAAACTAGTCAACTATAAAGCAATCACAAAAGTAGGGAAGAGGGGAAAGAAGAAGCAGGCAAACCACAAGGGCAATTAAACATCAACTGAACTAAAACATGCATCCTAGAAAAGGGGGAAGTAGCCAGAAAAGAACGCTCTTCATGAACGATGACAATGCCTGTTACAGATGCTCATGCCACAGAGGCAGGCACAACCAGTATGAAAACATGGGGAAGGGTCAGAAGCTGGAGTTAGAAGGAGCGGTATTCCTGGGTGGGGATCCGGGAAAAGGATTTGTAACCTGCTATTTAGCTTTAGTCTACGTTTAGCTTTAGATTTGTAGGCTCATTTCTGTTCCTCAAAGGCCTTTTGAAGGCCTGCTGAAAACCGCCTGAGAATCCAGATTCTTCATAAAAAGAAAGAACTGGCTGGAGAATATACGCAATTCCAGTTAAGGAAAATTAGAATAAGAAGTGTTAAAGCAATAATAACTGTAAATAATAACTCTTCAAGGGATATTGTAGAGCAGGGGGAGGCAACATATGGCCCTCACGCCAAATCCTGCCCACCATCTATTTTTGTGCATAAAGTTTTATTGGAACACAGTCACGTTCATTTGTCAACAACTTGTCTATGGATGCTTTCATGCTGGACTTCAGAACTGACTCTTTATAGAAATGTTTGCGGACTCCTGTTACAGAGTACCAATAAGTCTTCATAAAGTATCTACAGGATTTCATCTAGCAATTAGAATTGGCTGGCTTTGCATGGACAGACTGCAGAATGGGAATAATTTAGGTAGAATCTGTATTTTGAGGTCCAAGAATGAACTGAGTATACAGAGTGGAATGTCCAAAATATTATCTGTGAATGAAAAGGCAAGTAACTCCCCATCCAGGTAAATCGAGAATGCCATGACATGCCTATGATAAATGCTGACATTACCTAGTTCAGGCAAAAAAAAGTAATATATAGGCCTAGAAGTGGTACTTGTAAACTATAAAAAGTATAAGAAAAGGATGGGGAGAAAATCAATCCCAAAGTAAGAAAACAAATTTGTTATGAATTTGTGAATACTTGAATTATTTTATATATATATATTTGGTGTATATTAATTCTATTTGATGATGATTTCCTACATAGAAAAAGAGAAGGGATGATTCACCGAAACCCTGACTGCTAGAAACCCCTTGGGTAAGGGGAGTTACCAGAAAGAAGAAATGAGGCCTCTAGAATATAAAATCAGAAACGCTATCATGAGATGTCTCACTCACTTGGTATCTGAACAACTGCATCATCCAACAGAGCAAATTCTGATATTACTGGAGTAGTAATTTATAAAGTCTTTTATCCTTTTTAAAATATTTTTTAATGTTTATTTTTGAGAAACAGACAGAGACAGAGTGGGGGAGAGGGAGGGGCAGAGAGAGAGGGAGACACAGAATCCAAAGCAGGCTCCAGGCTCCGCTGTCAGCACAGAGCCCAACGCAGGGCTCGAAGTCACGAACCGTGAGATCAGGACCTGAGCCGAAGTTGGATGCTTAACCAACTGAGCCACCCAGGCACCCCGAGTCTTTATCCTTTTATTTAGCATTGGGCACAAATGCAGGAGAGGTACATGGCTGACAGGCCCCTAATGGGCTGTCAATGATTTTCAACTAAGTCAAGATGAGTGAGATAAGATGTAATGTAAATGTAAGAAGGAATAATGCATTGTGATTAAGCAGGAACTACTTCAGGGCTGTAACTATTACAATGGATTCTTATTTTAGAAAGAATGGATTTTTGGCTGAATGAATCAAAGCTGGACAGTAACACTATTAGGAGACAACTGATTCTGTACCTTTATGCTGTATGGACATTTTGTCCAATTTGTTCCTAGAAGGGCTCTGCGATCATTTACATTGTCTACGAAATTATGCTGAGGTTTTTTTTAAATGGGGATTAGTACAGAAAAGGTAAGTGATGTTAAAACCAAAAAATCAAGAAGTTGAGGAAAACAGATTTTAGAAAGACTCAGGAAGTGCAACATGTGTTGTAAATATTTCTAAAATGTGTCGCAATTATTTCTTTGAAAGGGGGAAATGAGAATTATAGAAGTCAATTGGAATGAAATACTTTGAGTAACATGTCAGAAGACAAATTTTAAAATTCAGGCAACATAATAATATACCAACGATAGAAATAAAAATGAACATAAAGAAAAAGGGTTAGTAATGAACTGCATATAAAAATTGCATGGGGTTTGGAATCAAACAGTTGGACTGAATTCCAACTCAGTATCTATTTTTATTGCCATATGTGTTTTTGTGATTTTTTTCTAAATACGTGTTTATTTTAAGAGAGAGAGCGCACTCATGTGTGTGCACGTGAGAAGGGCAGGCACAGAGAGAGAGAGAAGGAGAGAGAGAATCCTAAGCAGCCTCCATGCTTAGCGTGGAGGCTGGTGTGGGGTTCAATTTCAGGACCGTGAGATCACAACCCAAACTTATATGAAGAGTTGGACGCTTAACTAACTGAGCCACTATATTTGTGACTTTAAAAAGATATATATGATTACTGCCTATAATTATTTATTAACTGTGAGTTGTATCAGTATAGAATTTATTTCTACCTAACCCTTCTGAGTAACTCTACTGAATCTAAGCCTTGTATACGATGGCTGAACTGAGAAGGTGGGGAGACACTGAGGCAGGACCCAAACAGGAAGAAGACAGTCAAAACCTTGAAGACAGAACCTGAGAGTTAATACCTCCTCACCTGTGCTATCAAATCATGATGGCCCTGACAACTTGGATACAAGGCCAGACCTTAAGTGAGGGAGGGGTGATGCTGAAAATCTCCTTGTATGCGTTGTTTAGAACAGAGCAAAATGAATTTATAGGCATCTCACACTGCAAAGGAACAGAGACCCTAAAATACTTCTAGTGAATAAGGGATGCTAATTAGAAATTAATAATAGAGCCCAGCATCCATTGTTACTAATAGATGTCCCTGTTTTATCTTTAATTAGGAACACTGTCTTTATTGTTTTATTTTATTATCTACAAAAATATTTAGAAAGGCTATGACAAGTTTACTCCTACCTCTTACCTTCAATCCTCTTGACCCAACTTTCCTACCACAGGTTTTTCCAGTACCTCACCAGGCACAGATCACACGTCCATCTATATATGTACCGCCCATACATTCACTCATAAACTATACTCACCTCCCATATGCAATAAGCAATAACAAAAGTCCTTCTCAGGGATTTCGTTCAAAGATTAACTTTCCGGGGATGATGAACTCAATGCATATTGGTATCAATCATATGCACTCCTGTCCATTACCAATACTTGTAATCATAATTCATATTAGCTTAACTACCTTATCATTGATTACTAGAGCATCCAAAATCATCAATAATTCAGTTATGTATGTGATCTTAAAGAAAGCTTTCTTTCAAAACAAGGGCTGATAGCCAGGACTTCCTGGCTAATTCTTAAGTTAACTGAAAAATTTAATGAGCAATGCTGTCATATTTGAAAGTATTCTGGTTGAGATGTATTCATCTTAAAAAGCTTAATAGAGTAGAACAAAATAAACTTATTTAAACATTTCTAAGTTTTTTTCTGATGAGCTGAATAAAGTTCAAGTAGTGGGTAAACACAAAAAAGGTGAAAGGCAAGACCTGCTCTTCTTGGAGTTTATGTATATAACTAAGAATTTTGTTAAAAAGCACTCCATGGCATCATTAGAATATAAATTACTGACTCTGCATGGGTAAGAATCATGTCTACTCCATTCATTGTTCATTTCCAGCAGGCAGCAGAATGCAAGGGACATATTAAGTGCTTACTAATTATTTGTTGAACAAAGCAGTGCACAAACTTCCTATGTTAAATCAGTGATTGGACACAAGCTTGTCTTCCTGAAGAATTAGGAAGGAAAGTCATAAAAACATTAACCTGAAAATTGTATCAAAGAGTAGATGAGAAAAGGAAAGGTAAGTGCTTCCCCTGTAATAATAACAGTTTTCACACAATTTTTCTGACAGATATTGAATGTGATGAGAGTTCTGTAAAAGGTTTTCTTTTGTAAAGGGGATAACAGGAAGTACAACAAATAATAAGATTATAGTTTTCTACTGAGGCAGTCTTGACTAGATACACTCACTATTCCTTTAACTACAGCGTTGCTAAAGTAAATGGGCTGCGAGAAACACACAGGCACGCACACACGTGCACGCATATGCACATACACACTTAAAGCACATCTTGGTCTTTATATATAATTTTATTGCCTCCATAGGGTACTGAAAAAGGCTTGGCTTTTTTTTTTTTTTTGTCAAGAACTTTCACCTCTGGTTCTGTGTCACATTGTTCTTGGATGGATTACTCGGGTACATATTTATCATCTCTCTTTTTTTTTAATTTAATTCCCCATACTAAAAAGACATGCACTAAATTGCCTGCACATGACTATTTGTTTGGACTCGCTGAAACTATGTAATCATAGTAGTCTCTAGACGTGGATATTATTTTCCAAAAACCCTTCTGACTTAGTCATGCAGACGTTTATATCGGACAGGGTTTCCATAAGCACAATCCTTAAGCTTTGGTGAGCATCAGAATCACCTGAAGGGCTTCTTAAAACACAGATTCCTAGACCCCAACTCAGACTTTCTGATTCAGGAGGTCTGGGGTGAGGCCAGAAGATCTACATTGCCAACAAGTCTCCAGGTGATGCTGCTGCTGGTCTGGAGACCGCACTGAGTTTTATACACCCAGAGAGATAAGACAACATTTCAGAGAGCTGATGGGAACCTGTGAAAAATAACTGATACTAAAAATACATCAGATTACTAACAGAATAATGACTAGTCTTAACCTCCTAAAGCTACAGAAGAGTAAGGATAATGCCTAAAGATTGAAGGCTATTCCTTTGACCAAAACTTGGATGCAAACAGACAAACCAAGAATTCTATTTGACATATATTTCCTTACCAGGAGAAATCTTGCATTCTGCAGAAGAGGGGCTTTTCAGATGACCTTTATGTTGACCTTACTTTGAATTTATTACTGTAATATGAACAATAGGCTATAAATGGCAATAGAGTGGACTGCATGAATAACCGTCAAGGTTAACTTCTAGGGGAAGATATTGGCCATGGGTTCCACAAAGTAACCAGTACTTACATACTTCTATGCTTTCAACTTTTATGGGGAGCTTTGTGCATTGCTGATACTACGTTTGGATACTAAAATATCTCATCAGGCGAGGGATGAGGGAATACATTGTTTAAAACTTCAGTGAAAAGCGATCATGAGGGGGCTAGAGAGGAGACAGCACTATGGAAGCACAAGGGAAGATGTAAATAATTGTGCAGAATTCTAGAAAAGTGCTGAAGAGGAAGGACATCCGCTGAATGTTAAGAAAAAGGAAGAACTGGAAAGGCAGAGAATACAAGAAGAACATTCCAGGCAGAGGCAACCACATGATCACAGGCACAGAACTATGAGCCCACAATGCTGCTGGAGGGCACAGTGTGATCCATGTGGCTAAGGCACAACTGTGTGGTTAGAAGGAAAGAGTGGCAGGGAAAAAGCCTGAAAATGCCTAGGTGTCAATCATGATGTGCCAACCTTAAAAGGGTGAAAATCTGTAGGGAAAGGGAGTTGAGAACGCTTTTAAAGCAAAGGGCTGTCACGGTCCAATTCAACTTTTAGACAGTAACTGTCCCAGCAGCAGAGAATGAACTAGACTAGGGGATGGGAAAAAGGGAAATCCTGGAGAAATTTAGCCAATTTTTCATAAGCCAAGCAAGCGCCAAGATAGAGGTGGTGAGGGCAGAGAGCAGAGGTCCTCCTTATTCTAAGGTGTTTCTGGAGTCCCATAGGAAGGACTTGGTCCACAGGCTGGCATGGGGTGGGAGGGGGCAAGAAGAACTGGAGGTCACTTCCCTTTACTACTCTAGCTTTATCCGTATAGTGTATCCAATCAGGCAATCCATCGTCGTGTTTGATATGTACCGAGCTCTAATTATATATAAGGCACAGGTTTAAATAAGTACAATTGTGTAAGATACACTCTCTGCCAATTTCACTGTAGCCTATAGTCATGCTTTTGCCCAGAAGCACATTCCCAGAAAAAAAATTCTCTAAAATACTGGACGCTACCCCCAAAGGGCATTCTCCAGAGATGATTACAAAGTTTAACATAGTATCTCCTCCCTTGATTTTATGTTTGGGCAGGGGTAAGGAGAAACAAAAGCATGGCATGGATGAGAAAGAGGTAGATGGTACAGTAACGGGCATTTCCAGACTGCACCACCACCCCCCACCCCCCGCAATGTAGCAATTACATGCCAAAGAAAGATACCATGACCCTCCAATAATAAGGTAAAGAATGCTTCCTAACCCCTATATGGATTAAGAATGGCTTCTTCCTACACACATATGAAGTTAATACGTAGACTAAGCTTCAACCAACTCTTCCAGACATTAGAGATTAAAAATAATAATAATAATCCTGGAAAATTCTACAGCACTGGGTTAAGAAAACATAAGTAGAGGTTATAAGGAAACACCCATCTTGCATGGCTCTATCAATTACCCTTCATCTTTTTTTCCCCCTACTTGCAAATTCCAAACCATCATTCCAACCATCAGAAGCATCCCTTATGAAATTTCTCCTGGTGCTTTAACTTCTATATTTAGTAGTTGGACATATTTCTATGGCAGAGTACTATCACCTGTCATTTGGTAATACTTGAGATTTTTATTTTTTTATTTAAATATTTTTTAATATTTATTTATTTTTGAGAAAGACAGAGACAGATTGCGAGTGGTTAGGGGCAGAGAGGCAGAAAGAGAGACACAGAATCAGAAGCAGGCTCCAGGCTCCGAGCCGTCAGCACAGAGCCCGATGCGGGGCTTGAATTCACAAGGCATGAGATCATGACCTGAGCCGAAGTCGGAGGCTCAACCGATTGAGCCAACCAGGCGCTCCTTGAGATTTTTAAAATAGGCCTAGAGGTTTAAAATTTCCTCATCTCAAATTTAACTTAGGAACTGATGGGATATGCCAATGCAAAGTCCAAATTTTGCAGCCTAAAGCATAAAAAGCTCGAAGAGGTTCATTTGAGTGAGCATTCTCTTGAAAACCAAAGTGTTAACAGCTCACTTAGAGGAAACTTAAGTTATTGAAACAAGCACTGAAAATTTATGATGCATTTTAACCATGTGGGAGCAACTGTGAGGAGAGAACAGGCCCTATTATAATAGGTGATTCTAGAACAGTTGGTGACCAATTCCTTACCCTTCATATCCTTAAACACATTATTGTGTGCTTTAATAATACTTAGGCATTAAGAATAACGGAAACACCTGGAGTGGATTTTAACACTACTTCGCTAGCCCAGGGTACGGTCCAAAGCTCGTCAGGCTAAATCTCACCCTTGACCTGCCAAATACAATGACCAGAATCCAGTCACTTCCCCACGTCCTGCAGCTGTTCTCCTTCCCTACTCTCCCTTCATAAACGTCACCTCTACTTTCTGCCTAGAACTTGAATAGCAGCAGTGACAGCACACGTTGCCAGTTCGAGTGGAATAACAATTTCTTCACTTGGCATTCAAAAGCCAAAGTGCCTGTGTTTACTTCTGCTGACTATTGGTCTGCAATGCACATGCCTTGGGAACTTTTTTGGGCACTTTCGTCGGTGATGGCCTGAGGCAGTGACTGTAACTTCAGAGCACCACAGCGATAGAACCCGATCATGGGGAGCGGGTAGAGGGGATGAGGGACACCTGAAGGTTTTAAGTCCCACGAGAGGCAGGAAGTGAAGCTTCAGGCCCAACCTATGGAGACATGTGATGGCATCCAGATGATGGGCTACCAGGCTACCCTTTACTCCAGGACCTTGGTCAAGTCACCTACCTTCCATCGTTTTTCTCTTAAATACTAAGGGTACCGTATCAGAAAGCTGGGTTTTTTTGTTTTTGTTTTTGTTTTTGTTTAGATCTGATTCTGTGCATTGGCAAAGTCTTGCCCCTTCTCTTGTTAACTTGGTAGTGACCACAGCAGTTACATTCAGTGAGATCTATACCTTGTCTGATTATATGCTGAGCCACAGTATCCCTTCTTTCATTCAAATTTTCAGGATCAACCCACTAACCTTTTAGTTCCTAAAGTCCATTCCTAACTGCACATGAGGCATCTCTTTAGAGATTTCCTTAACTCAAAAATTAACCAGATATAAGCCTGCTTAGAGCCTAAAGGTAAACAAAACCAGTCAATTCATCCTCAAAATGTTACCTTCTGAAAATCCCTAATTTGACTACTTTTCACGTCAACGCATCTCTTGCGGAGGCATTATTATTGCCCTAAAGTTTTTAGTTTCTTCTTGATTAATGACTTCTCTTCCAGTAATAGAGGGTAAGTGTTTCAAAGTAACCCTCTGCTGCAAACATCTAAAAATGGTGAGTTAATTATAATAAACATTATCTTCAAACAGCTTGACAAAATAGGGAACTTTCAGGACAAATGCTGAGGAAAATCTTGAGCCCAGAAATAATATAAGCCAAATACCCGGACAATACAATCACATCTTCTTTAAGAATATTTGTCTATCCTGAGGAAGTCAGTGGCAATCAAGGCCTCAGGGTCTGCCCAAAGTGGAGAATCTTATGGTAGCCCCTCTTCAGACTAAGGTGGGAATCCAAGGGGCTAAACTTATAAAGAACCCTCCCCCCAAAAAAAGCTATACCTACAGTTACCAAGACAAAACCTACCCCTCCTCCAACCCCAAAGAACTAAGGGACATTGTCTTCACCTTGAGTGAAGCTATAGGGAGAAGCTGAATCTAAAGACAGATTCATGACGCCCAGGGAAACAGAGCAACAGGCCTCAGAACTCAGGCCACGAACTTGGTAGGGTCCCAGGTATCCAGCAGGAACAAACTTTTCGGGCAGACAGGCGTGCACTTTTGTCCTATGCCTTGAGAAATGCCACAGATCATTTTTCCCGAGCCAGAACAGCAGAGTCGGAGACAACTGAGCACAGGAAGGAACAAGGCACTGAGTGAGAACCAGCACGTACAGAAATCATCACACACAAATTAGGAAATGAGTGTGCTTACTCTGCTAAAAGAAATAGATAACAAACTTGAAATGTCTTTAGGGACCAGGAAAATACAAAATGCAGCATAGGAGATCTGAAAATGGACCAAATCGAACAGCTAGAAATAAAACATGAATTACAATGAAAAGCTTCGTGGGCGGTCTTTGTGGCAGACTGTCCACAGCAGAAGAGACAGCGAGTGAAGCAGAAGATACGTGAGAAGAGACACAGACGCAGAGGGAGGCAAACATTGGGAACTCTGACAGGTGAACAGAACTGGGTCATGAGAGGGAGAAGTGCCAACATACTTTTCTTTTTTTAATTTTTTTTAATGTTTATTTATATATGAGAGAGAGAGAGAGAGAGAGAGAGAGAGAGCACAAACAGTGGAGGGGCAGAAGAGGGAGAGACACAGAATCCCAAGCAGGCTCCAGGCTCTGAGCTGTCGGCACAGAGTCCGACGCGGGGCTCGAACCCACAAGACATGAAATCATGAGCTGACCTGGAGTCAGACGCTCAACCGACTGAGCCACCCAGGCACCCCCCCATCCCCCAACACACTTTTAAGTAAAGTTCCAGGAGGGAAGGAAATGGGTCGAGGACATGTTTGAAAAAATATGGGTGAGGATGTCCCAGAAGAAAGCAAATATACGGGTTCAGGAAACCCAGAGTCCTGCGCAGGATAAAAAGGAATCCATACCTGAGTACATCATAGTGAAACTGGAAAAGAAAAAGAGACAGAGAGAGAGGGAGACAGAGAGAGAGACTAAGTCTTAAAAGGATCCAGAGAAGAAAGGCAGATTATCTTCAAAGGTGTGGCACTCACACTGACAACTAACATCTCAAGGGTTCTCCGTTGATGAAAGTACAGACAGCTAGCTGCATCCTGGTTGCAGAGCAAGCTGGATATTTTATCTAATACTATAATTGCATGCTGACTAAGCCCTTCCTCTGAACTCCTTCTCAAGGTAATGGGAATAAAGAGCATGCAAATTTCTGAAAATAATTCTGAAACATTTGGCAGCTTTTAGCTTTATTATCCAATAATGTGGTAAAGCCACTGTACTGGAAATAATGGCACTTGGCTTAGAAGTTTTGTCTGTGTTAAAATCTTCCCACCAATCAATTAAAATACCTTCCTGGAGCCGTGCCACAGAAAAAGAGAAGAATAAGTGGAATTGATCCTTTCCTGGTAATAAATGAAGCTCTAGGTGATACACTTAAATACCTCTCTAAGCCACTGATGAAGTGCCTGGTGCCTGCCTGCTCACTCTTTCTTCTTCTTCAGGGTTAAGTTTTTGAGAAATAAAGTTCTTCTTTCACGCACTTCTCAGGATTTTTATCTGTACATTATTTGTCAATAAATGTTTAATGACAGTTGCAACATGGCAGAAAGTGCTTCCTGTTTCTGCGCCTGGGCTTCAGTGATTTTGATGTTGAAAAGGCAACCAAAATGACCTACCACAGGTTCACAATAACAGTCGTGGCAGCTTAACCACTTCACTTAAATAGCAGTCTGCTGCTTTTCTAGTACATACTTGCTTCATCAAGAGAACAGATACACTTGGGAATCTTAGTCCTGGGACATTTAAGACATATCCTTTCAGTTAATTACTTGATGAAAATTCAGACTTAAACACAGAAAAAATACAGTATGCTAAATTAACTTAGTATTATGATCTTTGTTAGGATGATCAACAGGGTTAAAAGAGCCCTCCTGAGGGGTGCCTGGGTGGCTCAGTCGGTTAAGCACTGGACTTGGGCTCAGGTCATGATCTTGCGGTTTGTGAGTTCGAGCCCCACGTCAAGACAGCTCAGAGCCTGGAGCCTGCTTCAGATTCTGTGTCCCAACCCCCGGTCTCTCTCCGCCCCACCCCTGCTTGTGCTCTGTCTCTCTCTGTCTTTGAAAAACGAATAAACATTAAAAAAAATTTTTTTTAAAAGAGTCCTCCTGAGAACGTTAGTGTAGGATAGCATCTCTGGAAAATAAACAGAGCCTACAGAAAATAAAAGGAACACTCTTATATAGGAAGTTAACCGTGGAGCGGTGCCTGGGTGGCTCAGTGGGTTAAGTGTCTGACTTTGGCTCAGGTCATGATCTCACGGTTTGTGGGTTCAAGCCCCGCATGGGGCTCTGTGCTGATGGCTCAGAGTCAGAAGCCTGCTTCAGATTCTGTATCTCCCTCCCTCTCTGCCCCTCCCCTGCTTGCACTGTCTCTCTCAAAAATAAACAAATTTTTTTTTTAAAGTTAACAGTGGCAAAAAACCAAAACTAAATTTGAAACAACATAAGCCCCAGAAAAAAATTAGAGAATTTTATAATATTTTAAAACAAGTATGTCAAGAATTCCTCAAAGGCTGTGTCTACTTTGCACCTCTTTCTTTTTTAACTGCTTCACACACTTCAGGTTCTCAGTACTGGTTAAATCCTGTACTGTATCCTATGCTTTTAAGGCACCAGTGCATTATGAGTATCTGAGACATCACATTCATAGCCAATACCCAGTTTCTATTCAGAATTCATATAAAAAGCTTCTGTATTAGCAACTTATAAATATATCCATTTATCATGTTCTATACTTTCACTAAATAATCCCATACCTAAACAAATCTTGGTGTTTGCAAGACAAATTAACCACATTCCTAGTTTAGCTATCAAAAATTTTATAGAAGATGAACTGTTGGCTACAAAAAAAAATTGTTACCTGCCTAGATTTTACAAAGCTATTATTTTTTCAAGTACCTTAGGATTTTTGAAAAGATATTTGCTACTAAAGCCCCTGAGTAAAAACGTACCAGGAAAGTATTGCACGGTGTTTTGCAGGACAGCCTTGTGGAGACCACCGACCTAATAAAATACAGACTTTGAATCATAGTTTTCTTTTAGATCTAATTTTTTACACCTAATCTAAATCTACCGTCTTAATCGTTAGACAAGGATCTAAAGCCCAGACATTTTATTTATATAGTTTTAAGTTTACTTATTTATTTTGAAAGAGACAGAGATAGCGCCAAGTGGGGGAGGGGCAGAGAGAGGGAGAGAGGGGGAGAGGGGGAGAGGGGGAGAGAGAGAGAGAGAGAGAGAGAGAGAGAGAGAGAGAGAGAGAATCCCACAAGCCATGAGATCATGACCTGGGCTGAAACATAACAGTAGGACGCTCAACCAACTGAGCCACCCAGGCACCCAAGCACAGCCATTTTCAATGATGGCCCAAACCATGTGAATTTAGTACTCCTTCCTCTTAACTGTGTGCCTGAACAGTGCTCTTTCCACACCAGCACAGTGGTGCGCCTTCTTCCCTCCTCCTCGCAGGAGATGGCTGCTTATTATACAGTTTTATAGGCTCAAACACACACACAATGAAGCCAGGCTTTCCCCTCCAGCCCTCCTAGCTCTGGCCCGAGGGTACTTCCTGGTTATAACTCGGAAGAGCTTTTCAACCCGAGACTGGCTGGGAATCAGCACATGTCTGTCCTCCCAGCTCCCTGGACGGGTTCCAAATGAACTTTTCAGTCTCCTTCGAGCCACTATTTAAGTCCCTTATTAATGTGCGAATATGAATCAGCAAACTATGAGTTTCTACCACCCTCAAAGGATCTGCATTTTCCTCAAGGCAAAGCTCCTCCCTGCTACAACCTGTAGGGTGTCATTTTTCTGTAAAGGTCTGGTTTGATGACAGTTCCCAGGAACTTTTAGGACATTCCATGTTAGTCCTGTACAAAAAACACCATGTGTTAAATCTTTGGGATCTTCCTTTCTTTTAGGGTGTTACCCTAATCCTACAAATAAAGGGACTAAAACTAATCCTATAAGAGTGAAACAATAACAACTACATCTCTCATTCTTCCTACTTCCCTCCTCCACTCCAAAAAAGTTAAATAAGGGGCACCTGGGTGGCTCAGTCGGTTAAGCATCCAATGTGGGTTCAGGTCATGATCTCACAGTTCATGAGTTGGAGCCCCACATGGGGCTCTGTGCTGACAGCTCAGAGCCTGGAGCCTGCTTCAGATTCTGTGTCTCCCTCTCTCTCTGCCCCTCTCCTGTTCATGCTCTGTTTGTCTCTCTCTCTCTCTCTCTCTCAAAAATAAAGCTTAAAAAAAAAAGAAACAGAAAAGTCTTTAAAAAACAAATAGGGGTGCCTGGGTGGTTCAGTCGGTTAAGCATCTGACTTCAGCTCAGGTCATGATCTCATGGTTCGTGGGTTCGAGTCCCATGTCGGGCTCTGTGCTGACAGCTCAGAAGAGCCTGCTTCCGATTCTGTGTCTCCCTCTCTCTCCGCCCCTCCCTTGCTCATGCTCTGTCTCTATCTCTCTCTCTCAAAAATAAATAAACTTAAAAAAAAATAAGTAAAAATAAAAAAGTTAAATAAATATAAATAAACCTCCTCATGCAAACTGAACTGCCACTCTGGAAATTTAATAATGGACTAAGAGACCTTTGACCCCTAGGTCTCTGGGTCAAAGATAATTCAGGTTGTTAGTGATAAAATGTCACAGTGCTTAGTGGTCAGTGGCTCACAGATGCAAGTGAGTGACTTGGTCTCAGAGCAGCTGCGAAGACACAGGTGTTCACAATTCTCTTCTGCACGTTCATCATTTCTACAAAGATGTCCAGAAGGCCCACACAGATCATTCTTGTTAGAACCTCTTGCATTAAGGCGTCAGTGCCAGGAAAGTTTCAGAGCACTGAGACAGATAACACACACACACACACACACACACACACACACACACACACACACACACCCATTACCCTCCTCTCCCATATTACTCTACTGTTCATCTTGTCAGTCAATATTTATTGAACCCCCTTGGGTACAAGTTACCGTAACAAGGAACAAATAGATATAAAGGTTTGGCTTATTTAAATTTACTGCAACCCTCAAAATAATTAAAATCATACCACTGATGTACTCCAAACGGCTATCTGATGCCACAAAAAGATCTCTTTCTCATCCAGAAGCGTAATCACACCCAAAACACTATAAAAGTACCGTTGAATTCACATACAAGGCCAATTCTAGACTTAAAAGTAAGGCATTACAGTGATGAAAATCCCTACCCTCATCTGGATGCCTGGGTTCTAATGCCAGGAGTGAGTCTCCTGTTGGCCTTTGGTGTTTTCCTCATCTAAAAAGACATGAGTCAAGCAGATGATCTCTAAAATAACCTCTTCAGTTCTAACATTCAATGATTCTTCCCAGGACTAATATAGTTGTATTTAAGATTTGACTGTTGGGGCGCCTGGGTGGCTCAGTCGGTTGAGCGTCCGACTTCGGCTCAGGTCATGATCTCACGGTCTGTGAGTTTGAGCCCCGCGTTGGGCTCTGTGCTAACAGCTCAGAGCCTGGAGCCTGCTTCGGATTCTGTGTCTCCCTCTCTCTCTTCCCCTCCCCTGCTCATCCTCTGTCTCTCTCTGTCTCAAAAATAAATAAAAACATTAAAAAAAGTTTTTTAATAAAAAAAATTAAAAAAAAAGATTTGACTGTTTAGGCAGTACTAATATTGTTGAAGGTTGTTTTCATTACTTCCCCAGAATAATGGTTATTTATTTATATAGCAAACGCTAACATAGCAAGCAATAGGTTCCAGGCAATAGTCTCAGTATTTACAAACAGTAACTCCTTAAACCGCATCAGCTAACTTAATTTCCTCACTGCCTGTATGTACTTAAGAGAAAAAGGTAACAAAAACATTTTAGGTTAGCAAGAACTGTAGACTGAATAAACCTCTAATTTCTATTCACTAGTCTGAATAATTTAAGCACTGACTATTCCTTACTGAGAGCCTTAAAATAGATTGTGCAAATTGAACCCAGAAAAATAATGAATGGTCAATTTAGGAATAAATCCATGGAGCGCTGGTACCGTTGATTTGTACTCATACTTTCTTCCTGACTGATAGTAACATAATAACTAAACTGCTACCCATAAACTCCACAACTCATTGTTTTAAGCAAATTAGCAATACTGCCTCATTCAATCAATCATTGTTTAAATTAAGAGCAACAACTATGCTTCTAGCACTGTGCTGGCCCCCGGTGATGTGCTAATACATGAGGCAGATGTGACCTTATGGGGTTTAAGGTCTAAAGATGTAAAATGCTAAGATGTGCATCTATGACCACTCAATTAAAAACCTCCTGGGTGAAAGCAGTGGTTTATTTTCTAAAAATTAAAATATATTAATGACACGGGGCACCTGGGTGACTCAGTCAGTTAAGTGTCTGACTCTTGACCTCGGCTCATGTCATGACCTTGTAGTTTCGCGGGTGTGAGCCCTGCGTCGGGCTCTGAGCAGACAGTGCGGAGCCTGCTTGGGATTCTTCTTCTCCTCTCTGTCTGCCCCTCCCCTGCTCACACTCTCTGTCTCTCTCAAAATAAATAAATAAACTTAATATATGCATATACATATATGTAATGACAAAATAAAATGCGCCAAGTAGAACCGAGATTGTTTGACCTTTGTCCTGCAAGCAAAAACCAAAACCCAGGATAAACTGAAGTTACGTACAAAAAACTTCTATAATAAAAAAAAATATGGTGATAGAATGTGGAAAGTTCCCTATTTATTTACATACACATGTTGATATCCTTACAGTTTTATCACTCGGCACTTATACTAACTCCTGAAATATTATTTATGGGACTAATAATCATAAAAGCAATCTCATAAAAAGTAACTCTACCTGATCATTGAAAAGATAGTTCTAGTAAATTTCAAGTATAATTACTTCATACCTTTTGAAAGCAAATGAAAAGAAGGTCTGTACCCATAGAAAGCACAGAGCCACATATTTAGGCAATGTGCAAATTTAGTACTTAGAACCTTGGGTATGTATATCCATATGTACATTTCCCATTTCTTATTTCTTTGGGTGACCAGAAATAGAGTGATTTTCTTCCATGAAACCATCATCGCTACTTAAAGATCAGAGGCCTGGGGCACCTGGGTGGCTCAGTCGGTTAAGTATCTGACTTCGGCTCAGGTGATGATCTCACAGTTCATGGGTTTGAGCCCTGCATCGGGCTCTGTGCTGACAGCGCAGAGCCTGGAGCCTATTTCAGATTTTGTGTCTCCCTCTCTCTCTGCCCCTCCCTGGCTCATGCTCTGTCTCTCTCTGTCTCTCAAAAGTCAATAAATGTTAAAAAATTAAAAAAAAAAAAAAGATTACAGGCTTTTACTTACAAACGTACCATGAAACATGACAATTCTAAGGATATCCATTATTCACTTAATTTGTCCAGGGTCTCAACAAAGAACTGCTGTGTTCATAACCCAAAACTAGATTCTTATAAGTTCTGAGCAGGAAATATTCTTTACATTTTATAGTGAGTTGATATACCAATACAAGCAAAACACTGTGAATCTTCCAAAGAGTTATTTTTCTCTGTGAGTTAATGTGAGAATGGTAACACCACTGGGGATGAATAAATTGTTCTCCTGATGCAGTTGTAACTTATCTTGCTCAAGAGCAACAGCGTTATTCAGGAGCTATGCCATCCAGCTGCTGATAAGTTTCACAGAAACAAATCCCAAAAGGGCATCTGTGTTAAGGTCAGCAGTAACTTTGTAAAATCACGTATCTAAAATGACAAAAAGGGCATTCAGATCTTCTGCGGCTGCCTCTCTCGTGGAATCCAATGATGTCAGAGGCATAGGCGCCTAGAAGTTCTCCCAACTGGTATGTCTAGATCATGTCCCTGTAGGACAATCGCTACTACCCTTCTGGCTCCCGGGAGCTTTATTCCCATACTGGTGCACTCAGGGCAAAACTGAGGTTGGCTGTGTCCTGCCTTTTTGTCACAATTTCCAGAGGTAGAATGGAGTAAACCTAACATACAGTGGAGGGAAGCACTGAGACATATCTTTACCTTACAAAGTGTGACTGCAGTCGCCAAAATCGGATGTGAAAAGCTTTCACCAAAGCTTTCACTGAGCTTTTTAAGTTTTGTGAATATTTATTCTCTAATCACTACAATATTGTAAGTGGTGACAGTTTTTTCACCGTGCATGGTCCAATTTAGAAGTTCCCTTGGTAGATGGAGTCCTGCGTAGATTCGATCTGAGAGAAGAATAAATGCATAGAGGTCTTGGGGACTATGCTGCCTATATTGTTAATTCCTGGGGAAAGATAACAAATGGCCTTTGTCTTGCCTGCCTTCCAGAAGTAAACCCCAGTCCTTTTTGATGGGTGTACATAATGTACACAACATTTAAAATTCTCATGGTGCTTTCCAAATATCGAAAATATAAAATAACTATCTCCATTGACATTTTTCCTTTCTTTCAGGTTAAGGGCAACTGAGAACATACAATATAGTCGGCATGTAAAAAATAACAAAAACAAAACACAATCCTTAAGACATACATCTCCCATTTCTATTCAATTTAATATATGGAAAATTATGTATTTCATTTCCCATTCAACTCAGCATTCAAATAATTGGTTTCCTCTTGACAAACCCACCAGCTCATTTCCATAATTCCTGTATATATAACTCTTTCCCAAAATGGATAATGCATGAGCAGTTCCCTCCCACCCCCCACCCCCAGGGAAGACTTCAAATATATAGCAAGGTGACCTCACTAAAACGAATTATAATCACAATCTATTTTCTGTATTTGAACTAATCCTTCTGGGACAGTACACCAGCCTTCAATATTTTTCTCAGAAACAGATGACAATAATTTTCAATATTACTGCTGTTATAACTGTTTATAAAAATCTACCGTTTCTTGGGTTTCACAGCAGGCTCCCTGTTTTTATTTATTTAAAAATAACTTAAAGTGGAGAATATCGGGAATACTATCATTTTAAATAGTGAAATAGTGTGCTTAGCACAAATACTGTCACTCTGTTGGCAGAGAAGAGAGAAAATACCAAAAGAATATAAAAGCAAGTTGTGATACCTACATACAAAATAATGTCTACTCAATAGACAAATGAAAAATTTTGTGAGATAATAAACTTAATATAGCTTACAACACAATGTGCTCCAATTAAATCAATTTATAAATACAATTATCTATTCTTCAGCTCAGGAAAAAAAATAGTAAACGTATACAGAAAATGATTCTCACTCATTTATTCTATAAATTCATATGTAAAGTACTCTACTAGGCACTATGTGCAATACAAGTTACCCTTGACCATGAAGACATAGGAGATAAGGTATGAGAACATTACCTCTAAAGAATTAATTGCTATATACTTTAAAAGAATAAGAGTGTGTGTAATATTTAAAATACAAGCGCACATACCCTATTATTGTACCAATTCACTAAAATATCACCACTAGTGGGGCGGCTGGCTGGCTCAGTCGGTTGGGCGTCCAACGTAAACTCAGGTCACGATCACATGGTTCGTGGGTTCGCACCCCACATCAGGCTCTGTGCTGACAGCTCAGAGCCTGGATCCTGCTTCAGATTCTGTGTCTCCCTCTCTGTCTGCTCCTCCCCCACTCACACTCTGTCTTTCTCTCTCTCTCAAAAATAAATAAAAATTAAAAAAAACCTTTTTAATAAAAAAATTAAAAAATATATCATCACTAGTGTTACTCTGTTCTCCAAAAATGAGTTTGTCTATAGGTCAAAGTTCAAGCTAAACCTCAGGTTAAGAATATCCGCTCATCTTTTTATGAATGTGTTGCACATTTGGCATTTAACTCTCACCAATGGTCCAAAGCTACAGAATCTATGCCAAATAAATACTTGATGTGTACTACCAACAACATGATCATTTACAAGGGACCTCTGTGTATATGACCCCAGGAAAAGATGTAGAGCATGTATTTATAAAGTTGTCTTCTGAGGTCTTAAAATTCAGACATTGATTCGGACATACAGAACAAGAGGATACCATGAGATGAAAAGTACACTAAAAAAAAATGCCTAGATTTTGTTAATATGCAAACCCTATAAAACCCATCATTTAGTCCTGACTCTCTACCGAGCACAACACCCAACACTACTCCTCAGAACGACTGCGTGAATTACATACTATTTTCCACACTGGGGACACACGCAAAGTAAGGCTAAAGAGCTTCGTCCCCGCCGGGGATGCGTGACAGGGAGGCCGTGGCTCCCAGCTGCACAGTCGGAGCACACAACCCTTTCAGCCAGGCTCTGATGGAACTGACCCGGCATCACTCAGCCACGGGAGGAGGGACGCAGCAGTCACTGAGCCAGGCCAACATTCAGGTGTCCCAGAAACTTCCACTTGGTGCTGCTCACGGTCAAATTGTCCTGCTGCTGTGTCCTGAGCCGCACTGTATTAGAATACAGGAATTCTCAGTTGGCCTGCTAATTAGGAAAAAAAAATTTCCTTCTCAGTGGCCACACTCAGAAAAGGGATTTTCACTTTTGAGGCGAACAGCCAGATACTTTTTGGAGAACGCAACATGAGTGCTGGGCCAAGTCAGGATAGTGCGGGTGCAGGGGGAAGGGAGGATCGCTGAAGGGGCAGCAGTGGGGCCACGTCCACGAGGGCGTGGGCCCAGGCGTGTCCCTTTTAGGGGGACTTTGTTTTGTCCCATCCCCTGTGGAATATACGGGTGCAGATCTAAAATGCTGTCCCTACTTTGTACATCCTTCACTCCAGTGTGTTTGGAGAAAAGATACCAGAATTATCAAAATGATGACTTAAAATGTTGACTTGAGCTTCACTTAACCGCTGGCTGCACAGGTACACGTTTTTGTCTGGGCCAACCCTAACTGAGGTTACAAATGGATAGGGCATCGCCTCCATCCAAAAAAGTCTCACTATATCCTCACATATTACGTGAATATACAAAACGAACACAAAACAACCCTTTCATCTAAATATCCATAACCTTTAATATAGTTTAAACTCATAACTGGAAAGAACACTTCCCATGTTTGAGAGGGAAGGGGGGGAAGGGAAGGTACACACACATACACACTTTTTCGTACACTAAGCCATGTTAAACATGATGCCAATGTTCACACTGTAGACACAAAACTACAGCGTGCTGTGTCCAAAATGACTTCCCTTATCCTGGAGCCTCCTTTACATCAACTACTATTAGAGCAAGTTACCAACCCCCTCCTCCTCCCCTAAATGTCCTCCAATACAACAGAAAGTCCAAGGAATAAGATGCAGACAGGGGAGAAGAGGCAAATTCAGGGACAATCAGAAACCTGTGTAAGTCTTGCTAAACTTAAGAACAGAAAGAACATTTGGGGCAGCTGGGTGGCTCAGTCGGTTAAGTGTCCAACTTCGGCTCAGGTGACGATCTCATGGTCCCTGGGTTTGAGCCCCGAACCGGGCTCTGTGCTGACCGCTCAGAGCCTGGAGCCTTCTTTGGATTCTGTGTCTTCCTCTCTCTGCCCCTCCCTCCCTCCCTCCCTCTCCCTCTCTCCCTCTCTCTCTTTCTCTCTCTCCCCCCACCAAAATAAATAAAACATTAAAAATTTTTTTAACTTTAAAAAAGAACAGAAAGAACATCTGATTCACAAAACACATATTTCTAAACACTAAATAGCAGCACATACATTTATCCCCATAAAAGAAAGCTCTCTTTCTCGTGAGCATTTTGTTTTCTTTTAAACATCTATGTCCCTCACTTCTTTCTTCTTTGATTTTTGGATGCATTCCTTATCAGCTCACATGTAAGTGTGATTTCCTATTATTATATATGAATAAAAATTCCAAAATAAATGACATACTACACAGCTAAGAAATAAACTTTCAGTTATAAAATCTTAGGGCATTAAGGGACACGTGGGAAGCTCAGTCAGTTAAGTGTCCGATTTTGGCTCAGATCACGATCTCACAGGTCATGGGTCCAAGGCCTTCATCGGGCTCTGTGGTGATGGTGGGAACTTACTTTTGGGATCATGTCTCTCCCTCTCTCTCTGTCCCTCCCCCACTCATGCTCTCTCCCTCAAAATAAACAAACAACTTAAAAAAAAACCCTCAGGGCATTTATAGAGACATGTTTCTATGCATAATTAATATTAAAACTTTTTTACATAAGGTTGGAATATATTTTTGAAGTATAAAATGTAAATCACAAAATGTGTAGGAATTTCAGCTTTCAATCCTGGAGTCCTTAGATATAAGACCTTCAGTATTTAAAACATTTCACTAGAAGATTGATGTATTCTGAAAAAAAAAAAAAAATCATTCCAAATTGGAATCTAGACATTTCCTTTTAAAGATTGGTTTTAGATTCACTATGGAATAGCTAAAGAGACTGTCATAACCTTAAAAAATGCAATTTGTCTCTGCAATTACGAGATTATATATAACAAACATGACTTACAGTCACAAACGTGAATATACACACTTTTTAAAACCTAGCTCTATCTAAATTTAACTTTATTTATAAAGCAATATAGGCCAATCATAATGAGATGCATTTCCACTTGACAATAAATTTTACAGTTATTAATATACTAGAAAACTTGTGTTGCTGTAACACTGTGTAAGTGGGCAAAGGTATTTTTTTTCCCTATTATCTCATAAAATAAAACCAGGATTACTCATCATTCACTAGTATTTCCTTTTCATATCTCTGTAATCTCTGCAGAAGTATGGTGGGTAAGAGAAAGCAAGATAACAGTTTTCTAAGGTCAAATAAAAATAAAAGTTCTATGTTGTGGTAGAAATACACCACTTTTCTCTCCAAGGGGAAATACTCCTTGCCCTGACACTCTATGCTGAATTTGTTTTATATGGATATCATATGACCTGATCCATTTATTGGAGAAAATGTCACTGGTTCAATGATATCCTATCCTGGGTTCCTTTATATATTACTTTTAACCTCTTTTAATTACCAAAACTTATAAGAATTTTCTCGACGTTGTCCCTACAATATTATTTAAAATAATATGTAAAGCACAAAGCCAAAGTACTCAAGAGACTCCAAATATTAAACCATAGGACATTGACAAGAGTCAGTCATGTATGACCTACAAAATTGACTATTTCATGTGGTTCAACCCAATAAAGCATTCCCTAACTCTCACATCATTGAAACTAAAACTCAACAGCTGCCCAAGGAGCCAGCTGCCGGCCTGATGAAGTTGTGGCATGAAAGATTTGGGACACGGAAGCAGAGCAAAGGCTACTTTCCATCAGTAATACCTTTCTCGTCTAGGAAACACAGCAAACTACACTGCATTTCAAAAAGAGAAGGGGACTCATATAATGGGAGCAACTCATGAATGAAGATGGCTAATGCCAGGTGGAATAAGTCAGGAGCAAATGACAAGGACGAGGTGACAATAGTACAATACTAGCCCATGTCCAATGGATTTAGTCTTTCATACCCATTTTCAAAAATGTGTACCTCTATAAAGTAGGGTTCTTGGGGTGCTTGGGTGGCTCAATTGGTTAAGTGTCTGACTCTTGGTTTCGGCTCACGTCATGATCTCACAGGTTCGTAAGTTTGAGCCCTACATTGGGCTCTGCACTGACAGGTTGGAGTCTGCTTGGGATTTGCGCGCGCGTGCGCTCTCCCTGCCCCTACCCTGCTTGCTCACTCGCTCAAAAAAAAAAAAAAAAAAAAGAGTAGGGTTCTTAAACAATTTAAGCCAGGGGTTGAAGAAACTGTGTGAAGAAATGAAAGCAAACGTGTTAGTAAAAATCCTTTGTTCGATTACATAATGCAACTTTTAAATGTGACTAAATCTCTTCGAAGGCTCTGAACTTATTCAAAAGGAATAGCTCTAAAGGGCAACTAAAAGGTGCTTATGAGATATTAGGTTCTCTGAGGAAAAAGTGCCGGTGAAAATGAATTTCACGGACACCCCCTTGCAAGTGACAACTGCATGGTCATCATCAGGATGATGTATCAGAATGTTCCCATTCAGAATTCTTAGTGAATTCAGGCTATTTGGTCTAGCTGGGAAATGAACTCCAGTTGAGGCAGCTAACTCTGATCAAACCAGGACCCTCCTCTTCCCCATAGACTGCCCAGAACATGCAAGTAACTTAAGAAAAGTTAAAAAGGAGTCATTCTTTGGGGAATAGCAGTGTGATGCTCTTGGAGCACCCTCTGGAGGCCACAGAAAAGTGACACTGGTAACTCGGACAAAGAAGAAAATTCTGGTTATCTCTGGCCTTCCAGATCTGCAGTCCACGGATCTCCCTTGCGTTGGACTCAAAAGTGTACTTGTTCAATCTTAATCAAGATGATCTACAACACATGCATAATTAATTTATTGTTTGAAAATGCAAAAGAAATACAAGACGTAACCACATTCTCACACAATTGGTCTTCATTTTAAAAAAGAAAAAAAAATGTGCTGATTAGTGTATTTTCAGCCTACATTCTGAATTCTTTCAGGAATTTATTGCAGAGGCATCTTTTAATATTTAGAAGAGAGGAATGTGAAAATATAGCATTCTCATTAACAAAGTGTAAGCACACGAGGTTATACAGGGTCCTAACAGTTATCAAACTTCTCAGAGTAGCCAGCCTTAGGTTAGTAAAATGGAGAGCAAATTAAGTTCTGTTTTTTCCCCTAACACCTTGCCTTTTCTAAAGCAACAAACACTGACATCTATTGGCATTTTGGTAGCTCACTTTTTAAAGAATCTATTAAAACTCATACAAGGACACAACCACACAATTAGGATGTGAAGCATCACAGTGGATCCAAAACGTCACTTGTGCCTTTGGGAAATTTCATTTTCTGTACCTTATAGCATATTCAATAGACACTATTGTCTTCTGGTTAAAATAAATCAGTTTTTAAACCAAAACTATCTGATTTATTTTTTTTGCATTTTCTGTTTATGCAGAGGAAAGTCCTAGGATTAACCAAAATATGAGAAGTCCATTTATTTGTCTCTTTAAGCAAACAGAATCACTCACCCGGTTTGTTTTCCTCTGTCCTAATAGAACACGATAAACTATCAGGACTGTGAAAGCCAAATTTAGCTTGTTACTCCGAGAAAGTTAATAAAATACCGATTTGGTATGTGTCATACTCCCAGAACTTTAAACACTACGTACAACCATTCTAGTGGTTCTAGAGGGGAGAGCACTCTTTGTGAAGAAGTATGGATTTCCTATATTCATCATTTATTTATATTTAGTAACACCTGCACTCAATTCTGGGCTCCTTGCTGGCAATATACTATTACACTTGATAAAAAGATAACAAAGAAAATGTTCATACACACTCTTTCCCTTTCAATTGCTGCAATTTGTACCAGTCCCCAAAGAGAAGATTATGCATTCTATATAATAAAGTGAGGTTTGAGAGTCATCTCTTAAGTGTTGCCAGCAAAGGAGTCGTGTTTCAAAATCTTCTCATAGCTTGAAACCTCAACGTCTTTCTGCCAGAGATAAAATTATGTTGCACCTCACTCTATTTTCAATATTTAGACTGAATTCGGGACCGTTTTCATAATACGTATATGCCGCTATGGTGTTTGACATATTTATCCACTTTTCTCTATATATACAGGTAGTAGATACTAATATTTATACTCATTCTAATCTAAAGCCAGTTTGGGATTATTTTTTTTACCATAAAAGGTAAGTTTTGAAAATGATATCGAATACCTTTGTAAAGACCTGGACAATCTGCTTCTTAAGTAATTTTATGAACAGAGTTACCATGTATCGGGCACTTACTACATGTTAGGCGATGTTCAGTATGCCTCCGTGGATTATCTCATTAAGCCTCGTAATAACTTCATGATAATAATAACATTTTCCTATGCAGTTTTTACAAATAAGGAAACTTAGGCATAGAGAGATTAGGTAACTTTCTCATGATATCTGTAAGGAGCAGGAACACTAGGATTTAGACCCAGGCAATCTGGCTAAAGAGCTAAGAACCAGGAACCCTGCTTTTTGCCGACTGGCAGTGAGGCATTTTTGTACTTCCCAAAGGACAAGTGACAAAATACACAAAGCATCTGTTACACTGCCTGGAACATGCTAAGATATTCAATAAATATTAGCTCCCTTATTGATAATATAACGAGTGCCTGGGTGGCTCAGTCGATTGAGCATCCGACTTCAGCTCAGGTCATGATCTCGTGGTTTGTGGGTTCAAGCCCCACGTCAGGCTCTGTGCTCACAGTTCAGAATCTGGAGCCTGCTTCGGATCCTGTGTCTCCCTCTCTCTTTGCCCCTCCCCTGCTGGTGCTCTGTCTCTCTCTGTCTCTCAAAAATAAATAAACGTTAGGGGCGCCTGGGTGGCGCAGTCGGTTAAGCGTCTGACTTCAGCCAGGTCACGATCTCGCGGTCCGTGAGTTCGAGCCCCGCGTCAGGCTCTGGGCTGACGGCTCGGAGCCTGGAGCCTGTTTCCGATTCTGTGTCTCCCTCTCTCTCTGCCCCTCCCCTGTTCATGCTTTGTCTCTCTCTGTCCCAAAAATAAATAAAAAAAAAAAAAATAAAAAAATAAACGTTAAAAACATTCTAATGAATATAAAAGCATCCAGTACAGTGCCTGGCATCTAGTAAGGTATTCCTTATTCTCATACTAGTTCAATATTTTCTGATTATATATATATATATATATTTTCCTCATCAGTATTACTTTCTCATCTTGCAGATATGAGAATAGTATCCCAAGTTTCTCTCTTTCTGCTTCAAAATAATTTTTCAAAATAAATCCTATTTCATCTTATCAATGATATTTAGTGTTCTGAATAATTACATAAGGTAAGTGGCCAGAAGTAACCAGCTTGAAACATCGCTGGACATTCCTCTGGCTCTGTAAACACACGGTGCCCTGTTAGTGACAGCACACTTTATATCCAAGAATGTTTACAAGCACTTCAGTCTGGGGAACCACTTCAAGAAACACATGGGTGATGTCATCGAGGGAGCACACAGACCACTTCTACCCGTTTGGTATACTAAGATTCTCAATTTATCCACCACTTGTACTCACAAATGCCTCCTTCTGCCAAGATTAAGAGGAGTCACAATAGTTCTAGAACTCGGCTTAGCTTGGTCACGGATTTGTTTCAGGTCACTTGAAAGGAAAAAGAGAGAGAGAGAGACAGAGAGAGAGAGAGAGAGGGAGGGAGGGAGAGACAGAAAAGAATCCTTTGTGGTGTTTTATGAAAGAAAAACATATCAGCCAATGGAGATTCATAAGGGAAGCTCAGAGCCAAAGACCAGATAGCAAAACAAAACAAAGCAAAACAAAAACTCTGGGTTTGTAACCGGTGCTTCAACAGGAAGAGTTTGTTGAGTTAAATCAATAAGAAGAGGCTGGAATGGGAGGTCTAGAATCTAGGAGGCCCAGGATGTTACAGGGCCCCTGGTACAACATGGATCTGGGTTACAAAGCCCAGGATTTGCTGAGGTTGCTTATTTTGAGCAAAGAAGAGGAACCAATGACACCAAGGGCTTGGGACCTATTAGAGCCACTATTATGGAATAGATAATTCTGTTGAACATCTGCAGCCCCAATAGTGTGCAATTCAATATTCAGTTAATTGTATAAAAATGTGGATGCTATGAAACATAGCCATGTATGTATCACATATCAGTCACACATGTCATATGAAAGTTAAAGAAGCCCTTTTCCCCTGAAAATTTCCCTCCAACAGATGTGTTTATGCCTCTGCATATAATACAGTACACAGCGGGGCTGAGAGGCCATTATCTCAGCATTACATCTCCCCCGACTGTCGTGAAGTAATGTTATAACAGCCAAAGAGAGGCTGGGCAGTTCATGTGCGTCATGTAGCATGTGCACTTGCAGTGGCCACTTTAAGAAAGGGGCGAAGTGTGGGGCTGACCTACTCTTATGCAGGAGCTATTTAACGGACGGGTGTGGTCCATAGGTCCTCATCTGGGCTGGCTTGTCAAGGGGCAACACTACAGTGATGACACCAGAAGTCGTTCTTTTGGGGACACCTGGAGAACTTGAGTGCAAAGGAAGTTAAGAAAGGCACGTGAGTTTCTCCCACAAACCATTACGGCTATAGGTTATTTATTCCCCCAAGATAAGGAAATGTAACTGGCACTCACCATTGTAAGGAAAACGACAAGGAGAGAAACGCTGATTTCAAAGCAATACTATTAATGCCACGTGCCTTTACAGAGAGCTGGTTTCAAGTTGACCATTCTTTTCAATCGAATGAAGAATCAATATTCTTAAGTGGTTTATGTGATTTATATGACTTTTTACCTCCTCCAAGGTGCCCAGGAGGAGGTAAAAAGTTCCTCCCCAAAGATGACGACTCCCTGATGGAAAAGAGAGATAAACATACTAAAAACTAACCCGAGCCAAGTTCACCTCAATTTTTCAGGAAGATAATAGGGAGAATGTCACTTGGAGATGCCAATCTATCTGGTTTAGAGGGAATCGCAACGTGGACTGGAAAGCAGAATGAGAGCCACCGAGGAAGCTCTGGAACTCTGTGTCAAGGGAGAACCTTCGGTAGTCACAACACAGCTGCTACCTAGTAGATAAGATCCGTAGGACACAGAAATGCCTGCTTGCTCTTAAATCTCCCCCCCACGGAACTACCTGATTATCTGAAACGTCTATGTTATGGCACTGCCACTATAAACCCTTGACAAAATGCAAACCTGTTACCTGAGAGGGATGCCACTTCAAACCAATGCCCTGCTTAATTCATCAGACCACCTACAGAGGGACACAGAAACTTGTGAAGGCAGAGTTCACAGGCAGGACAGGGAAAGACCTAAGGCCCCCACAAATAACTCTACAACTTTACAGTTCTGGCTACATGTAAGGTCTCTTTAATTTACCATGATGACTTTTGAAAGGACAATAGATAAAGTCACGTAGAGGTTGCTAATTCGGCTCCCCATTTCAGACCTTGTCTCCAAAACACAAGGTAAAAGTAAACAAAATTTCAATATACCCTCATGAAGTAATTAAGGTGAATCTGATCAGCAGTATCTTATTATACAAGCATGCACAGGAATGGTCAGTGGCCAAACAATTACTCTTTGTTCAATTTCTGTTTTGCTCAAAACCTGCCGAAGGTCCCTGCCAGTAAGTCAGGTTCTGAAATGCTATCAGTGATGCCAATAAGAAGTCTAAGCAAATCTTGTTTTCTTCCTACAAGGAACAAATATTTCTGCTTATCTTCTCAGCCACAGTATTACCAAGTGCTATTGAATTAATTCTTCAGGAGTGCTGGGGGATGCTTTAAGTGACTTTAAGTGACTTAATGAATCTGGATCAATTAACAATTGGGAATGGACGAGACAGAAAAAAAAAAAAAGACCTTATACGTCTCCCTCTCTTCTCCTTTTTTAAGCATCTTCTTCAGTCACTCATAAGCAAGTATTTATGTGGGATGTTTGCTCTCTTCAAGACAATATATATCTAAAGGATCAGCTCTTCCTTGGGAAGTCTAAGGTGAAACTGTCATTCACATCCGTGTGCTAATGATCAAAAGCAAGATTTGTCTCTAGAAAGCCTCGACTGCCATTTCATCCTATTATATAACCAGCAGGCACCTGGGTTCAAAAATTTAGACAAACTTTTGCTTTTTGGAACCTCTTGGGAGCATAAATTAAGCATATTTATCAAGGAGGTCCTGAAAACCAGAACTGGTAAGCTGGAAGTCTGAGAACTTATTTGGAGCAGACCTGGATCCTGGCACTGGCTAGATTTTTATCTGCTTCGCTGACCTCTAGGAATCCCTCTCAACTGATCTGAGTTCCAGTATCTCAGGGCTGAATCAGGGTGAACGTACGCACACACCGCGACCCTATAGGGCTTCCCCTCGGCCGCGCACCCGCTCCAGCTCCCGGGGCCTCTCTCGCGACCACCCAGCTCTGCCCAACCAGGCGCGCCAAGTGGAGACCCGTTCCCGCTTTTCTCGCTAGAGGGCAGACGGGGCCCGTGCAAAGCCCTCCTAGCGCCGGACGAGCGCGCACCCAGCCTCGGTTCCCGCACTTCGGTCCGGCTCCCGGGCTGGGCTCAGCTGCGGAGCGCTGGGAAAAGGCCGTGCCAGGGAGTGCTGCGCGACCCGGACCCCCGGAGGGTGCGGGCCGCGGCTGCCGCCCCCAACCGTACGCGCGGGGTGCGGACGTCCGGGTGGGGCTGGGCGCCCAGGTGAGGGGCGGCCCCACCGAAGGCGAGAACCGCCCGGTTCCGCGGACGCGCGGGAGCAGCGCCAGGCGCCAGGAGCGCAGGGCGCGGGCAGGCGAGGGAGAGGCGACGCCAGCGGAGGAGGAGGAGGAAGAGGATCGCGGAGCCGGGCCGTGCTGCGCACTCACCTGGGCTCGGGCCGCCCGCTGGGAGCGCGGGCTTCTTGCCGGAGCCTCGGTCCTTCTTGCCCTTCCCCTTGCCTCTGCCTTCTTTGCGCTCGGACATCTCGCCCGAGAAATGCACGCTCTACGCGGACGGCTCCCGGCGAAGGCGACGCGCCCCAAGTTTGGTCCGAAGGCTTGGATCGGGTTCGGGAAAAGTTTGTCCCTCGAGGAGGGAGAGCGCGTGGCCCGGCTGAGGCACTCGCGGTGCGCGGGGGCGTCTCCTGTCGCCCGCGGGGAGCGGCGCGGACGCGGCGTGCGGTCCGGGCCACCTGGGGCTGGCGGTCGCTCTCGCTCTCGGAGCTGTTCGTGTCGCTCAGGGAAGTCCTCGGTTCCCGCCGCGCTGGGTCCAGCCGCTGTCGGCTCCGGTGGTGGCGTCCGTCCGGCGCGCTCGCAGCCCGATGAGGGAGAGGCGTTCACCGTCCTGCCCCGCGCTCGCTTCGCCCAGGCAGCCGCCGCCGCTCTGCTCCTGACCTCCGCGCGAGCCCGGAGTTCCGACAAGTTTTGGGGAAACTCCTCGCCGGCTCTTTTTCAATTGCCCCACAGCCACCCACCTCCCGCTCGCAGGTTGGAGGCTGGCGCCTCCTTCTCCCCCTCCCCTTGCCTCGCCCCCTCCCTCTTCCCCACCACACCCCCACCCGGAGGCGCGGACACGCCACCGGGAGGAGCCTGGGCTCGGCGCTCCCGGGCGCAGCCCCTTTCCCTCCCCGAGCCAGGCCGGGCGGGGGGCGGCGGCGCGCAGTGCGACTGCCGGGAACCCCCGACAGGGGTCGCTGGAAGCCGCGCGGAGACGTCGCCCGCGCCGGCGCCGCCGCGCTCGCGGGAACCAAACCCAGTGGCCCCGGGAGCTTCAAAGACAGAGGAAAGGACCCAGAGGCTCCTCGCTCTCCTCCGCTGCCAAGCAGCCCCGAAGGGAAGGTCCGTGCCCAACAATGCGGAGAGACGTTGGAGAAAAAAGTTTGGAACTCTGACACCAGCCCCCCAAAAGAAGGCTCTGTGCAGCCATCAGGAAGGAGCGAAACTTTGGTTATTTTTGCATGAGAGTGTGGAATTCATTCCTTTCTTATTTCAGTGAGAGCCCCACGCGCGCGTAGGGCAAAGACAAACTGTGTGTAAGGGAATCTGAGTGTGAGGCTGTTCCGGGTGCACAGAAGGGCTGCGAGAACCTTAAAGATGGTCGATGGCGCTGTCTTCCTGGATCTGCCCCTTGAATGCGTGTGTACCCCGCCTTCACGTGGGTAACAACGTGCCTGTCATAACTCTCGTCTTTAGCTTTTCACAAAATAAATAATAATCATCTAGCCTCTTCAAAGAGGGTGTCTTAAACTGTATCTCTCACTCCCAACTTAATTTTCAAAGGAACTGATCAAACCCTGGTTAAAAGACGACCAACAATCAAGTTACTATAGTAGCTGAGGGTCACTCAGTTCTGCTGAGAGGGACAGCAAGTAGGGAGAGGTAGAGTTGGGAAGACAGTCCTAGAGATCTTTAATACATTAACGCTAGCTTTCTCAGATTCAAACTTTCCTCAGAACTGCGGATGAACTCCTTCTTCCCTTGCCCTCCCTCTGGTGGAGAATTCTAAAGAGCAGTGAAATCCAGAAAACATGGGCACCCTGCTGCAAAGGACACAAGTTAAAGGCCAGGGTAATCCACACCGTGGAATGATCCAGAACCATGTAGAGGTCACGTCCTCATAGTTCTATGACAGCCGTGGCTAACTTAGAAAGTTAATTTACAGGGATAGACTCCTGTTGTGGGCAGGAAGAGGTGAGTATGAACAGCAATGTGTGAAATGGACTTCCTCCTCTTTACAGGTGATTTGCTCCTGATTTTCTATTCTCCGGGGCACGTGCTAACTGAACCATTACCTGCAGACAGCCTTTAGGTATATATTGTAATTGCCAATTAAATAAAGGTGAAATATGGGAAGGGGAGGGCAAAATCATTCATTTTAAATAGTCCTAAAAGAAGAATGATTTTATTCTCGTTTAATTTGCAGGGTAATAAGAACTGTTAAGAGATACCTTAGCAGTAATGCCATCATTATTTACTTTGAAAAAGTTTGATGTCCAAATATCTTCTGATTACCCTTCAACAAACACCAAATATAAGTGTACTAGGCCATAAAAACAGCAAAATCAGGGGAAAGATTATGAATACACCCGAATAGCACTGTAATATTCCACAGAGTCTAATGTAAAATGAAATCTGAATGTTGCCTGAAATAGCTCTGTTTTCCCAGGAGGGGCCACTGCTCAACAAGCAGGAAGCAGCAAAAAGGGGAGTCCTTTCCTTTTTTTTTTTTTTTTTTTTTCGGAAAAGACATTTATTACCGAGCTATAAATTAGAGGTGGTGGGCAGGGTACAGGAGGACGGGCTGAGTGGTCACGTTTTGGGCATCCGCTCCTCTCTGTCCTCCTGGGCCTGGATTCTGAGCTCCTCCTGCAGGCGCTCCCTGGCTCGGACCACCTTGGACTGCAGGTAGAAGCAGCCACCCACGGATTTGTCGTTCACCTCCAATAGGTGTTCGTAGTTCTTCTGGATCTCCTCGGGGCTCAGCTTGGAGACATTGAGAATCTGCTGTGCCTCCTGGAGGCTGAGGCCGGACAGGTTGGAGGCAGCTGCCGACTGGTGTCCAGCCCATCCCCGAGCGTCAGCTGCTGCCCGGCTGCAAACTCCTGCCGCAGGGCTCGGGCAAAGGCCCTGCCCACCACCTGCACCCCCATCACAATGATCTGGGCCAGGTATTTAGCCATGGTGGCCGCTCTGCCTCGGGGTCGTGGACTGCTGCTTCCTGGCCCCGCGCCCTCGGCTCAAGGGCGGCCGACGGGTCAGAGGTCAAGGGCGAGGGCACCTGCGTGACACCGCACTAGGCATGCGTACTTTATCTCCAGGATATGAGACCCTTTACAGGCTTGGTATACAATAGATAAATGTTATCAAATATATCGTTATTTTAGAATTGAGGAATATCAAGCAAACATGTATGTGGGGATGAAAAGTTTCAGGTCTTTCCAAACAAAACGGGAAGGCATTAGTGAAACCCATACCTATAGAAATACTAGAATTCATTTTAGAATGGATTTGGTTTGGATCTAGATGTTTTACTTCTCAAAACAGCTTATTAATTCCCCATTACGGTAATTTTTCCGTGAGGATAACGGAAGAACCTACAATTTTGTGATAATTTTCCATTTAAACAAATCTATAGTACTAGTTGACAGTTTTCCCAAACTAAGCATGAAGGACCACGGAAAAGATCATTGACATTGCTGATTTTGTTGTCTTTTTTTGTTTGTTTGTTTCATTGTCTTTTTTTTGTTCGTTTCTTTATTTTTGAGACAGAGCGCAGCGGGGGAGGCACAGAGAGAGAGAGACACACACAGAATCCTAAGCAGGCTCCAGGTTCTGAGCTGTCAGCACAGAGCCCCAGGCAGGGCTTGAACCCACGAACCATGAGATCGTGACCTGAGCCAAAGTCGGACACTTAACCGACTGAGCCACCCAGGCACCCGGACATTGCCGTGTCTTTATAATAAAACATAGTGGCCACCAAGTAATAGCATGATTCCTGTGGAAATACTCAGGCCTGGGGAATGAGTGAATGTGAAGGCAGGAAGTTGGGTATAAGTGAGCGTTCAATCATTGTTCTTTTTTGGTTTGATGTGCTAGAGAGACAGAGAGAGAGAGGGAAAAAAAAAAGAGGACAAAATTTGCAATGATAAACGTTGAAAGAACATCTAAGAAAGGTGACGAAGAGGCAATTGGATGACAGGGCTTCCTGGGCCTGTGTTTGGATTCTGGAGTCATATTTTAGTTGTCAATGCAGCTGAAGTGTCAGAAGATTTATGACAAAGTCCAAAATTTTTTTTCTACCAATACATCATTTAAATATGTCTTTATCTTTTATATTATTTAATGTTAATTTTTCGAGGGTTATTTTATTTCATTATTTATGATTAGGTAAAAGAATAACCAAATAAAAGTCCATTTCTTTAATAATGAAAACACGAGATTTTTCAAGGGTTTGAGATTGTCCTTAAATTATTCATCTCTATGGTCAGAAAGTGGCCAATGATTTTGAGGTTTTGGTCCCCCTCCTTTTTTTTAAACCTTGGAAATGATCAGAAGAAGGGATGGAGAAGGGAAGAAGAGTATTTTTGCTTCCTTGAAAACCAAAATATGAACCTGAATTATATAATTTAGAAATGGTGACATATCTTCATGGTATGTATAATTTTCTTAAGTTGTTAAATATTGTTTAGCTTTTAGAGTACGTATCATAGAGGGTATATCAGCTCTCAAGTAACATATGTCAATCTGTCAACATTTGTCAACTCATGAAAAATAGAGTGGCGATTTATAAATAAGCAACTTGAGAAATAAAGACAAAATGGAGATCTTATATTAAATGACAGCTTAAAATAAGTGCAATCCAGTACTAGAACATTTTTCTTTGGCAAGGCTTTCCTTTTAAAGTACTCTTAGAATCTACAAAGCTGGCCAAGTATGCCCTTTATCGCAGCAATTCCCATTTGGAAAATACCCCAAGAAAATTTTTTAAAGAAAAAATATAAATAAAATGAAAGAACATTAACATATGAAGATAGATTGCATTTTTTGCAAAATATTACGGATACTGACAGTAATGGGAATTTAATTTAGAATTCTGCAAATACTTTGAACTTTTTTAAAAGTAACTTAAGATAATTACTTTTTTAAACAACTTTGCAACAAAGTTGGCATTAATGAAGATGCATGAATGCAAAAGAAAATCTCAGTCATCAGAGCCAACTTCAAAACAACCACTAAATGTGCATTACTTATTCATTCATTCATCAAGCATTTACTGAACTAAATGCTAGATAGTAGAGAAAAAAAAAAATGCCCCTACTCTCATGAAGTTAAAATACTGTGAAAAAGGCATAAAAGCAAATTATTATAATACAAATGAAAAAGCAGGCCAGATAAGTTTTCCAGGGCCTGAAGCTCATAAAATTTGAGGGTTATTTTTAGAGGAAAAAACCCCACAAAATTAAAAATATAAATTTAAGTACAAGAACAGTAAAGGACCCTTGGACGTGAGAAATCTTAAAGAGTAAGTGATTACAAACATACTCCACCTTCTGCACAATTATAGTAACACTAAATGACAATTACATACTATTTTAGAGATTAGATAATACAATCCCTATAAACAGGAGACATTAACAAGCGATCAAAGGGAATACACACAAAACTGAAACAAGCAAAGACTATCGTGTGAGGAAAATGAGATGAAAGGAGCCTTAAGAACTCACAGAAGAGCGATTGTCCTGTATGTTTGGTTGGACTCTTAGAATCAACACGCAAGTTGAGTCTGTTAAACAAAGGACTTCTGACCCACAAAATGCCCTGGGGAGACTGGAAAAGTGTTCTCCATTACATTTGGCAAATACTTGACAGAATTGCTCATGAATCATATTCTGTCTGCTGTGAAGAGAAGCAGTTTGATAACAAAACTGTGAGTTTAGAATCTCCTCCAGAAAAAACAAACATAAAAACTAAAAAGATAAGTTTCAAGCAACATTAAATAGAACCTATGTTTACATTGTTCTGCTTATTATGTGATCTTTTAAAATTACTATACATGGATGATTACTGGTGTTATTATTTATCATTATTATTAGTGATAATATTATGCCCATGATTACCATAATACGTCATATATTAAAATGGATCATATAGCTGAATACTAGTGCGTAAATTTCTTTTTATGGACTGTATTTGGTAAATAGGGCCAGTGTCATAAATCTCTTCTGTAATAAGGTGGAACTAGAAGACTTCATGGTTTTTGAAACATTTTAATTTCTTTTAAGAACAAAGTCTCATGCAACGTTTTGGTTTCTCTTCCTTACCTCCACAGTAATTATTTATGTATATCTTCCACAATCCCCTTGAAACAAGTGCGTAATTCAGGTGTGCATGTGATACAAGTACCTAAAATTTATATGTACATATATGTACTCATACACATATACACACATCCATGTGTATACATCTGCATGTGTGAGTATACATATGTATGTAGGTATGTAGTTTTATTTCTCTTTCCACCAATGAGAAACATTGTATTTGAATGTGAGCATATAAAAGAGATCATATATCCTTTTGTACACTTTTTTCATATTGCTATCCATTAGATTCCCAGCACCATGCTTTGTATCTGGTAAGCACTGAATACTTTTGCATAGAATGGATTTACATAGAATAGAATGAATATAAAAAGCCTGGTTCTGATATTACCATTTTCTATCAATCAATTACTAATCACCTACTCTGACAATCATCTTTGACGCCCTTTCTGCATCCAACCCACTCCCATGTGCTGTCTTTTTGACTTCAGTCTCTTCTTATCCCTTTTCAGTAAGTACCACCCCAATCCATGCCTTCATCCTTTCTTTGCTTTGACCATAGTAAAGCTTTTCTACCTGGACTCTTGCTCCCTCTAGTTATTTTGTCAAATACAGTAGTCAGAGAAGTCTTCTGGAAATGCAAATCTAGCCCAGTCACCCTTTGCTTCATAGAATCATATCTACTGTCCTTGAAGGGCTAGGTCATGCCTGACTCCAGCCTCTCTTACTATGCTTCATCCCTCCCTCCCTCTGCTTCAGTCACGGAGACCTCTTTGCAACATGCCTCTTAAGCTTGCCATTGTTTCTGGCCCTAGTGCCTTTGCACTTGCTGTTTCCTATGCCTGAATTTTTCCACAACCAACCCACTTTGCCTAATCCCACTTATCTCTCAGCCTTGGAAAAGCTTGCTTGGAAAAGCTTTCACTTGCTTTGAAAAGCTGTCCACTGCCTTTGAAAACTGTTTTAATCTCCTAAGACACTTTTGTATCTCCTTCATAACATTTCTTTTTGTCTATTATTATATCATTGTTTTTGTGATTTTTTTTAAACAATGATCTGTTCTCACTGTATATTAACCTCTTTGAAGGCAAAGACTGACAATTTCATGTTCTCTTTTATATCTCTAGCTCTGTGTCTGTCTCATCATAGCCAATTTACATGCATTTTGTTAATTGATGAATAAGAATAAACAGAATTACTTTCACATGTAGATAAGGCTATACATACATATATATATATGTGTGTGTACTTTACTTGATCAGATTTTTAAATGATATGATGATGATGATGATGATGATGATACTAGCCATAACACTGTGGGATAATTTCTATTGAAATAAGCCTTTCCAAGAACAAACACATAAAATACAAATCTTGACCAATCAGTAAAAATCTCAATACTTTAGGAGATGAGGTGATAACTTTTGCAAAATGGTAAAACCCCAAGAAGGATGGCTTCTTTTCCCAAATTGCCTCTGTAAGTTTCACCTGTAGATTACATTTATTGGATCCATTTCCCCGCTTGGATTCTTGTGAGGTGTCAGACCCATAAAAGAGCTAGATCTTAGCAAGGATGTTCTAACAAAACGATAATGGATGAAAACCTGCACACAGCATTATTAACAGGGTTAAAAAACCCCTTTCTAGCTGGGCCTAATATAAGATTGCTCTCCCCATAAGATTATGTTTCACTTTGTAGACCCATGGTAAGACCCGATTTGGTCCTTGCAGCAAGTTGCTGTCCGTACCTACCTTAGACTTAGCTTTGAGTCTGGTTTTAATCCTCTAACATTTTGCTCTCTTCCCAGCATCTATAACCATGCAACAAATGCAAAGGATTTCTCCATGCATACTTGGGATTCAGTTTGTGTGCACATCTCATCTACAGCCAAGAGAGACTCAGATGCATCGCGTCTTTTAGGAGCTGCCCCGTAAGATCCGCTCCAAGGTTAACATAATTTCCTTTCAAGAGACACTTTACTCATTGTTGTGAAAAGATTTACCTCTGTGAAATTTATAACGATGTTAAAAGATAAATTTAATGTCATGAGTGATGAATTAGTACTTCAAATATTTGAGCAGTAAGAGTAATTTAACAGATCAACTCCTTCCTTCAGTGTGTCCCATAAGAGACACCTGGGGGAAAGCATTTCCAAAACAGATTATAGTATATTGGAGATTACTTCATAATGTCATCATGATACTGGGGGATGTATGAAATGAAACAATGACCCACAAATTCTGTACCTGGCTCAGGAATATAATAACATCATAATTATTCTTTTTCCTTCTTTCCCACATAATTTCTTCTAACCTCCTTATTAATCTTTATGAATTCTCTCCCTACCTCCCCCCAGACTTTTTTTTTTTTTTTCTGGTTTCTCCTCATGTTAGAGCCTGATGCTTCATATATCTGATTTGACTAGGGATTTCTAGTTTTCAGTTAAGAGCCAAGAGTGAAGTTCTCAGTGGAATGTTTTAGTCCTCCCCACCCCTGGACCCAGGCCTAGAATTCAAGTTACTTTGCAACAGACCCACTTTCAACACACTATATGTTTGGGAACTTTGGTGTATGTTTGTGTTAAAAATATATATATGTATATATATCTTTCAATTCTCGTTCATTTGGGAAAAGAATTTCACAAGTATTAACAACTCAAGAAGGCAACTCATCTTTTAAAGATGATTTAGCAAAACAATTAGCTAATGTGACAGAAACCAAATGACCATCCAAAAAATAGCTGGTGACCAACCATGCAGAAGATTACATTCTTATGGAAAATGTTGCCTTTTCTGCTTAATCATAAAGATTGGGTATGTTCCAACTCTTTCCCATAGACGCAAGATAGAAACCACCTAATTCAAATGATGCAGGGAACTCTGATCTTGCCCACAGTCTTATCCAGTATGCAGGATTCTTTTGGGGCCCAGAGAAATTCTGGGGGTATCCTGAACCCGAGATATCCAACTGAAAATCTAAGAATATGCTTGGTTTAGCATTTTTGAGTCGTCTCTTTTTTTGGTTTTTTTGGTCCCCGAGTTGACAGAAATCTCTGAGATCCCATAAAGCAGATATATTGTGGCACAAAAAATTTTGTCAGTCCAGTTGAGACTCATGTCTTTGAGACCGACCCAAACCAGTGCTGGTTTTGTAGGTAGGAAGAGAAAGATGACATTTATCTTGCTTTGGAATTGCACAATCTTTTTTTTTTTTTTTTTTTGTTGCTATTTCTAAAAGATGGTCTCACAGAACGAGGTAGAGATCCACTATCCCTATTATTTTGATGATAATAAGTAGACCCCTGAGCACCAGCAATACGGTAGGATTTATGTCCGTGGGTGTTTACTGTGGATACTAAAACCTCAGTTCCCTCTCACAAGCGCAATGGAAAGAACTTAGGACATACTTTCTCAACTCACTTTTTTTTAATTTACTTTTTTCCCTCTTACCTAGGAAACTTTAGTTAAAGTGTTCTCAATTCTTTCCCTCCCTTGTCCTAGTGCTGTACCTGCCCTGCCCATCTCCAATGCCAGGCCACCGCAACTGCCCAGTTTTCTTTTTCCATGAACATTACCTTTCCCTATTCCAACAAAGAAACGAAAACAGAAGGCTTTCTTTTGACGTGGCCTTTCCTTTTAGTACCAAACGTCCTCAGTTCCTTTTCATTTACCAGCTAAAGGAATCCATCTCCTTCCCCAACTCACCACCAATTTAATGAAACTGCTCAAAAATTCACTAAGCCTTCCTAATTGGCCGATGAAGTGTTCTCTTTTTAGCCCTCATGCCTAGGGAATCCTGATGCACACGTCATCTTGAAAGCTTTTCCTGTGACTCAGAATAATATCTCAGTGGCAGAACTTTCTGTCTTTTCTGAAATCTTTTTTTCTACCTGTGTCTTAAATGCTGGCTCATGGCCCAATATCGAAAACCATTTTCTTCTTAAATACATGCTAATCCTATAAAAACATCATTCACTGCCGGCTATCTCAAATGTTGATAATTCACAAAGTGTGTATATATGTATATGTATATGTATTCCAACTACCTCAAACTGAATAGTTTATTAATCCCCATCTCTCCCCCCAACTTAAAAACAAAACAGCTGAAGCTTATGAACAGATACTAGGCATCACCCTTCATTTTTCTCCTCCGGTCTTCTTTACCTCCCCTAATTCCACCCAATCCCAGTGCATTCAACACTCATCACCGCCACCTTGGCTTCTCCCTGAATCTAGGTCCACTGTCACTCTGTCACTCGACTTTTCTAAGTCTTCCTCTTCTTTTTTCTGTTTTTTAATTTTAGGGTTTTTTTTTTAATTTTTAAGGTTTATTTAAAAGAAAGAGAGAGCACAAGCAGGGGAGGGGCAGAGAGAGAGGGAGACACAGAATCCAAAGCAGGCTCCAGGCTCTGTGCGGAGCTCAAAGTCACAAACCTCAAGATCATGACCATGAGCCGAAGTTGGATGTTCAACCAACGGAGCCACCCAGGCGCCCCTTAAGTCTTCCTCTTCTGTTTCTGCGCTCACACCCAGTCACCCTCCCTCCTGCTAACAGACTTAATCCTCTAAAATATAGCTATTACCTTGTCATTCCTTTTGTAATATCTTTATTGGATTCTTGCTGCTGTAAAGTGGAAACTTCTCTTTAGAGGGCAGCCAGGTCCTTCCCAGTCGAGGTACTGCATAAATTTTCAACCTCTCTCCTATCTTCTCCCATGCCTCTGGTCACAGTGAGCTTTACCTTTTCTTATTTCTATGGCTTTAACTCTGTTTCTTGTCCTTCTCAGCCTAGTAAACTTCTACTCTTCTTTCCAGATCCAAGATAAAACTCACCTCTTCTATTTTTCCCTGATCCTCCAAATAGGACCAATGGCTGTATCTTCCTTATGCATAAATATCTTCAGTTTAGCACCTACATTATTATAATGATTTGTTTTCAGGTGTCTCTGGTCTGTAGGAATGATGCCTCAGGAATGATCTCTACGTTTCTTTAAAGTACACATTCAACATTTGTATATGTATATTAAAATGAGTAGACTATACATGTACTCAAAGACTTCACAATTGACATTGAACTCAACTTCAAAGTGAGCAGCAGTGGAAGGGTTTTTTAAATTTTGCAAATTTCACTTTTGACTCAAATGCAAACTGGGCTTTTACAAGGTAACCACAAATTTTCCAAGCTCTCTATTAGTTATATCTTAATTGATCTGTTCAACCAAAGTTACAGCTGGCAGGATTCAAGAACAAGCCTATTTCGTTTCTATCACTATATTTAAAAAATTTTTTTTAAGTTTATTTTTATTTATTTTAAGAGAGAGAGAGAGAGAGAGAAAGCAGGGGAGGGACAGAGAGACAGGGAGACAGAATCTTAAGCAGACTCAGCACTGTCAGCACAGAGCCCAGGGCGGGGCTTGAACCCACACACTGTGAGATCATGACCTGAGCCGAAATCAAGAGTCAGACACTTAACCAACTGAGACACCCAGGTGCCTCTATCACTACATTTTTATAGACTTAAATCTACTTTAGTCCCTTGCCTACCTCCTCAATGTCTTATGTCCCATATTAAAAAAAAAACAACCCAAAAACTGATGTGATAATGTCAACACTGGCATTATCCATCATAATGAGGTATTATAAAGATCAAGTAATCCCTTATTTGTAAATTCCTCTGCTAAAGGAAAACGAATTTATTTATGTATAGTGTTCTTTGAGATTTCTGGAAAATTTAATTATAACTCTGGAAGGGAGAAATAAAAAGTCCCTTCGTATAGTTGGTATGTTTTGATTGCCTGATCTCCCTCTCAGAAGGTGCTTGTCACTCAGCAGCCACATCTACCATCCCCCAATCTCTGCCCATATGTCCTGAGAGCCTCTGAGGGTCACAGTCTCTGCTGTGGGCCTGGACAGAAGCCTGAGGAAGAGAAGCCTGTCTTCGAGAAAGCACCAGTGACTCAGACAGACCTCTGAATGCCGATCCTGCTTCACAGCCGTCTGCTTCTCAGTAAAATGTGGGTTATGATACCTATTGTAACAGGTCCCTGTTGTAAGGATTAAATGAGCTCATGGGAGTCAAGTGTCCAGCCTCGAGTTGGCACTGTACTTGTCACTGTCCCCTGACTCCCAGCTGCTGCTCCTACCCACCCAGCCTCCATTTCCCCAAGCATCTCTGGATCCAAGACAACTTAACTAAAAGGAGCTTTATGCCAAAAGAATGAGTAATTTATTTTACTCTTTGGCAGTTACTGAATAGACAGTTCTGAATTATCCCAGGGCCATTGGCACTTAAGGCTACAAAGAATAAATAAAACCGATAAGAATCACATATAGTTTTATGGATTTGAAGTTTTCACCACACTGTTCTCAACTTATCTCCTGTCATCATCCCTTTTTTGGATTTTCTACAGGAAAGGTAATTGTGAAGTGGCCCAATGGGAGGCAGCAGAGGGGAAAGGAGGCAGAAATGAAAACTAGTTCTTAAATGAGTAGAATATTACCAATTTTGGCAAACAGAATTCTAATACTAATTACAAGATTCCTGGGCACTGGTGCATACATCCTGTGCGATGCCCTTCCCTTGAGTATGGGTGGGACCTACTGATATTATGGAATGCCACTTCCATGATTGGGTTACCAACCAGTTGATTTTGAGTGCTAATCAAGAGGGAGATTATCCTGGGTGGGTCCGATCTAATCAGGGGAGTCCCTAAAAGAAGGGCTGGGCCTTTTGTGAAGAGAAAGATCACCCTGCAGGCTTTGGAGTAGTGTCTGCCATGCACCGAGAGGATCCCTTGCCTAAGAATGGAGGGTGGCTCGTAGGAGCTTAGAGCCATCCTTAGCTGATGGCCAGCAGAACAGGGACATCAGTACCACCACAACAAGGACCTGAATCCTGCCGACAACCTGACTGAGGCTGGAGGAAGACCTAAGCTCCATGTTGGAACACAGCCCAGTCAATACCGTGACTTCAGCATTGTAAGACTCCAAGCAGAGGACCCAGTCGTGCCAACAAAACTGGGAGCTAATAAATGAGTGTTGTTTTCCGACGCTAAGATTGGGGTTACTTGTTACAGAGCAATAAAAAGCTCCTGCAGTTATAAAGGCATTTTAATGTACATAGTGTCTCAGACAGCAAGGTACGGGTCAGGGAGGACAGGTGGGAAGACAGTCTGGTGTCTGCAGTGACTCTCCCAGCTCTGTCACTTCCCAGCTCTATGGATCTAGGGAGTCACTTCACTCCCCCAGTCTTTATTCACTTCCTTCATCTGTAAACTGAGGAGGTGAATGATTGACAAGATGCCTGCAAGGTGCTTTCCAGGCTCTGAATGTCCTCTTACATTGTATTTTACCTCCTTTGGTTATACAACTTAGATTTTGAAAGGATAAAACAAAGCACGCAGGGAAGTAATTTGGAAATGTTCACAGAGAGCAGAGAATGAAACCGACTCAGCAATCCTAGGTCTTTATAGACTCTCCTGTTTCCAACCCTTCCTCTGAGCTTCAGCCAGACTCACAGACATCAAATGGACTCCAAGGAGGTTTATAAGCCTCATCCACAGGTCCAAGGGGAACCTAAAGAGTTGTGGCTTTTTTCTATTTTTAGAGGGTGAAGCTTTGTTTTTACTTCTCACAGGGATATTTTTGGTAAATGTTTCTGCCAAAATAATCAGTAAGATAAAGCACCTGCCATAGGGATGAATGCTATATAAACTTCGATGTGCGTTCATGGCAGACATAAAGAACTTTTCCATAAATAACAACAATTTAACTCAAAAATATATCACAGCCTAAGGATTCATCAGGGAAATGTGTACTTGTTCCTAAGGAAGGTCCATGGTCCTGAAGCAGCAAATTTTTTGGCATGGGTAAGAAATGTGTTGAACTCTGCTGTTTTTGCTCTAGTCCATAAGTTTTTATCTTTTGATATGTACAAATAACCCAAGTGGAAATTTCTTTTCAGAGACAGGAAAGCGGAGTAAAATGTTTCAAGTTCCCAAAATCATCTGGAATGAAATGATAGCTTTGCTGCTTAGAAGAAATTCCTCTTAGCAAGATTTACTATGTTACTATGACTAGATGAATTTATCTCCTTTTCCCAACCTCATTAAAACATACAGCACTTCCCTAAAGCCATTTTGGCTCAAATGTTTTTCTGTGGAAGTTGTGGTATGCATTAACTAATTCCAAGAAACCAAAATTATCTAAACCTTTTCAAATCCTAGAACAATCTGAGCATGCTCAATAATATAACATGCTTTAAATCAGCCCATAGATGACCTGTATAGGCAAAGTAAATGGGTAATAAAAGAATGGGCAAAACAGTTTTGACAAATTGCGCATGACTCTGAAAGAAATGTTGGAATTGAGATCCAAACTATTTGGATTGGACTGTACATTGGTGAAATTGTCTATACATTCAGACATCCACATTTCCAAAGGCAGAGCCTCAGATCAATAAAAGCCACTCATGGGCTATCCCTAAATGTTTTAACGTCGCCGTTCTGTGATGATGGGACCAATACTAATTAGACACATATGTCTTCAATCACACTTCCCATGTTTTGAAAATATCTGAACTAAGATGGAATTATGGTAAAACCAATAAAATTTAAGCTTCAGAGCTCCACACTTGCAAGAGTCCCATCCAAGGCCTGTAACTAATTTTGGATTTTTTTTTTAATCCTCCAAAATTTACTCCTATTTGAGGAGATATAAATATGGTTTGAGAAATATAGTAAAAATGCAGACAAGTTTACCAGTTTGAGTTTGCTATATTATCTGGCCAAATAGGTTTTTTAAAATTTTTAAATACTTTAAATTTTTCTTGGTTTTTGTATTACCAGCCCTGAATGATTCAGACCAGCCTCCCATTGTCATCACAGAGAACATCCCCACCTTACCATGCTATGAGCACATAGGTTTGCAAAGCTTCTCCAAGTTTCTGGGTAAGGGGCAAATGGCTGGTAAAGAGAATGTCCTCTTGCTGTGCTCGTGAGTATGACATCTGTTTGTTCAAAGGCACAGTCACTCAAACTGCTAAAAGTACAGTTCTGTTTGCATACATTTCTTACAAAAATGGTCTGGAGTACAAAAGTACTTAGTAGTTTTAAGATTACTCTTAGGCCTTACCTTTCTGCCTCACATTTTGCAAATCATAGAAAACAAGGACCATGCCTGATTATTTTGTTCAAATGACACTGATCAAAGATCTATCTGCTTTCCTGACGATGAATGAATGCATATTAATTTATACATAAAAAGGTGTTAATTACTTTGAGGGCAGATTCTGTGTTATTGGAATTTTATGGCTTCCATGGTACTGAATATAGTACTTTTAACCTGTTAGGTATATTGAACATATTTGATGGATAATAATTGAGTCCATTTTACAAGGTGTTCAGTTAATTAACAGTGTTCAATTTTGATACATCCTAGTAATTTCTCTTTAAAACTGCTAAATGTATTGTTTTTAAGGTAATTATTTGTGGATAGAGTTAAGATAATCATTTTGGGTTAGAGTTAAGAATATTTTATTTTATTCTTTTCTTTTCTTTTCTTTAATTTTTAGAGAGAGGAGAGCGTGTAGGCCAGGGAGAGGGAGAGAGAGAGAGAGAGAGAGAGAATCCTAAGCACACTCCGTGCTCAGCACGGAGCCCGATCCGGGGCTGGATCCCATGACCATGAGATCATGACCTGACCTGAAATCGAGAGTCAGACACTCAACTGACTTAGTTACCCAAGTGCCCAGAGTTAAAAATTTTAATGGTAATAACACAATACTAATTCAAAAGAGATTATCTCAGTGTCTACGTGATTCTAAAAGTCTGTCCTGTAAGTGTATCAGAGGAGGAAAATAACAGAGTTAAGTTAATTATTCAAGTTAAATTCACTAGAATCAATCCAATCAAAACATTTAGCTGTCCAATGCAGACCTAGCCTAAAATTAAGATCTAGAGGTCTCTTATAGCTACCTAAGTAATCCAAATCACTTATGCTACTTAAATTTCTAGCGTTTCATATCCTGATTACACGCTGTTTGTAAACAGAGGAGTTTAGGATTATACTTTCAAGGTCAAGCTCTTAACAGCAGTAATGGTTTTTGTTGATGGTGGTGGTGGTAATGACGTCTTCAAATGTTATTAACCTAGGAAATTGCGTATTTCTACTATTGTTTGTATATATGCATTATATATACACAAGAAAATATTTGTTATTTTTCTCAGTGTCATGGACCTAAACTATGAAAGATCAGACAAAATGCTAAATGTGAAAATGGAAGCATTCTTTTTTTTTTTTTTTTTAGGTTTTAGAAAACCATCAGGAAGTCATGCGACCATGTAGTAAACTAAGACAGGTCATACTTATGAAATGCCAAAACATACAATTGAACATGGAAAAAAATTAGCAACACACAGAATTTTTTTTTTTCTAGACTGTGGAAATTATTTGCATTTTTGCCTTTTGGGAACATTTTTTAAATGTATGCAGAAATTATTTCTTTCTTAAGGCATTTTAAAAATTAAAATATTACCATAATCATGAATAAATCATATCTAGTCATGAACTGAAATTTTTGTTGTGAAACTTTCTACATATACATCTTTATAAATAACTCTTCATGAAATTTCTATTAATACATGATCAGTGTTTTAAAGAAACAACATGACTCGGGGCGCCTGGATGGTTCAGTCGGTTGAGTGTCTGACTTTGGCTCAGGTCATGATCTCAAAGCTTGTGAGTTCGAGCCCCACGTCGGGCTCTGTGCTGACAGCTCAGAGTCTGGAGCCTGCTTCAAATTCTGTGTCTCCCTCTCTCACTGCCCCTCCCCTGCTCATGCTCTGTCTCTCTCTCTCTCTCTCTCTCTCTCAAAAATTAAAATGAAAATAATAATAAAGAAACAACATGACTGAAAAGAAATTGTAATAAAAATAGCATTACCTATAATGCCAATTATACTTTAGGAAATGATAGATCTTAAAGCAAATGTTTCTGAGAGATATTCTAATATCATTAAAGAGCAGCCTGATAAACACAGCTATTTGTGCCTTGGTTAGAAACACCCTGTTTCTCCAAGTTGGTTTAATTGCATCTCAAGTGAAAACATGTTTTGTTCTCATTAAGTGCCATTTTAATTTCTGATTGGAAGTCATAGGCACTTTGAAATAACAGCACCTTAACTGCATGGACGTTTCTGAGAAGAAAAAAACAAACATTTTGAAAACATTTGGATCCCATTTGGATTTCAATCAGGCAGACAGTAAAATCTTGGGGAATTTTCTGATTTATAGGAAAAGTGATAGAAGCCAAGTGAGATTGCGGACATATTACAAGAATCTTGGGTGATTTTTACTATAGTAAACACAACCTCTGATTAAATCATAAACCTAACAAACATTACTTTTTGACATTTTGGTGAATTATTGGTATACAGTTGAATCAAGGCTCTGCTCATCTTGTGTGTGATCTCAGAAAAAGAGAATGCTTATTGTTTGCCATTATAATTGATTATTGATAGAAAAACCACACATTCTGGCACGCCCAGGACCTTACTGCTTTACACCTGTGCTCCAGGTGTAATTACTAATAGCACCTTTCTTCACTCTCAAATGTACCTATATTGGTCCATAAATTATCACTCCATTACAATATAATTTTGTTTGTTTTTGGTTATCACTTATTTATCATTGACCTGTATCCCGGACATTGTGCTGTACATGTAGAACATCATAATGCCATTTACCCTTTACAATAACGTTAGGAGGGAGATACTATTTTTCACTTTTCATTTTACAAACGCACAAATTAAAGTTAGGAGTTTCAAAATCCTATGCCTTAAAGAGTTACCTAAGACTTTGTCTACATGATACCCTAAGCACTACTAAAACCATTTCAAAATTTCAAATGTTTTCAGGTATTTGATCACTCAGTATCATTTTACACTGTCCCGATAACATTTGCAAATGGATTTTTAAAATATTTATTTATTTATTTATTTATTTATTTATGTATTTATTTTGAGAGAGAGAGAGAGAGAGAAAGCACACGTAGGAGCAGGGGAGGGACAAGAGGGGAAGAGAGAGAAACCACACAGTCAGCCCTGAGCCCAATGCGGGGCTTGAGCCCATGAACCATGAGATCAAGACCCGAGCCGAAATCCAGAGTCAGACGCTTAACCGACTGAGCCACTCAGGTGCCCCACAAATGGATTTTTTTAAAATTCAACTTGCATAGTTTCCCTTTCTTAGATTCTTCTTTTAATAACTTTGGCTGAAATGTTTGGCAAAGAAACAGTAAGAAACTTCACTTTTCTCGACTAAATTATCAGAGCAATCTCTCCTCTAAAACTAATTAAGCATAATGCTTAATTACTTTTTAGGGGAAAAAGTGGGAAGAAACATATAATGGGAAGAATATGACGGTTTTCTTGGATGTACTTATAAGTGTCTGGGGTTTTATTCCTCTTAAGTAGGAAAATTTTTCAGTAGACAATAGAATATGCTCAATCTACTACTTTTTCTCCTTTTTTCTAGATTTGCTTTTCAGAAGTTTCATGAGGATTCCATGGCACTAAATTTCCACTCCATCACAGACCGTATCTCCCAAATACAACTTTTAAGTCCCAAATATTCAATGGCTTAATAGGTAGTTTGTTTAGGGGATATGGAAATAATTACTCACTAGAATAAAATGCCTAACTCTTTCTAGAACAACTTTATGCAAGCATTGATTTGTGGATCTGGTTATCAAAAATCTTCATATATGAAGCAGGGATGGATGTAAGGGGAGGTAGGAAGGAATGCAAACGTAAATCAATTCCAGTTGAAAGGCCTATAATTCATTTAAATTCAAGTACTTGATTATCAAAATCACTGTTAGTCTAAAATGTAAAGATCTTAATTTATTATTGAAAATGGTGTTTAAAAATATATGCCCTGGATTATTTCAGAAAGCTACAGTTGTCCAAAGTAAGTGTCAATCAATTATTCAGTGGATGATTCTGGCAGCCATGTTTTGATTAAAGGTGCCAACTGAGGCCAGGATTAGAGTGAGCCACCCAGTTCTCCACAGTACAGATTTCAGTGAAAGTTACACAGGAACCAGTCATGTGGTGAATTAAAGCCTTGGTATTTTACAGCTCCTTGATTATCTACTCAGTGCTGGGGGAGAAGGAACAACAACAACAACAACACAACAAAACCACATGGCAACCTATGCATAGAGTTTCTGTCACTAATTCAAGTTTTAAAAACTCAATTTTTATTATATCTATCTACCTGTCTATGTATCTATCAGTCTATCTGTTGTTATACTTTACAATAAATTGGATTCTTGCCTCCAAGTTTGCTTAAGAAAGCTGATCATACAAGTTCAATCTTATCTAACAACTTGTTCACATATTCAACACTTAATTGCATGCCTAGCATGTACTAGGCTTTGTTCTGGGTTACAGGAATACAGTGGTAAGTGAAACAAAGTATTACCCTCATAAAGTTCATACTCAGGCAGTAAACAACTACACTAAACGTATAACCACAAACAACACTTTCAAATGGTCATAGGTGAAAAATAAAACAACGGAAGAGGATAAAGAATAACAGAGGGTTGGCTATTTGACACAGAGTAGTCAAGGAAGGCTTCCTTAAATAGGGAATGGTTAAGCAAAGAATTCAATGATGTAAAGGAATGAGTCATGCTGAGATCACAAGGAAGAATCCCAAGTAGAAAGGACAGCATATGTAAAATTTCTGAGGCAGGAATAATCTCGGTGCAACAGAGGAACAGCAAATGTGCCAGTGAGGCTAGAGGGGTAGGAACAAAGGAATGACAGTAGAAGATGAGGACACAGGAGACATAAAGGCAGGGCCAGATGTCATGGACCTTGAAAGCCATGGTAAGAACTTGGAATTGAATTCTAAGTGTGCGTGAAGTCATCGGGGAGTTTTGTAAAGGAGAGTGACATGATCTGACTTATATTTTAAAAGACCACTCTGACTACAATATGGACAACAGATTGTAGGGGGGAAAGACTGGAAGCAGGAAGAGTAGTTAGAAGTGAATATAATTACCCCCTTGAGCCACAGTGGTGAGTGAGCCTGAGTGACAGCAGCCTGGGGAGAAGTGATTCAAGGATGGATATACATTAAAGGTGGGGCTGGCAAGACATGCTGAGTGAGAATTGCATAGGGGTAAAGAAAAGAAGAGATCTAAAGAAAGACTGCTAGATTTTCACCTGAGCAACTAGGTGAAGGTAGTGATATGTATTGAAATGGGAACCAATTTGGGAAGAGTGGAATGAGGGGAGGAAAAATAAGAAAATTGAGAACCCTGCACTAAATTTGAGATGTCTGTGTGCCCAGGTGCAGATGTGAATGGGGCATTGCCTGGAGCTCAGGAGAAAGTCTGGAGCTAGAGACACACATTAGGAAGTAACGAATATAAAGATGGAATCTAAAGTTATGAGACTTGATTTCTTAAGTAGAGTGTGTCATTACAGAAAAGTAAAGGACTGAAAGTGGAGCCCTGCAGCCCTCCAACATATAGAGGTCAGGAGGAAAGGAGAAAAAGAGCAAAGGAGCCTGAGACTCAGAGGCAAGTGATAGAAGTGGAGAAACAGAGAAGTGAGGTATCCCAAATCCAAGGGAATAAAATGCTTCAAGAAGACAGCAGGTCAATTGCTGCTGGTTATTTGAGTATGGTGACGTCTTGAGACAGTTCATTGGCTTTTGCAAGGTGGAGGTCACTTTTGACCTTAGGAAGAGCAGATTTATTGCAGTGATAGGGGTGTACACTTGATGGGAGAGAGAATGGCGACTTCCAGTTTGACGTGGAGATTTGAACATATGTGTTAATCACCTATGCCTCCTATGCCAGGCCAACTCTAAAAGAGCCCCCAATCTACCTTTTAGTATTTACACCCCTCGTAGAATGCCCTTACTTTGAGACTATGCTTCCAACCTATAGAATGTAGCAAAAGTGATGTCATTTCTGTGTTAGGTTCCATAAAATAGTGACTTCCATCCTGCTAACCAGCTCTTGATTGGTGACTTTGATGAAGCATACGGACATATGGAGAGGACAATGTGGCAAGGGACCAAGAGTGACTTCTGGTCAACAGTCACTAAGGAACTGAGACTCTCAGTTCAACAGTTCAGAAGGAACTGAAACTTCCAATTATTACAGGAGCACGAAATCTGATGCTTCCTCCTTTGAGCATTCACATGAAGACCCCACCATGGCAGGTACCTTGACTGTAGTCTTATAAGAGATCATAAAGTAGAGGGTGCAGCTAGGCCCCACCCAGACTCAGACCCACAGTGATTCTGAGATCATTCGTGTGTCGTTTTAACCTGCCAAGTTCATGGTAATTTGTTATAAAGCAATAGTTAACTAACACACCTCTTGAGATGCCACTAAAATGAAGTTGAAGAAAGGAATAACATGGGTACTAACCCACAAGGAAAAGAAGAAAGCCAAGAAAAGATAAAAATAGTGGATACGATATATTCCAATTTTGTAAGATGGGGAGCTCACAGATTTGTAGTGACTAAATTGGTAAAGCCATAAAAGGTGAAACCTATGTCCCTATAAAAGAGGAAACCAACAAGAACAAAGTTGACTCTTGCTAAAGAGACTCAAGAATTGGAAACACCAGGGGGCACCTGACTGGATCACTCAGTAGAACATGCAACTCTCCATCTCAGGGTCCTGGGTTCAAGACCCATAATGGGGTAGAGTTCACTTTAAAAATAAAAAATAAAAAGAATTGGAAGCATCAGGTAAATGGAAAGCTAGGGGGAAAGGACTGAATGGATGGAAGTTTAAGTGGAAAGCACTTAGGCACACAGATCCACTCCAGTACCTTGGAAAGCAGAGGATGGAGCCTTCTCTCATGTGACAAGGGGACAGGAGGTTTATCCTCTGAAGAAACTGAAGCATAGCCATTTTGAGCTTGGGGACATTAGGTAAGGGGGTGCAAATATGAAGTCTCAGATCACAAACAGGGAAATTAGGGGTGCCTTGGTGGCTCAGTCAGTTAAGCGTCTGGATTTCAGCTGAGGTCGTGATCTCATGGTTCGTGAGTTCCAGTCCCACATGGTGCTCTGCACTGACAGCACAGAGCCTGCTTGGGATTCTCTCTTTCTCCCTTTCCCTCTGCCTCTTTCTCTCTCTCTCAAAATAAATAAACTTAAAAAAAGAAGGAAAATAGGGAAATTAAGTGAAGGCCTAATCTAGAATGATGGTGACCTCTACTTTCTAGCTCTACCCAGTTCCCAAAAGCTGGCAATCTGTCTGTGTCACTGTCTCTGTCTCTGTCTCTGTGTGTGTGTGTCTCTCTCTCTCTCTCTCACACACACACACACACCACCACCACCACCACGCTTAAGATGAGAATAGTCTTGTCTAGAAAAATTGACTTGGGACAAGAGACAACAGCTCCACGGAGGCAGCCTCAGACCAAGGCTGAGTGGGTATGGCTCTGGGCTCTCCATCGACTTCGAAGAGGGCAGTATTGCCCGTCTTTCTCTAGAAAGAAACTCCCTAGCTTTGGCTTCCCCCTCCACTGGGGGAAGCCCAGGACAACCAGGAAAACAGTCTCTCTGATGGCCACCTCTGTGATTTCCTTCCTCTGTTGGGAAACAACATACACAGCCTAGGAGCTTCAAACAGTTCTTCCATCCAGTTTTCAGTGGCAAATCCACCTGGATAGTCTAGGTTGCTAAATATTAGGTTTGTGTGTTTGTGTTGGTTTTTCTTTTTCTTTTTTTCTTTTCTTTTTTTTTTTTTTTCTCTTTTTTTTTTTTTTTGGTGGAGAGAGTGTTTCCTGGTTAAAAAAAATAAAAGTTGAAAACCAGTGATTTCAATGGAAAATCAGATGGAACTTAATTGGGCAAGTGACGTTCTCTGGGCGTGGAAGGGGAAGACCGTTAAGAAGGGACTCTTGAAGTAGCCTGGGTTTGTGATGATAAACTGCCAGACATATGTTGTCTGACGGACTGGAGAAGCACAGAAGGGCAACCAGAATGCATGCAGGTGAGGTGGTAGGAGAAGGAGCAAAAAAAATCTCTCTGGAGTTTTAACATCTGGTAACTAAGAGAATCAAACTTCTATGAGAGCGGTGGTCACCAAAGTAATCAGCACTATTGGAGGAAAAGCTGTTCCGTTTGGCTTTACACCCAAACGATATCCTGAGATACAGGATATTCAGCTGGCAATTAGAATGCTTTTTGTTTGATACCCTGGGAAAGCCTTCAGATCTAGAAAGAAAGCTGGAGAAAGGAATAGGAAAGATAGCTTTAAGGGCAACCAGGTGCAGATAACTGAGAGGGGGAAAAAATCTTACGGAATAGGAACCAAGAGAGAGAAAGAGGGGAAATCAGGAAGGTGGGGAGCAAATCAGAGGGCTGTGCTGTTGTAGAAGAAAAAGTGTTAAGAAGAATAGAGAGGTAAACACTGTTAATCATCGCTGAGAAACCAGGAAGAAGGAAAGACTATGGACAACACTTTAACAGGAGAATAACTTTGAGAAATCTGATGTGGGATACTGGTGGGCCAGTTCTCTGGTCAGAGATAAAAGAAGGAGAGGAGAGTGGTGGGGAAGGAATCAGGCACATAGACGGTTCCCAAACCTTTTCATCTCAAAACTGCTTCTCACTCCTAAAATGACTGAGAATCCCCAGAAAGCTTTGGATTTTGTGGGCTACCCCTCCAGTAGTTAGTGTCCTAAGAATTACAATTAAGGAAGCAAGACATTTTTTAGAATGTATTAATTCATTTCAAAAGAATACTAACTCCCCTAGAAGTTCAAATAAATAGCATCTTTTTTTAAATGAAAAATAACTCTATACCTTCCCAAACAAAAATCATTTTAGTGAGAAGAAAGCATTGGTTTACATTTTTGTAAATCCCTTTAATGTCTGGCTTAATAGAAGACAGCTGGATCCTCATATCTGCTTCTGCATTCTATCTGTTGCAATATGTTGTTTTGGTTGAAGTCTATGTAGCAAATCTGGCATCAAACAACTGGGTAGTTGCAAAAGGGACTTCCTGAGGACTCTCAGGACCCCTAGCGGTCCTCCAAGCATGTGTTGAGAATTCTGATGTAGGGCACTCCCTTGAGAAATTTAACAATGAAAATAGACAGATTGGGTGGCAACTCAAGAGAGGGTAAGGTTTGAGGGGAAGATTCAAGTTCATTTGATTTTAAGAATAACAAGACGGGCGCCTGGGTGGCTCAGATGGTTAAGCGTCCCGACTCCTGATTTCGGCTCAGGTCATGATTTCATGGTTTGTGGTTTCGAGCCCCACATTGGGCTCCATGCTGGCAGTGTGGAGACTGCTTGGGATTCTCTCTCTCTCCTCTCTCTGCCTCTCCCCAACTCATGCACATGCATACGTACACACACGCTCACTCTGTCTCTCTCAAAATAAATAAGCAAACACAAAATAAGGAACAAGGAGAACCTAGAGATGCATGTAAGTCCATGTAACATCCAAATTTTGGATGAAGGTCCCCATGGAGGGCAGAAGGGAGGGAGAGGTGAAAGGTTAGCCTCTAAAGAGGGAGTGCTAACTTCTCCTGTTGCCACAAAAGCAGAAGGAGGATAGGTAGTCACACAGAGCAAATCAAAGGCAGCGAGAACAGGGCAATTAAGACGAGAAAAGGTGAGGCGCCTTCAGTCTTTTCGGTCAAGAATGAAGACGCAGTCAGTTGTGGACTGTGAGCAATGAGGAGCAATGTTGAAACTTGAGGACACATGGCTGTGGGGGATTGAAACAGAAACATCAAAACACCGATTCAAGGAGCAGTACTTGTAGGATGCACAGCACAGAGCTTGGCCCATAATGGGGGCCCATGAAATGCTCTTTTCACATAAATGACAGGGCATGGAAGAGGAGCTCTCACTGGAAGACACCAAGCAACATAGCCTGGCTGTCTAGGAGACTGTGTGGGTGGCTGACACACTTCTGCTTCCCTGGGGTGACTTCGCAGACTTCCGAGGGACTGCTTGTCTCTTTGAAACGGAGTAAGCCCAAGTCACACGGGAAAAATTCATAATGGAGACGGACCCTCGGACTTGGTCGCCAAAACGTGAATCCTGCAGAGTATCATCACCCTCTTCCGAACATAATTCAAGCGAGCACTGTACTTCTTTATACTTATCATCTGGTCCTTATTTCAGGAAATCTCTTTCCAACTGTCTGCCATGTATTTATTAATAGCTCTCATATTCACATAAAAATCAACCAAAAGAAGGAGAAAGATAGAGGAGAACTAAAGTTTTTCTTGCGGGATTTTAGTTAGGCACACCCAGGACCACTCTTAACTGAGGAGGTTAAAGGAGCCCTTTTCATCCCATAGCTTCTTTAGAAAGCTACACTTATTTTCCTTTAAGAATAGCCTAAACTCTTTCTCCAGAAATGCGTTCACTCAATTTGAATCTTTGTATCTTTTCTTCAACACCGGCCTTAGGTGGAGATCATTAATTCATAATATTAAAAACAATATTTTAAAGTTAATCTTTCAGGGGGTGCCTGGGTGGCTCCGTTGGTTAAGTGCCTGACTCTTGGTTTCAGCTCAGGTCAAGATCTCACAGTTTGGGAGTTCAAGCCCTGCATTGGGGTTCATGCTGACAGTGTGGAGCCTGCTTGGGATTCTCTCTCTCTCCCCTGCTCATGTGCTCTCTCTCTCTCTCAAAATAAATAAATAAATGTAAAAACAATAAACTCAATTTTTTATTATTTCTCTCATGGAAATGAATATTAATTATATACTTTGTCTTTGATTTTTATTTTCCCAATTTATTTTCTTTCTTACACAAACACTTTAAAGTATCTTTTCTTTTTAAGAGAGAGGGAGGGAGAGCCTGACTTGGAGCTCGACCTCATGACCTGAGCTCAGATCATGACCTGAGATCAAGAGTCTGACGCTTAACAGACTGAGCCACCCAGGTGCCCCTAAAACCTTCTTTATTAATTTCTTCCATGGGGGCAATGAAGGAATATTCAACTTGGTTTGATTAGCACACTATTATTGTTCCATCATGAACTTGTTCCATAATCACGAGTAACTCCAATCTCAATGCCTTAACTTCTGAATTTATGGGAATTAAATATTGGGAAACTATGCCCTAAAAAAGCAGAATGTAATAGATTTATCTGATGCCTGAACTGACCGATCATTTAGATTTTCCTCATTTTTAAATTTTTTAGGATTATATGGACAAAACTAACAAACACAAAGGAATTATGTATCCATTTGTCTTTATCAGATAGGTACAGCCTATAATAATATTTGCACTATAACTTAATATTACATAAAAAGAGAAATAAGACCAAACACCATGTATCAGTCCTTACTAGATTGCCAGCACTGTGGTGAGAGCTTTACATACATTATTTTACTTTGATTTCACAATAAACCTATGATGTTATTATTCTTACTTCCATTTTACAAGCGAAGAGCTTCAGTTAAGTAAGTTCTCCAAACTCATTCCAAAACTGAGTAGCAAAGCAGGTTTCAAGCCCCCTCTACTAACACACTCTGCTACAGTTCCATTTTTATTCTTTAGACTATAGATGCTGAGGACTGAAGAGCCGTGTGTGTGTGTGTGTGTGTGTGTGTGTCTGAGTGTGTGCTATACATATGTGTACTGCAAACACTGAATAAGAGGAACAGAACAGTTCTAAAAATGTGAAAATTAGACGTAAAAATCTACCCCTTTTGTATTTTGCTTACGTGTCTCCAACATACAAGAAATCCTGGTAGCACAAAGAAGGAAATAAAGGTTTGGTAACTTCTGACAAAGTTACTTTGATCAAATAAAATGGCTGACAAGTTCAAGCTTATCCGTCATAGCTTTCACATCTCTTTGAGTGACACTATTCTGCTTGGCTTGCTTTTGATTTGATCTTGGAAGTCTCTTGTGTTATTGGACACAAAACAATAGGTGTCCTTTCTGTCACCACATCAGATATTTCAATTTTTTAAAATTTAGTAAACAGGGGCACCTGAGTGGCTCAGTCTGTTAAGCATCCGACTTCAGCTCAGGTCATGATCTCCTGGTTTGTGGGTTCAAGCCCCGCGACGGGCTCTGTGCTGACAGTTTGGAGCCTGGAGCCTGCTTCGGATTCTGTGTCTCCCTCTCTCTCTGCCCCTGCCCTGCTCACCACGCTCTGTCTCCCTCTCTCCCTCTCAAAAATAAATAAATATTTAAAATTTTTTTTCTTAATTTAGTAAATAAAGGGTGCCTGGGTGACTTACTCGTTTAAGCATCTGTGTTGATTTTGGCTCAGGTCATGATTTCATGGTTCATGAGACTGAAACCCATCTCGGGCTCAATGCTAGCATAGAGCCTGCTTGGGATTCTCTTTTTCCTGTTCTCTCTCTCCCTCTCCCGTTGTGTTCTGTCTCTCAAAAATAAGCAAACAAATATTTTAAAATTTAGTAAATAAAATAACATGCATGTGTACCACATTATTGTTAGTTTATTTCAGGATCCTCCAGTGGAAATCTGGTTTATGTAAATCTCTACCCAAGTCTGAAAATGTTTCAAATCCCACATGAAATCACATTATGATGATGGTTTTCATAGATATTATCTGAAGCCACTTCTATAAGGTAATGCCTACTTCCTCAAAACAAATCATTTATAAGTGATACATTTGCTTAATGAAATATCAGCCTCTAATTTGTAGCAAGAGACATCCATCAAACATATACATTTAAGGAGTTTTTAATGTTTAAGTTTTTTTTAGTCTTTATTTACTTTGAGAGAGAGACAGAGAGAGACAGAGCATGAACAGGGGAGGGGCAGAGAGAGAGGGAGACACGGAATCTGAAGCAGGCTCCAGGCTCCAAGCTGTCAGCACAGAGCTTGACGCGGGGCTCGAACTCACATAAGTGAGATCATGACCTGAGTCGAAGTCAGACGCTTAGCCAACTGAGCCAGCCAGGTGCCCTGGGAGCTTTTAATGTTTAAAGTAAAAGTGTCATTTGAGCAAACTAGTTCTAATTACAAAGCTACACCAGGTTTTTTTCCAACAGTTCCTGCTTTCCTTTATAAGATTTCAATATGCTCTAGTTACCTCAAGGAGCTTAGTAATTCTCAAAACTAAATTAACTTTAATTCACTCTAAAAGAATAGCCACGTTATATGGCAAGTTTCAAGGGTCTTTAAGTATAGGTCTATTTCATATCTAGAAAATATTTTCAAAATCTAAAAACGTCTTGGGGCGCGTGGGTGGCTCAGTCAGTTAAACATCCAACTCTTGATTCCAGGTCAGGTCATGATCTCATGTTCGTGAGTTCAAACCCCGCATCAGACTGTGTGCTGACAGTGCAGAAGCTGCTTGGGATTCTCTCTCTCCCTTTCTCTGCCCCTCCCTAACTTGCGCTGTCTCTGTCTCTCAAAGTAAAAAAGTAAAACTTTTTAAAAAACTCTAAGAATGTCTCAAGAGAAAAACAATTCAATGTTATTATAATAACTTACTTTTATGACACTACTCATCATTTAAAATGCCACAGCATTAAAAAGGCTCATATGAAAACTTACTTATGATTTACTGCATAATGTACCTGTATTCAGTAGTCTACTAGTTAATACATCTGACAATAAACTCTCTGTGAGGTCAGCCAGATTTTTCACTATGAACTAAATTACTATGGTCACCAAATCCTCTTCATTCTGTTTGTCTGGTTTTGTTCCCCCTCATTTCCTTATCCTGCCATTACACCAAATCAGATGCTATTCTTTTAACAAGTGGAGGCACGTTTCCCCCCGGTCTGGCTTTCCCGCGAAACCCTCTGTGAATTATTTTCTCTCTGCATCTTTATGGTAATAACCACTGGGAAACAGTGCTCAGCAGAGTTGTAGGGTTGCAAACTGCTCTCATCCCTGTGCATCTCAGGATGTCTCCAGTCCCTTCTTTTATAGCGTCTTGTGCTGCTCTTTGTGCAAGTTACCTTTCTGTGGAAATTAAAACAACAGGAATGGGAACTCTGAGCCTCACTCCTAGCCACACTCCAAATTTTATCATAGGTCAGTTTGTCAGCCCCTCACTTGAGACCAGATATTGCAAGGACTTATGAGATTCTTTACAGATTGAGAATAGAAGATCCCCCTTCATCTGGACTTTGTCTCGGGAGCTCTGGGAAGTCTGCTTGGCAGGTTCTGGTGATGGAAGTAACAAGCATCCTAGCGACAGGTGCCAATGCAGTCATTTTACTCTGCTTCTAGATGCTCTTTGAACAGGGAGCATGATGGGTATCAAAATAACGAGCATGGGAAGGATGTGAAGAATGAGTACTCAAAAAAGGACCTGAAAACCTGTCACCAGCACTGGCCCAGGACAGAATTGTGAAATATGAAATACATATTTATATCTGGTGCTAGCAGCCTCCTTTCCTTTTTCATCTTTTCCTTATATCTTGACATCCAGGCTTTTTATATACCACACACTGTTTCCTTGTCCTGAGTCTCATTTCTAGATAGCCCCTATTTTCTTCCCTTGTTCTCTGTCCCAGATTTGATCTTTACTACAGGAAATTTAAGCCAATTTGTGTTTATAGGGTAATTTGTTAACATATTTCTGCTTTAGGGGTGCGTGGGTGGCTCAGACGGTTGAGCATTTGACTTCAGCTCAGGTCATGATCTCATGGTTCATGAGTTCAAGCCCTGCATCGGGCTCTGCGCTGACAGCTCAGAGCCTGGAGCCTGTTTTGGATTATGTCTCCCTCTCTCTCTGCCCCTCCCCTACTCAGGCTCTGGGGAAAAAAAAAAAAAAAAATATATATATATATATATATATATATTTCTATATATAAAATATATATATATTTCTCCTTTATCTATTTTATGGACAATTCAGTAAGTATAAAGTATTAACCCAAGTGAATACTGTGGAAAAGTACTAGAAGTTAAAGAGAGCTCGTCTTCGCTCTCCAGTGATCCCATACAGGCCAGCCCCCTATTGTATGGTCTAGCACCTCACTGTATTATTCTGGGTAGAAGACGAATTCTCAATAGGATATTTCTAGATAACATCTAGCCATCTCCTCAAATAAATCTGCAGCTCAAGAAGGCTGTGCCCCTAACCTTGTTGTATATGCCACAGACCTAGGCATGTTAATGCACGCACATCAGGAACACAATATGTGTTGATGCAGTTTTCACCCCCCAGAATAAATCAATAAAATAAAGGTCTTTGAGAAACATATATAAACACATCCTTTATTTTCTTTTGAGGAAGCTTCTTACACACAGTCCCCTTCCTTCCAAATATGGCAGCCAACACAGACTCTCCCTCTTCTGGCTCCACACGTGCACAGCGTGGGGGTTCTGTCCTTGGCTGTGTCTAGCAGGAGAAATAAGCTTATTTATTATAAAGGAGGAATTTGTCAAGGAAGTGAATTTAAATGGAGACCTTAGTAGCTTAGTAAGAGTATGGAGAAAATACTCCAGACAGAAAACTGCAAAGGGGGTTGGGACATTCAAAGACAAGAAAATAAAGCAACACGGCTGGAGAACAATGAACTCACTTCGGACTCGAGCCACATTACTGCGTAGGGTAACCACCCAGGCAGACCATGCCTCACCTCAAACAGGCGGGAGCAGGCAGATGCGGGGAGCATGACAGCTTTTAGCCAAATGTCATGATCTTATTCTGACGTAGAATTACCCACCTTTACTTATAGAACTATTCAAATATACTCCTGTTGTCTCAGATCTTCAATATAGTCTTCTCTGAAGTCTCTTGAGTCCTCTAGAGAACATGTTGTGCATCCCTGGGGGGTAGTGGTCACTTACCAAACAAAATTATGAGTTGCTATTCTTGATAAATTCTTTATTCACAGTTAATCATAACTGAGAACTCTGGCCTTATAGAATGGTAATAAAGTCTGAGCAACCCAACATGCAGTTTTATTTGAAGCAAGGGGTTTATTAGTTACTTATATGTTTTATTTTATTTTATTAAAAAAAGTTTTTAAGAGAGAGCAAGCGAGCAGGGGAGAGGGGCAGAGGGAGAGAGAAAGAATCTTAAGCCGACTCCACGCTCAGTGCACAGCCCTACGCGGGGTCAATCTTACGACCCTGGGATCGTGACCTGAGGAGAAATCAAGAGTCGGACGCTCAACCGACTGAGCACCCAGGCGTCCCAAGTTACCTATGTGTTAGCGATGAAGCTTTCAGTCTATCAAATTTTTAAGCCTTACTAAATCTTTAGTAATAATTCACCTGACCCAGATACTTCATTATTTCCTACATACTGGCACAAGCAACGATCCATTTTTTTGCATTAAAAAAAAAAAACCCAGGTGTATTTGGTAGTGTTTGAAAATCCAGTTCATAGGCCAGTAAAAACGGACGATGGCTTACTTTGCCAAATATGCATAACCTACATTTTGGGGCATAACAAACATTTCCATACAACAGTAATCAAAACATTTGTTGTGTGATGCATGTACCCTATAAATTTAAGCATCAAATGTTTTTGAACATGAAGTACATTAGAAACAGCGGCTCTCAGAAAAGATCAAATGATACTCACATATGCAAGTGCTTTGGAAATGGTAAAGCACTATAAAATATATCAAGTTAGGTATGAAAGTAATACATACATACAATAGCAGAACCCAAATGTAACTGCATGCTGCAAATGACTGCATGTAATGATTCTTATTTGTCTCATTTGCATTTTCAGAAAAGACCGTTCATATGTTACAACAGCAGCTAAGTTTACAACAATTTTTCTTTGTTCTTGGCAAACAAAAAAAGGTTAAGAATGTGCAGACAAGTCTTGGCAAAGAGATATTCTGATTCAGCCCTGCCAATCCCTGAGAGCTACAGTATACAGCTGGAAAACGTTTGGAGGTTATGGACGTGTTAGAAAAACTTTGTTACTGTTGCTAATCAGTACAGCAACATCTTCAGGTCATATTTGGGTCTTGAGGAGTGTTACAGTACGTCTAGAGCCTTTTACACACTGGTTGGCTCTTCCCAGTCTCATTGAGATGGTCTCATTTTTACGTGCAAACATCATTTGAGTTGAAATAGTAAAATGGTATAACCAATAAGTTCCCTGGCTCATCTAAATATGCAGCTTGACTTGGAATACAGCATTTTGTACCATCAGAGACCGACCAACTGGACTATGTCCCTTACCACAAAGTTTTGTTTTCTCACCCAGAGTTTCCCTGACACACATGAAAACAAGCTGTTCGTTCTAACCTCAAAGAAGATACAAACTTTTTTTTGTATCCAATAATACTTCTGGCTGGACATGTGTATCCACAGACCAGACCAAGAGATTGAGAGGAAGGTGGAAGTAGAAGGGAATTTTTAGATAATGTCATTGATTCCACTGACTCATTACCCCATTTGACAGATGGAGACTGAGCCCCAGGGAGGCATTTCTAGTCTATCTGTGTTTCTAGGCCTTTTATTGAAAGTGACAAATCAATTTATGTTGGCGAAATAAATGGCCACTTTTTTTTTCTAAAGAGCTACACGTTGCAAGAATTTTTACTCTCTTTCCCTATTTCTTGCTTGTTCAGACAGGATGCATTTCCTCTTGTCAGCCTGTTTCAGGCCCCACATTCTTTTGCCCCTTATATGGAAGGACTCCACTTGCTTAAACATGTTGAGAAGCACAAATAAAAAGGAGCCACTAAAAAGATTTAAATACATATCATTTACATAAATACCTATACAACGTTCAGTAAACTAGTGAATACAAAGAATCACCTAAAATAAACTATTTTACCAAACATGAGTATTTTGCCCATGACCTGACATTATTTCAGTGTCATGAAAATGGCCTTATTTACATACTTCTCTGTCTTTATAGAAAGGTCACAATTTTACTGTCCCAAATTTTCACATATATTTGTCATTTTGGATCATTTGATCATTTTAAATTTGGATCATTTTAAAACTAAAACAGATAAAAAGGAAAGAAAAAAAAAACTAGAGCGAAATAGATACCCCAACACTATTTTTCAAAGAATAAGTTGTTTTTCTATTTCTTTTTGTTGTTTTCAAGTTATAAAATAAATGCACACTTACTATAAACAAATTCAAACAGTATATGACTGAAAAAATGTATATTCTTTCTTCTAATCCACCCTACTAAATCTTCCAGAAGCATCCATCATATACAAGAGGCATATGGTACTGTGTTTAAGACTGTAAATGCTGAAATCAACCTGTCTGGCTTCAAATTTTGGCAAGTCACTTCTTAGCTGCGTGGTCTTGAACAAGTTAACCAGCTTTTCTGTGCTTCACTCACATCATCAACAAAAGGCACTTACCATCTAAGGCTGTTGTGTGGGATAAATGAGATAAAGGCACCTAGAAGAATGTCAGGCATAAAATAAATACTCCATGAATGTTAGCTGTTATTATTAAGTCCTTTTGAAATGCAAAGAAAAGTATAAGCTATAGTGAATTACATAGCTATATGAATAAGCTACGCATTTCAAAAAAACTGGAAAAAACAGCCACCACCACTGCCACCACCAACAAAAAGCTATAAAAAATAACAAGAAATTCTTGGATCATAAAGCTATGATTGAGTTTATAGTTCATTGTTCTGTTAATTCAATGTCAAACTTATTTAATAAATTATGAGGAGTATTGCCGACTGGCTAAACTAGAAGGCCTACGTCAGAACCTTTTGAGAAGTAGACATGGTTTTTGACATAACTTGAATCCATTTTATTTAAAAGTAATTCAAAGTAATCCAGAAGTAATTCAAAATATATTGACTGAATATGTATGTTTATGTTAGTATCAAACAGAAATATCTTTCCATCTAAATCCCAGTTCCTCTAGAAGTTTCTCCCCTCCCCACGTTCTCCCATAATGCAATGCCCTCTCTCCCACTTCTTTCTCCTTATTGCTGAATTATGAAGAAGGCCAGCTCAGGAGCTAGAAACTTGTGGCACAGAACAACCTCTGATCATGTTGCAGCCGCCCGCTCGTTGTGTCCTTGGCCATGAGGAAACCAGGACAATGTCCAGCACGAGACTGGAGCGTCTATGACAGTCCCACCCTACTGGTCCTGGTTCTGCCCGGTGAATCTAGCTTCCTAGCAGCCATAACATCACAGCATCCCCAGGCTGTACTCTGCATTCAGGGTCACAGCTGCACACTCCTAACCTGATGGCCACCCATCTACTCACCTGCTCTGAACGTCCCTCTAAAACACACCTTTGCCTTTACGTAGAGTATTTAATGTTACCAGAGTCTTGCCTCATTTGAGAGTTCTTAGTTTTTATCAGTGAGTACGTCTGACTGACTCACATACAAACCATGCAAGTCAATTGACAAATAGTAACTTGGATACGCTTTGAAAAAGTTCTCAACGCCAACTGAACTAAAGAGACTTAAAATAATCTAACTACTCCCGTTCCTTTCAATTTAAGTATGAAACACCTGTGCATAATCAGGGTTATTAAACTGGTTAGAAGGGTCTGTACTGGTCTAGGAAAATAGTGAGAAAAAGGGTATACTTTTACATATTAAAGAAGAGGTCTTCTACAGAACTTCAGGACTACATGCAGTTTGTACTCACTCCTAACATATATGTTTCTAAGGAGTCTCTGTATTCCACAGAATCATGTGCATGTGTATGTGTGGTGTGTACATCTTGATGAGAACCAAGAACGATGAGGCAAGGTCATAAGTTTGCTTACTGATGTATTTGTTGATAAAAATCTGTTATATGTTTTTCATAATTGTTTGAACATGTGAGTCTGGTTGCTCTGTGATTTGGAACAGTTTCTATCTTATCTGGTCTAGCTGGTAAAAACCTCAGTCCATAATTCAAATATTTCAAAAATAGACCTTCATTTCCTCAAAGTTGATTTCAAATCCTTAATCTTTGGGATTGGTGAGAAAATTAACCACAGTCTTTTGGATCCTGTCCCCAGCAATTTTTTCCAGATACTGGGGGGGGATGAACAGAAGCAGAATTGAGGAGAACCCCTGGTCCTAAAGTATCCATCTTCCTTGATTGCTGACAAGAGGCTATGTCTCAGTTTGCATGTCCCTTAGGAGGTGGTGATCCTGAATGCTTTGGGGCAACAATTTAGGCCTTTTGTGTGGCTATACACGAAGCCATTGGTCTCAACATGAACATAGTCATTTCTTCTCTGGAGTCATTCTTCCTGCACTCATCTGTCCCTCCATCCCTCTTCCTCCACCCTTCCTGCAAATGAAGTACAGGTGGTACTCATTAGGATCCTACAACCTCCTCTGGGTGTCTTTTTTTTCCCCCAAAGTTTATTTATTTTGAGAGAGAAAGCATGCCTGCATGAGGGGCAGAGAGATAGAGTGAGAGAGGGAAAGAGAATCGCAAGGAGGCTCCACACTGTCAGCGCAGAGCCCAATGCGGGGCTCAAAACTCATGTACTATGAGATCATGACCTGAGCCAAAAACAAGAGTCAGTTGCTTAACTGACTGGGCCCCACAGGCACCTCCCTCCACTGGCTGTCTTACTATCTCCTTAGCAACATCGCCCAGGAAGTGGAGTGTGAGTCCCGTTTGCTGTCCCCAGGAACCTGTAAACACTCCTCTTTCTTCTCTTCTTCTCCAACTTATTAGAATCTTAAAAAAAAAAAAAAGTGTCTACGATAGATAGCCATGTTATTTCACCTGTTCTGACCAAAATATTTTTCCTACAGTTAAGAATCTTCTCTTTCTTATGGGGCTAAGGTTGAAGTGAAAAATAAACCAAAAAATACATCCTCACAGCCCATGCCACATTCCTTCCCTCCAGCAATAATTTCAGGGTCTGAATGAAAGGACAGTAAAAGGATCAAGACAGATAAAAATGTCAATCTCTAAAAATATTAACTCCTACCCTCCCAAACCAGGCGCACACATCAACCTGCTAAGACATCATAAATATTAATGACTTGCTGGAAAGTAACGTGGTTCAAGGCAAATGTATAGATGCCTTGTCAGGACCTTAAAAATGAACTCACAAAGTCATCTTGCTCAATTAAATTCTCCTCTGCCTTTTCTTTTCTCTATTTCTATTAATAGAATCAACAGACAACTAACATACCAAACTAGAAATGTTAGTGTCACCTTCAACTTTTTCCCCTTTCCCTTCATCTCTTCTGTCCCTCAAATAACAAATCATCTCTCATCTAAGTTGGTGACAGCTTCCAGGCAACCCTCTCCAGCCTGATGCCACTCTGCCTTAATCCAGCATTCTCTCTCTGTTTTAAAAGTCTTACGTATTCTTTTAGATTACAAATGAATATTTGAATACTACAAGCAATTCAAACTGTATAGAAGTATAAAAAATAGACAGTAAGAGCCTCCTAATAATTTTATATACCAGAAATACAACTGCTACCATTTTGGTATATATATTTTTCATATGACTACAGCCAAATAGAAAAGTTTGTTTTTCTTTTCACAAGTTTAATATTATATATCTATATCTATATATCTATATCTATATCTATATCTAGATCTAGATCTAGATATCTCACTTTGCAATTCTCCCCCTCGTTTTATGGAGTTGTAATTGACATATAGCACTCTGTACATTTACGTTGTACAGAATAATGACCTGACTTCCATAGACTGTGAAATGAATACAACAGTAGGTTTAATCCATCATCTCAAAAGATACAATAAAAAGGGGGGGTACCTGGGCAGCTCAGTCAGTGAAGCATCTGATTCTTGACTTTGGCTCAAGTCATATCTCACAGTTCACAGGTTCAAGTCCCACAGTGGGCTCTGCGCTGACAATGTAGAGCCTGCTTGGGATTCTCTCTCTCCACCTAGCTCTTTGCCACCCCCCCCCCCCACTCTCTGTCTCTCAAAATAAATAAACTTACAGAAAAGTGTTTTCCTTGTGATTAGAATACTTCGTATTTACTTTCTTTTTTACCCTCATTTTATTTATCCTCATTTATCCTCATTTTCTCAAAGTTGATTTCAAATCCATATTGGGATTGGTGAGAAAATTAACCTCAGTCGTCTTAGGATCCTTTTTAAACATGCCATGTCTTCTCAAATATATCATACAACAGTGTTAACTATAACCATCATGTCTGCATTACATCTCTAGTATTTATTTGCCTTGTAACTGGAAATTTGTATCTTTTGACCACCTTCATCCAATTCCCCTTTGTTTTGCAACTTAAAAAAAAAACACACCTTATATTGTGGACATTTTTTCATGGTAGAGCATTTATGTCTACAATTCTTTCTAATGGTTGAAAAGTATTACTTTGTTTAGCCATATCACACCTTCTCTGCAGTTGCTACTGCACTGAACACCCCTCTACCTATTATCATTGTGCCCTTTATTACCTTCCCCAAACAGTGTATATTCCCACGGAAACGGCATGAAGGTGCCCCTTTTGACTAGACTATTGCAACATAATTGTTAATTGCTTTCTTTGCCAACAAATTCTGTTCCCTCTGGTTTATCATCGTCATGGCCACCAAAGTTGTTTTCCTAAAAAGAGCAAAGCAGATCATAACACTTCCTAACTTAGATGCTTCTGTCAGATCTCTGTAGTCAAAAGACGCCACTAATCCCTGAAATGTTCCAATAGACTGGAACATAGACTGGCCTCAACTACCACCTTAGTTTCTTCAGTGGACATTGCCTCCTGCAAACCACACTCGGGACATGAAGAATGTGTTCATTCTTCAAAGATCTTACATATGCTCTACCACTAACCTGTCCCACCCTCTCCTTCCAAAAACTCTCTCCCTCAATCTGAACTCTTACTTGGCTTCGGGATTCAGTTCCTGGGTCACCTCTTTAATAAGCTGCATTGTCCATTCCTTATTCTTCCACAGTCCTTTTTTGTTTCACTGTACTGACTTAGTACTTGCCATGAACATGTTCTCTCACTCTCACCATTGGGTAAGAACTTTGAGTACAAAAATGATAATAATAAATTTTTAAAAATTATTATTATTATTTTTTTGAGTACAAGAACTGGGCCAGATTCATTCTGGGGTTGGTTGGGTCCCTAAGTAGAGTCTTTATAACAAAGTGGTTTAAAAAAATTTTTTTAATGGTAATTTATTTTTGAGAGAGAGAGAAAGAAAGAGAGACAGAGCAAGCAGGGGAGGGGCAGAGAGAGAGGGAAACACAGAATCTGAAGCAGGCTCCAGGCTCTGAGCTGTCAGCACACAGCCCCACGTGGGGCTCAAACTCACCAGCCATGAGATCATGACCTGAGCTGAAGTCAGACACTTAACTGACTGAGCCACTCAGGCACCCCATGCAAACACTGTTCTAACTGCCTTGCCAACAAAGGTCTTTGCCGTCTTTCTCTTTGGCTCTCTTAGGGAGTAACTGTGGATCAGTGGGGCTGCATCTTCTGTACCCTCCTCGGGATGCCTCTTGTATCCATGATTAAACCATAAAAAGGTTTGCTGGTTTTGCATCATATTTTGGAACAGGTATACTGTCAGAGGTCCTAAATCATCAATGGCCAAATGGCAGTCTTTGGATTTGGAAAAGTTTTTATATTTAGAAGAATTTTTAAAGAATTCTCACCCTACATAAATGCCCTATTGGTACCTATAGGAGGATCAATTGAAAGAAGAAAAAAAAAAAACCGAATCCCATGGTTAGCCTAAAAGACTCCCTTAACAAAACTAAAGAGCAGAAATCAGATTTAGAACAAACTTAAGATCCCACCATAAACACCTCCCACCATCACTCTTTTTTGGGATCCCCGCTTAAGAAAGCTTAACCTGTCAGAAGAATTCACTGTTTGTTCCAGAAAAAAACAAAACAAAAACAAAAAACCCTGGAAATAGGCAAATATGCCCCTAAACTCCTTCTTAGAACTACTTGAAAGCTTGTGCCCTCTTTCTCCTGCTTTGAGATGTAAATCTCCTACCACCCCGGACTGTCTTCTCAAGGACAGGACACTTCTCCTTGAAACCTAAGCCTCTAAAGGAATAACTTTGTCTCCCAGTCCAAAGAGCACCTTGCTGCAACTTCTCAGTAGACTACAACAATCACCTGGGATTAAAGCCACAGTCTCCATCAAACTACGAGTCAAAGAAAAATCTTTAGAGTCTCCTCTACAAACACTGGTAAAAAGTTTTAGCTTTTTTGTTGGGCATATAGAGCAGGTGACTGGCTTGGTCCCTCTGCCATAAATATAACTAGGATTTTTTAAAAAGACAAAAATGAGAACTAACGTGTATATAAATTAGTGAGTTTTGTGTCTATTTATACCTGACCTATGGCTAAAGTCTTAAAATACACACACACATACACACACAAAATCCCATTAAATCTCTATTGTGTCTATATGCATATGTATGAATGTATGTATGCATGGTGTGTCTAAGTGTAAATATGTAATATTTTCTTATCTCTGAATGGTATTACCAAGATTGATAAAGGAGCACTATTCTGAGTTGGCTTAGAAAAAGTAGGCACTTATAAATTAAATGTTCTTAAAACTCTCGGAAATATAGGAGCCAACCCAAATGCTTTTCAAGTTCATGTGATCTGAAATAATCTTTCTTGAATAAAACTAGTTTATTAGAATTGATTTAATAAAATCGGCACATCTTCAGAGTTGCCAACATTAAATATAATACCCATTCACATCTTATTCTACTTGGGTTTACTAGTCAAATAAGCTAACATAAACTACCAGATATTTAAGATTATAAAAGTTATAGATTTGATTTTAATCAAAGTGAGTCATTGTTCTGACAAATTGTATTTCAACAGTAATTGTGTTTTATAATATATCAGTTTAAAAGTAACTTCCAAAATCTTTTTTGCTGACTTGAAAACTTCAGGTTATAGTAAGTTAAATGATAGATATTCATTGAATATCCAGATCATTACCAAATAAGATAAAATACTGAAATATTAATTACTAAGCATAACTTCAAGTTGATGTACTTTTGGCTTCTAAATTTTACAGAAAGACTAAAATATGTTAGTAAACATGCTCTTTTGCCACATTGATAAACTCTACTATGAGGAAACGTATCTTTAGACACTATGAAATTGTATACTGATGAATTTGTTCATCTAGTATAGAATACAGAATATGACAGACAGTTCCCATTGTCTACTTCTTAGTTCTTGGAAATTAAGGCTACTACAAGTTAAGAATTCTAATCAATATATGCAAATGAATTATAGGAACAATAAGAATGAAGGAGGGGCACCTGGGTGGCTCAGTGGTTGCATGACCAACTTAGGCTCAGGTCATGATCCATTGGCCCATGAGTTGGAACCCTGCCTTGGGCTCTGTGAAAACAGCTCAGAGCCTGGAGCTGCTTCGGATTCTCCGTCTCTCCCACTCTCTCTGCCCCTTCCCTGCTCATGCTCTGTCTGTCTCTCTCTCAAGAATAAATAAACATCAAAAAATTTTTTGAAAAAAAGGAAGAAAAAAAACCCCTCTCTGTATGCAGTGTGCACAAGGAAAATAAGATGTGTTTTCCTTAAGAAAAAAGGAGAGTGATTTTTTCCTAAAATAGGTTAGAGAAAATTTAAAGCCTATTCCAGAAAGTGAAAGAGGAAAATGGACAAAAATCTGAAAAGATGAAGAAAACTGTAAAGGATCTATGAAAAAAAAAAGAAAAAAAAAAAGAGAGAAAGAGGAAGAAGTATATCTCGTGTGGTCAAGCTGGCTAAGATTGAATGGATTTATTTACAAGGTGTCAAAAAAATGAGCCCAATAGCGTACTGGTGTAAAACTCCAGTTTTGCTTTTTTTCTTTGGTAAAACAATAAAATTGTGTTGGATTATTGGTCTATTTTTAAAAATTTTTTGAGTATTGGTCTATTCTTAATAAAAGATTGTGAAGTTTCTTCACTTCTTGAGTGATCCACCTAGAAAACAAAGATTCTGTGGTTCTTCACATCACCTTTATCATAATGTCTTTGATTATTTAAGTAAACTGAGTCTTTTCAATATTGAAAGTATTAAGTTCTTTTTGTTTGTTGTTGTTTGACAATCATGTTATCTTCTATGTTTATCTTCAAAATATTTTATTTTCATTTTGGTTAAATAATTGAAAACTTAGCATTGCTTCATAGTGATCTGCGGATCCCATTTAATAGAATGTTCAAATCTTTTGACATTTTAGACAACTTCTCAAAATCAAATTCTAAATGAAGTCTTCATAACCTTGAACTGACATTGGCATTTCCTTGGGGGGTGGTCCCTGGAAAACTGGCCTTTGGCCAATTTTAATGAAATTAGACTTATTTTGCAAAGAAAAATAGTCTTACTTTGATTACCTTTGGTCAAAATGAAGGCGATTGTGGAGGAAAATTTTGTGTTTCAGTGGAAAACAATGACCCACTTTTGTGGGTGTTCATTATCATTGAACTACTTTCCTTCTTTTGTAAACTGGATCCTGCCATCTTGCAATTAATGTCTCTAATTTTCTCCCACCCTCTCGACTTAGCATCACTGAGGACTAAAAGTGCCCTTTTCCTGAAGCTCTGCATGTTCAAAGAATTTATCACCTCATAGTTTGGGACACTCAGGAAGCTTACCAGAGACTGGTCCTTGGGGCTCCAGGACATAACTATGACTGTGAGACTACCATTACTATCCTCATCTAAGGACACTTTGAGCCCAACATCTAGAAATCTTCTAGACTGCCCTCTGGACTCAAAAAACTGGGTTTATGCTCTGCTCCAACCATTAATCTTTATTTTTGCTTTTGTTTCCATAGAAATGCCCCTCATTGAATGCCTGGTTGCTCACACCATATAAAGGTCCAACTTCAGAGGATACTCTACTCCCACCTGCACCACTGCCTCCTGCAATGAGACACAATTGTTTAACTGAACTGACCTATTCCCAGCCCTGGGAGACTGGTTTCATTCAAATACAGGAAATGTGTTTGTGTTTGTTCTACCTGTTTATCCTTTTTCTAATCTCCATTCTTCTTCCCCTTTGCAGATCTCTTACCTCTCAGCTACTAACCCAAATCTTTTCTCTATAGCTACCGACTAGGCTTTTGGTGTGTGAAATTCCCCAAAAGTTTCAGATGGGGTAGATGAAGGGGATCAATGCCATCCCAAAATGCCAAAATATTCCAATTTGGCATAAGGATTATTTTGAGCTGAAGGCACTTGAATATCAACAGATGCAGAACTTCTCTGCCCTCCCCCTCTCTACCTGAAAGAAGTAAGGCATAAATATCCCTCTGAGGAAGATGCTTCCTACCAGCTTATCCCTCAGCCCCCACCCTGGTACCAAGAAGAAAAAGGGACCCTTATCATCAAAGATATGGAGAGTCAAGAAGAGTTTTCATAACAAGATCTTACTAAAATAGTCCTTATCTTCTATTAGTTTCCACTACATATTTCCTAGTCACTTCCCCACAACCTGTCCTCTCTTTAAGTCTAAACCTCTTTTCCTTTGTTAAGAATGGTATTCAAACCCCCACATCAAACCACTTCTTTGAGTTTGACTACTTTTCTGTGAACTCCTGTACACACAAATATTCTTTTGTTTAATAAAGGAATAATAAGAGGCCTGTGTGGCTCAGCTGGTTAAGTGTCCTGCTTCAGCTCAGGTCATGGTCTCGCAGTTCATGGGTTTGAACCCTGCATTGGGCTCTGTGCTGACAGCTCAGAGCCTGGAGCCTCCTTCAGATTCCATGTCTCCCTCTCTCTGCCCCTCCCTCCTCAAACTCTGTCCCTCTCTCAAAAATAAATAAACATTAAAAAAATTTTAATAAAGGAATAATGAAAATTGTATGCCTTTACTTTTGTTAATCTGCTTTTTGTTATTCTTTTTTTTTCATGTTTATTTTTGAGAGAAACAGAGAGAGAGAGATGGAAAGTTAGAGAGAGGGGACAGAGGATCTGAAGAGAGCTCTGAGATGACAGTGGAGAGCCCGCCAGATGCAGGGCTCAAACTCAAGGACCTTGAGATCATGACCAGAGAGGCAGCTGGATGCTCAACCCACTGAGCCACCCAGGCGTAGGTGCCTTTTGTTTTCCTAATTCGCAGGCCCCCACAAACTGCATCCAAGAGTGCAGAGGAAAATTTTTTTCCTTTCCAACTGCCTCTTGCATAATCCTTCATACCCATACCAAAAGTATAGATTTGTTAGTTCACTGGTCAGCTGTGTGCATAGCTTATGATGTGAACCAGAACAAAGTCAACTGTTTGGTACTGGAAGTTGCCTGAACATGGCTCTTTATGGCCCCAAAGCCCTTGAAAACCCTAGTAGAAATATAGCAATGCATAAGTTAAGAAATTATAATTATGCTGAATTCAAATTCTCCAACATTTTAGGTGTTAGAGATTTAGATATTTCTGTTAAATTCCTTATGGTGAGACTCACAGATCAATTAGAAAAATTAAAAATTACATGGGCATCTGGATGTGAAAACATATTTGAATCAGAGCACATAGAACCAAGATTTCATTCTTAATTCTGACTCTTCCTAACTATGTGATTTTGGGCAATTTACTAAAAGTCTCTGAATTTATTTCCTTATGCAAAAAAAAAAAAAAAAGAAAGAATACAAATTTGTATCTGCTTTTCCTATGTTACAGAATTACAGTAAAGGTCAAATTACAAATTATTAGTACATTAGTAATATTAGTAATCAAGTACTTAAAGAGGACTTTGTTTTTCAATATAGAGAGGAAAGGCAGTCTAGGCCTTGTTGAATTCAACTTAGTAATTAAAATAATAACAATAATAAGGCAAGTGGGTCCTAATAACGCATGGTCAGACGTTTAAAACAGGTGGAGAACTCAAATGAGAGACAGACCCTACTTGAGTCCCTGTACCTTAGTTAACCACCTTGCCACGCACCATCCTTTCTAATTTTAGATGAAAATCTCCTGAGCAATTTCTAAAGCGTTCAGGGGCTTTCCAGGGCAGGCTTATCAGATAAAAGTCAGCCCAGACAGAATAACAAAGCGATTGCTTTTCTAACATCTAGTACTTCATTAACCACTACTTAGGGGAAGAGCTAAAACAATAGAAACCTGCTGAGAAATTTGCTAAAATCTTTAGGGCTTTTCTGAAAAAGCTAACCAACTTTGGTGGAGGATTTCATTTCCCTATTATGTGGTACAATTTTTTTTCCAGTTTAATATCACGTATCTTTATAAAACTCCTGGAGAAATCTTTTAAGATTGTTATAAATCTATGCATTTGGCCAGACCGCTGCGGAGTGGTGACTGTCTTCTGAAATAACTGGTCGGATGCAGTTCACCAAAAAAGGCTTGCTTGATGAATCAAAGATAGTAATCTGAGAACTAGGAATGACCGCACTGGGAAGGTCCCCTTTCCCTGTGCTGCTGTGAAAATACAGAACCCCCCCTGTCACTGCCAGCTACAATTATTAGTATTACCCAGTGACTGTTTCAGTGTTGGAGCAAAGAACCAAAGGGAAAGAGATCAGAACCACAGATGCAATGGAAAAGTTTGTATTTTCTTCCATGCTCTTTGTTATAGTTCACTCTATGTTTACAACTTGTAAGGAATAATTAATATGTCTGCAAGCCATTGACTGACTGAGAATTATATACAGAACCAGAATTACATAGTTTGTAATTTTACCCGTTATTTTTTGCAGCTTTGGAAACAGGAAACTTTGGAAAACTTCCTACTAAGGACAATGAAGTTTGATGTTCAGGCACAAAAAAGAGCTAAAGAATTATTCAATAACTGCCCAGGTGAAAGATCAGTCTGAGAAAATCTGGATACGTTTTTTGGAGCTCTGATTTTCATTAACAGATGGATTTTTAGGGGCTCCTGGGTGGCTCAGTTGGTTGAGTGTCTGACTTGGGCTCAGGTCATGATCTCACAGTTCCTGGGTTCAAACCCGGTGTTGGGTTCTGTTGCTGACACCTCTGAGCCTGGAGTCTGCTTCAGATTCTGTGTCTCCCTTTCTCTCTGCCCCTCCCCTGCTGGCACTCTGTCTCTCTCTCAAAAATAAATAAACATTAAAAAAAGGATGTATTTTTAAATTTTTTGTATTAATTTTTGTTGTCTTCATTTACCTTTTATACATAGCCACTAACTGAAATTTTTTGCATCAATCTGGCCATTTACGCTTTTTTTTTTTTTTTTTGGCGATTTACGCTTTTAATCACGGCTGATCACTACCTAATTGATCAAGTGAACAGAATAACTCCTTGATCCCCTTCCCCATAGATGTGCTTCTTTTTGTTGATTTCATCCAGGTAGGATTTTTAAAATATCAACAAATGAGCCACTTCAGCTCTGTTTTGAGATACAATTCTGTTTAAATGTGCAATTATATCAGGAAGTTTAAAGAGCAGGTTAAAATAGGATACATAAGATGAAAAATTAATATGAATGTGAATTTGAATGTGTATGGAAGAAATGCACCAAAATAGTAAAAATATTGAAAATGATCTTCTCTAGTGGGGCAATTATGGGTTATTTATAGTTCTTGGTAGCTTCCAAATGTCTTGCAATAAACATATATTACTTTTATCCTCAGAAAAAGAAGTCAATTTTACAAGGAGAGCCTATAAATAAGCTTCTTAAGGGCAACAACCACTTCTATTCATCTTTGAATTCTTCACGCTGCAGTTTAATTGGAGAAGTGTTTTATTATTGTAAAAGCCACTTGATTACAACACAGCATTTGCCGCAAACAAACAGGCAATTAAAAAAATATATTGCAAAACGAGGTGATTGCTTATCAACATCTAAAAATTCCCCCTCTGCATTTTCCCTTCCATTATTCTCTTAGTTCCTTGCAAACACCTTTAAAAGTTCTTCTTCTGGTAACATGATAGATTTACAACCACAGGATCTCAGGATTAGAAGGGACCTTCAAGATGGGATATTCCAACATCATCTGGAATGATCCAGCCAAAACCCGAAATCCTCCAACAGTGGGGAATTCATTACCTTTCAAAGCCGTTCATCCTTGCAACTTTAGCAAAGGTAACAGCAAAATTGTTTGGTCTATTTATATTTCTTAAACAATTTTTTTTCCCCGACAGAGAATAAAGATGCTTGGAGTGGGTTTAGTTTCATTTTCACGAACAACCACTCTACTGTACCGAACCAGCTCAGGGATGAAAATACCCACACGGAGCACTGCAATTTCCAAGGAAGCATTTACAGGGATGTAACCATGCCTATTTCAAATGCCTTACCCTACTGCTTACTTGGTTTTTCAACCGATGTCCAAGAGGACGCAATCCTCCATTTGAAAGTCACAAAATCGCTTGCATTTTTTAATGTTAAGCAAAGAAGAAATAATTCACCTACAAGTATAAAACGTAGCAGTTGTTGGCCACTCAAGAGTTTGTTATTTTTTGAGACACGAGCGCGGGGGAGCCTGGAGAGAGCCCTGCCCAGTGAGTGGTCTTCTAAGCAGGGCTAATCCAGACTCTGTTTTTACTTCTCTGTGGGCCTCAGAACCTTTCATTGAGTTTCTTAGTTCAGCTGTTCTAATGGGTTGAGAGTCACCAGTCTGCTGTCTGACACGATTTTTAGAGCGTGATGAACAAGAAAAGAGGTTTCGGCTCACAATAAACATCGGAAGCTCCCCCGCCTCCTCTGTAGATACCTAATTTAACACACAGAAGGACTCTTAATTACCTCTATTTGGGTAGAATGGTAAGTTGCTACTGGAATTCATTTGCAGTAGAGTTTATTTTCGAAATGAAGCAGCGAGAGAGGTTTTTCTTCCTTGGATAGAAAAAAGGTGTTTTAATTAGGACCCTGTCTCCACCTTATTCTTAGTTTTGTTTTTTGGTTTTTTTTTTTTTTTTTTGGTTTTGTTTTTTTTGTTTTTGTTTTTGGTTAGGCTACTATCATGTTATCAGAAACACTCAGACACTTCTTGTTAATATTGTTGGCTAAAAACACAATGCATCTTAACCCCCTGTCTCCCCTCTCCCCACCGGACCCTCAAACCTTACGGGATGAAAATTTGTTTAATGAGACGACTGCCTAGCCCAGGACAGGCAGTTCTAAGAAACCTAGGTTGACAGTATGAAACATCCTGAGGGGGACATCAATAAGCGAATACACAAGCTGGACCACAAGGACGGAGAACAAGACCTGTTTAAAACACGTCTTGGGGCCATGCACTTTGTTTTTGCTTCTGAAGTCCTCATATTTCAGAATTTATTTTCTGGAAAAAGAAAGGATTGGCTCTGAAAGTTTTAAGGATGTTTATCTATAGCGTGATATCAACGAGTTCTCTGGCATGTTTCATAGGCTAAGCTAGGTGCTGCAATTCAGTTCCAGAAGGTCCTGGCAGACACTGTGTAGGGGTGCTTTCTCAAAAAACAAATTAAAACAAAAAAGAGGAAAAGAAAAATTCCAGGATTATTGGTGGTTAGAAAGAAAACTGAAAAGAAGGCGGCAAAACCAAATGTCAGGCAGGTCAACTGGAAATAAATCTAGCAAGGACTCAGCTTCCTACTGCAATGCTGTGGCCGAGTAATTAATGTTCCTACGACTTAATTCCACTAGGATTTGTTGGACATCTCGAGTATATGCTCATCACTGGGCTAGGCCCTGATGAATCACAGAGATAATCTGATCCCCATGACTGTTTGAGGGAGAAAATTGCTTTTTTTACATCATGACTCAGGTTTTTATGTCTCAGCTGGATACATGTCTCTGATGAGTGAAATAATTATAGGGAGCACATATAAAAATGTAGATTTATGCATAATAAACCCTATTATATGCTGATACTTCTTGGTTATATAGCACAATTGACTTGACACTTTCCAGAATTTAGTCTAATTTTCTACCTTTTCAGAGAACAAGCTGTGGTAAAATATACATATTTTTTTATGTTTATTTTTGAAAGAGAGAGAGAGAGAGAGAGAGACAGCAGGGGAGGGGCAAAGAGAGTGAGACAGAGGATCCCAAGCAGGCTCTTGCTGTCAGCGCAGAGCTGGATGCGGGGCTCAAACTCAGAAACCACAAGATCATGACCTGAGAAGCTCAACTGACTGAGCCACCCCAGGTGCCCCCGTGGCAAAAGTTTTCTAGCACCGAGGGAGAGTGATAGGTCACCCTACTCCCAGAGAATCAAAAACAAAAGCACTCCCTGTGTGTATCCCTTTGGCCTCATAAACCCTAGAGGATGTGGCTTAAGTTCAGGAAGGTGATCTCCGTAGACCCAAGTATGTGATGGCTGATCTTCCATTGTGCACGTGGGCACTCTACACTAATTGCCTTGAATTTGATATATAATTCCCAGAGACATTCCTGGAGTCAGTGGAGAGAGACGGCCTTTTCCTCTAGCAGCTGTGCATGAGCCTGGGGATGGGCCTGGGGATCCATTCTAAGCCATGGTTGTATATCTAGAACATGGTTGTATATCTAATAACATGAAGTTGACTGAACTAAAGGGAAAAGGAGTTTTCTATTTTGTTTGCGCAAGAGAACATTCTGACCCTATCCTCCTGGCCTCAAAAATAAGTTCATCTGCTTCTTCTGTAGTCTCCTATTACAATAATGAAGGAATAAAGTGTCTTATTGTACATGATAGGACTGATTAGGAAATTTATTTTATTTTATTTTTAAGTTTATTTATTTTGAGAGAGAGAGAAAGAGAGTGTGAGCAGGAAAGGGACAGAGAGAGACAGAGAGAGAATCCCAAGCATGGGGCTTGATCCCACAGACCCATGAGATCATGACCTGAGCCCAAAGCAAGAGTCCGATGCCCAACCGACTGAGGCACCCAGGCACCCCAGGAAATTTATTTAAATACTAATTTTTAACAAACATACCAGGATAATAGATTCAAATACTTATCCCCTTAAATATGTCACAGGCGCTACATGCTTTCATAAAATAAGACCAATTTTCTTGTGAATTGGTTCTTTACGATTAGTTCCAAAGGTGGTATTTGAGAGAAACTAAAAGAAGCTTCAAAGTAACCAAAATAATTGTGTTGACATCAAATAATTGATCATCTGTATGGGTCTGACATTATGGTAGGCCTGTTAGGGATCTTTTCCACCTTATCTTCCCAAGATTTCTGTAGGGTAAGTATGGCTACTCCTATTATACAGATTACTTGGGAACTATACTATGGTTAGGCAGTGACTCCCCAAGAATAAGGAAGAAAACCAAATTAGTCCCTCTAAAACATTTGTGAACATTGATGCTTGATTTGCAGTGTAATTCTTCTGATACCAGCAACACAGCATACCAAGAAGTACCGAGGATACAAAATCGAAGACTGGAACCTTTAGTGTGAAGTCACAACAGTAGGGCTGAGTGGTCCCACAACAAGATGGACAAGCCCCCTTCCCTGAGGACAGAATGGGTGTCCTTGCGCTCTGACATTCCCACCTTTCTCCACGTGACCATGAGTGACAGGAACCACACTCCTGCTCTGTATTTAGTACCAATGATACCAATGGAATGCTTTGACCCTAACAGGTACTGAAATAACACCGATCCACTATTATCTACTTCAAGAATCACAAAGACTGACTCAAGAACAGTCCTTCAAGTCATAACGCCCTAGTACCTATTCATTCCCATGAGACACAATTCTAAAACTTGAGAGCACATCAGAATCACCCAGAGGACCTATTAAAACAAAGGCAGGCCCACGCCCCCAAGCTTCTGATTCAGTAGGTCTGTGGTCAGGCCTAAGAACTGGCATTTTTAACAAGTTCCCAGGTGATGTTCATTCTGCTGATCCAGGAACTACATTTTGAGTTCCTGATAGGCACATACGATTTAACTATATTTAGAACATCCGAAGTCAGAAATTAACAAAGAATGATGAAGGGAAGCAGAGAAGTCTTTCAATCAGGCTCCAAATACAATTTTTTTGGAAGAGTCTTGAAACATTAATCTCTTAAATATTAAAGTGGTAGTGATGACAACGTGTTGGATGAGCCAAAGTTTGGCTGTATTTTCCACTGGTAATATCTGCCAACTATTGTTCACTGAAAGCCTTTTACAGACATGTAGAGAACTAATACGAGTTATTAATTTAAATGTTTACCTTCTACTACTTAATATCTTTGACTGTCTTCAGCCCTGGGATCATGCAGCCTTGGCCCTTCACCAGGAAGAAGCCTGGAAGGCTCCTTAGAAGAAGTGTGCCTGTCATGCCAGCCCTGGGCCAGGTGCTGGTCATTACCTTCAACTTTTTGAAGTGTCATTCTCACCCAGGTGCTACAGATTTCTGTGGCATCTGAGGCTCCTCCTATCCACCCATCGTCTTTCCACTTCTGCCTCCTTATTCCACAGATCATATGGTTAAGAGAACATTACTGAACAATTCATGGTCCTTCAAACAATTTCCTGGGGGTGCTTCCCAAATGGTCAGAAGTATAATGATCTCTCTCTTCAATGGTCTCATTTGCTCCTACATTTCACTTCACATGTTATGAATACAACTTCAAGAAGAAGATTACTTTAACATCCCCAGTCTTCCATGAATTCCTCTGATTTTCTTTGGCAATGCACTTGCTCAAATAGAACTTCTAGGCAAAAGACACTGCTGCATATTTTATCATGAAATCAAATTCTTCATTATTTAGTAATGTTCACATGGGGTGTTGAAATAAATGAAAACCAAATTAATCACACTGTATGTTCTTACACAGGACTTTTAAAAACAGGGTGAAATCCATCTCCCAAGAATCACAGAGTTTCACCATACTGAAAAATGAGACGAGAGCTTGAATTAAAAAAAAAAAATATCTCCCCCTCTATTGCAGATGATAATAAAGAAAAGTAAGATGAAAGCAATGAAATAAGAGTGAGTGGTGGATTGAAACTGTTCATCATAAAATATTTGGGTGAAATAATAGAAGGCTCCCTCAGTCCTACTACAAACAGGGTCTGGGATTAAAACAAAAAAGTCAGGACACGATGGAAAAGGAAAGTGCGCAAGTTAATTAGCCAGCAGGATACTTTTCATTTGGGGGTAGACTGTGGTGCTGTAAGAAACCATGGGTCTCCAGAAAGATCCCTTCTAATGGAGCCCAACAATTAGAATCACTAGCTGCCTTTGTACCCGGCTACACAACCTCATGCCTTTAAAATAGATCTGTCACTAATGACTGAAGGCTGCATGCAATTTACCTCACTTCACAACCATCTGCTGAGTATTCTTAGTTCTGACTCTGGTTGAAAGGGACCTGTAACGAGGTTTCTGGGTAGACCCCCTCTCTTTAAAAGTCCGTTAGACTCTAATGTTTAGAGAAATGCTTCTGATCCACAGAAACCAGACTGTGTTCCCCAACAGATGCTGCGTGCTTTTCAGGGTCCGGTGGCACCAAATGCTCCACAAGGGGTCTCTACTCCAGGGGATGGGAAGATGGGCAAGCAGTCTTGAGGAGCTGCAAGCATAAAATGGTGCACATTTCACTTGTTCTGGGATTTCTAAAATCTCATCTGGCTCTCATCTCTGGAATGGCAGCACACAAAGACATTTATCACCCCTTCTGGAGTCAAATACTTACTCTACTTGGGAAGGAAACGTAGGGGATTGGAAGGGACCTGAAGAGATCATCAAACCCTGCCTTAAAGCAAGAAGAAAGGAAACGAAACAAAACGAAACGAAACAAAACAAAACGTAGTCTCCAAAAGTTTATCTTTTCAGATCAATTTCTCTCTCAGAAAACCTGAGAAGTCAAACGACTAAAAACGACAGAAGTCTGTGCCCCTCTGGCGTGTCTTTACACACCCTGCCAAAGTACAAATGGAACTATAGGCAGATTTAAATCTGGTCCTTAAATCTAATCTCGTTTACGCGCTCAGGGGCACATTTGAGGCAATATCATAACTGATTTTCAAAACTGATTTTGGTTTTACTCTTTTTTTCAAGTGTGAGAAAAAATATAATCCAATAGTTGGCAGGGGACATCACAGACTCTTACATGTTATTATTGGCAAGAATGGAAACTCAGAAATTTAAAAGATGAGATTTTTTTTCTTTGCCAATTATGTTCATTTGACAAAAAATGTGTTCTATATGTTTTTAATAAAAAATGACTTTTTCACTTACTCCAGATTTTTCAGTCACTTTATTAATGTGTATCAAGCACCTGCTATCCGCTAAATCTAGACAAAGGAAAGATGGTCTAGACTTAGCATTAAATTTTGGCAATTTGGTAGCTGCTTGAGCAAATTAGGGTGCCTTAAATAAAACTGCTTTTATATTCTTTTGAGACTAAAAGGTAAAAGTGGCAAAGAACAAAAATAATTTCTAAAAATAGACAGAGTATAATATTTCCCATCATAAGTTAGCACACCAGAAAAAGGCAAAAGGCAATCCCTAAGTCTCTAGCAGGACTTCATTCATTAATGTTATCCCCTTTCATTGGTGATCTGTTCTTGAAACTTCTGTCAATTCTGACTCCCTTCTCTCACATTTTCTCCATATAAGCCTCTTCCTAAATCCTGCTAATTCACATTTTGTCATTGTCTATTTCTTCTGCCTACTGATAGCCGTGGTATAGAGATGTCCGATACCTTGTATCTGAGCACTTGAGCAGCCTAACTTTGTTTCTCCACTTCTCTCTCATTTTCACTGTGTTTTGCACAGAAGCCAGATGGTTTCCTTGGTGCACTAGACTGTTTTTGTTCTGTTTACCACCTGAATCAAATACTCAAAGGGCTTCTCCTGAAGCTCTATGGTTCTGCCCATGCTTTCTTATGGGCAGAGGACATTTGGGGCAGTCATAAAAAACTGTGAAAGGGATGAAGTTATTTCTGGAGGCCCCTCCCCACCTTTTCTCCCCTTCACAGCAGCGAGAGGAAATTGACATGACAGCTATGCCATCCACCTGAGAGACCAGACATTCAGCCCTCCATGCCTGTGCTTAAGTCAGAAATACAAAGAAGACTAGCCAGAGTCCCCGACCCCGCCTTCAAGGAGCTTCACAAGAGATCACTATAAGTTTGCAGATGGAGAGAAGCACATTCTAGAAAAGGCTTATAAGGAGCAGGATGGGGGCCTCAGACATAAGCAACTGCGGGGCATACTGAGCACGGGAAGTAGAAATAGTCACGTGGCTCTGAATCCAGGGTAAGGGACAAGAGGGGAATGCGAACATGACATTCGTGGTGAGAGAAGAGGTTGGAAATGGAGGCAGAGGTCAGATTACTTGAAATCCTTGCTAGCACGATAATTCTTTTGGTTTACTATGTGACTGTCTTTTTGGAGGCAAGAGGCGTGGAGAATCTGTGGGAGTCTTCCTAAAATATGTTCTAATCTCAGGGAGTAAACTGTTATCCCTCTGTGAATAAAGGGCACCTCCAGCCAGGCTGCAAATGAGGAAAAGCAAGATTTAGCCAGAAATGTATGGAAGATAATGGGACAGTGAATTATAAAAAGTGGAATCTCTGAGGAAAAAAAAATGCTCTCTCATCTCCCTAGTCAACACGCACACACGCACACACACACACACACACACACACACACACACACACACATATTCATACACAGTTACAGGCTCCCTTGGAGCTACCTCACTGTCATCCAGACATGAACTGAGTGTACCACATGCAAGGCAGGGGGCTGCAGGATGATGCCACTGAGACAGCCTAAGTCTCACATTGTACACCCTCCTCTCCCCTTAGATCAAGCACTTTCCCCAAATTGGTCATTTTGCCCCTTTGCCTTGCTGTAAATGGCAAGGGTCGCGTGCTAACACCGACCTGGCTTAGAGAACTCCTGATTGAGAAGAGGAATGTTTTTGGAGCTTTAGTTCAGCCCATCTGTCTGCAGCTGTTCCCGGCCCCCCACTTCCATCCTCCTGTCTCAACACTCTAAAGAAGCTTGGGACCTTGATCTCACTTTTCCTGTTCCTTCTGCCTGCTCATGCGTTTCCTCTTGTCAGGACTCTGCCCCTGCTCCTTACTAGTGGATGAGGAAGGGACTGGGTTGTGGGACAGAATGACCCACAGCACCGGAGCTGTCCCTTCCTAATCACAGCAGAACAATAGAGGAAGGTCCAGACAGGCTGGTTCTGGCAAGCGGGGCCCTCGGGGCACAGGGCCCTCAGCCTAGACCTGTTTAGGAGGATATGGGAGCTTTTGATTTTTGGCATGTGTCATCCATGTGCAAAGACTAAACAGGGGACACTCCAACACGGATGCTATTTACAGATACTGGAAACAAATAAAGAAAACAAACCCAGGATTTGGGTTGGCTCTCTGAAGGCAATGCCAGTCACAACCATTTTCCAGATCTGTATTTGTACACGTATGTATCTACACATGATTTGTCATCTACACACATATACATATATATAGTATAACTATTAGGTGCCTAGTGTGAGGCATATGAGGATAAGGTGTAGTCACTGCTTTCAAGGAGCTCATCCTTATGCGTGTGGAGACCAAGCACAATGCGGAGGCTTGCTCCTGCCAGCCGGCACCCACTCACACCTGCTCAGGAGAGCGGACGATATGCCAGCGTCTCTTCCCAACTCCCTGTTCAGTGACGTCACGTTGATAGTTTCGGCTGACCACGAGAAGAGTATTTATATACATCAGGATTCTTCCTCCGGAGACCTGGTTATTATTTGACTATGCGTATCATTAATGTGATAAATCAATTTTGTTGTGAATTTTATTTGATCACAGGTGCTTAATTCTGTTCACAGTCATACCCAGTCATCTGTTACTCACACAGCACCGTTTTTGTCTTCAAAGGAAGAGAGATGTGGAAAACTCTCCTAGAGAATAAAAAAGAAACTCCCTGTCTTAGTATTCAGGGGTCTTGATGGCCTGATCCCAGCTCTCGCACTCACTAGAACATTCAGGCTGAGTTAGAGGTCTTCTTGATCCTCCCCTCCTTGTCCCAGGCAGGCCAGGCATTTCTCCTTCCTTGTGTTCCCACCGACACTGACACCTCTCACTGGTGAGTGAGATGTGCCTCCCTATCCTCGTCCAACTCAGTCTTCAGGACAACTGGAAGACAACATCAAGACAATTTCCTGATGCAGCAGAAAGGCCACCAGACCCTGTTCTAAGCCCTTTGTATCAATTTACTTAATCCTTATAGCAACTATTCCCGACTACTCTCAGCTCCATAGTAAAGACGACAAACGAAAGCAGAGAAAGTCATGCAGCTGTCAGTGGTAAAGCTGAGATGGGTATCGGTGCAGCCTGACTCCAGGCTCCATAAACCGAACCGCTTTGCAAACGGCCTCTCAGACGGACGGGGCCTTGGGTGTGCCATCTTGGAGACCACAATCGTGCCTCCTTTTTATGACTCCCCACATTGCCTTGCGTTCGTAGTAGTCGCTTCTGCCATCTTGCCCCATTGCCTCAAAGGCTGGGATTTGGGGGTCTGTTTCCCCCAGATGTATCCTCCTTGCATTGCAGGGCCTAATGGGATTTTGTTCACTGATTCGGGTAATGACCTTCTTAAATCTTCCTCATCCTTTTTTCACCTCCTCTCTAAACTCACCAGAATTTTGGACATATATTGGACAGATCTCATGCATCCTTGATGGACCTTACAGAGATATCAAAAGTTGTATCTTTCTTTTACCAAAAACCAAATAATAATTAGGAGAAAAAATAAGTGAAGAGCTATAAAAGGCAACAATCCTCTGACCTCCGAGTGTGCCGCCCCTCGTTTGCACCACATCCCTGACTCTCCTCCCCTTTAAACTGTGACGAATAAATTCGGTTCAGTTTGTTCAATTTCAATGACTCCATTGCTTCCACAAGTTACAGAGACTGGGAACCTGCCTGAGATTCCCTGGCACCCAGCCAGGATCTGTCTCTCAAGTATTTCCCTTAAAATTATGTTTTATGTGAATTAGGTACAGATTCACAATTTATCTCAGTACCTCAGAGCATGTGGGCACGGCCCCTTGGTAAACAGATACCATCATGAGAACTCTTTCCAGTAGAATTCAGCACAACAGTACAACAGGGAGCTGAAATCACAGGTCTGAACAGGTAGCATTGGAGATAATTTCCAAACTCAATTACATTCTTTGCTGACGTGAATACACATACCCCTAAAAGGCAGTTTCAGTTGTGGGTGTCAAATGAAACCTAAAGTATATTGAGCATTGCTGATTTCCTTCTTTAATGTGAACTCATGAATATTTTGTATCATTTTAAGGTCCAAAGACAGTTTGCATGGTCCAAAGCTTGGCTCTCAATTACTGCTTCATTTGCCTGTGTTTAGCCATCACCGTGTCTCTATTCTTGTCTTCTTTTGTATATAAGCTACTTCTTTACTCATCTCGTGGCCCATGGTTGATGACTGTTACTGAGCTTCACTTTATAGGGCCACTTGATTTTAGGATATGATGATCTCGAGTAAACTTTGGGAAACCTTTGGTTTTGGTTTGTTTAATTTCCACTGATGGCCTCAAATAAATAATACCTAAAAAAACAGCAGCCATGACCTCCTGGCATAGAGGAGGTCCTGCCCTACATAATAGTTTTTATGGTATTATATTGGTGTCCTAAAACATTCTGAATGCTGCATGGACCTTAAAGTGATAATTGAACACAGTTAGCTCACTGCAAAAGGCCTTGGCCTGCAGAGACCCCTCCTGCTGAGAGTCACCTAAAAGGGCCCCCAGGCTGCAAAAAGGCCCCCCACACAGAAGGAGCCCACTGGGCAAATGCCTCCTTGCCTCAGGGCCAATCCTAGCCTGGCAGCTCATAAACACCATTAGCAAAGCCTACTGCTGAGTTATTATGCAGCACAAGGATGCTTGAAACTGCTGGTTGGTATTGTTGTTTTATTTCTTGCTTGCCTGGGTCAAAGTGGCAACATTCACTTGAAAAGATCAGGCAATTTCAACTCCTCAATTGTTGTAGAGGCTAAGAATTATACACAGATTTATTACATGTTGTGATTTTCCAAATCTCCAATGTGTCTATTGTATTGGACGGTGTCGTTGGTCAGGATAACTCAGCAAGCTAAGCAAAAAGGTATAGAGTGGAACAAAGTTAGGATTTTTTACAAGATTCAACCCAACAACTAAACTGAGACATTTTATTCCCTACACTGTACAGGGAGTTAAACCACATACTGCAAGAGACCAAAGACTAAATTAATCACTCTTAACCATCCAGCCCTACTTTTAGGATTCAGTGTTTCTTTTTATCCTTTCTTCCTCTATCACTGTCCCACCTTATCTACTCCTAAAAGTCATTAAAAGTTGAGATGTTTAAATGGCAACTGAGAGACACAGACGGTAACATTAGGCCAACAGTTTTTTTTAAACATAGACATCTAGTGTTTTGTAATCATAATATTATGATTATGCTCTTGAAATAAGACACTATCTTCCAGGGTCTTTCCTGTTAATCTACCTTTCTATCACCTGATCCATGACATTCATATGTGAAAATCTAAATGGAACATTTAGGACATGAGTTTCAGTTCTGTTTTATTTCTAGGGAGAAAAAAAGTTTCTGAGGAAATGACCCAATAATCCTACATTGTCACATTCATTAGGGCTCAGTGGTGTTGATAACGCTGAACCACTCCTGCAGAACTGGAGTTTGAGACTTATTCTTTATGGGTCGAATGCGATGAACTCTCAGTGGTAGTTGCTGACCTCTGATTCATGCCATCTTGCAGCCGGCTTTCCGGAATGAGAGCATCCTTCACGGCTTTGTTCTTTCCTTGTGTAGACCTTGAAAAGCTGAGGAAACTTCGCGGAGGGATGGGTCTCAGTGAGGCGATCGGACTTGTTGCTGGAATGAATATTTAACTTGATTGGCTTTCTGCTTCCATAATCATCAATCCTCCCCTGGAATTGTATTCACATTTTATGAACTCTCTGTCTCTTCGGCTCCTTTGATCTACAGACATTGTCTTCCAGTTGGGCATTTGCCTGCCTCCCAACTCATCAGCCCCGGAATCCATCTAAATAATGTGCTACATAAGAACTTAGTGTTTCCCAAATAACAAAAGATGGATCTGAATGCTTCAGTGCACCGTGAAAGGCTGTTGAAACCATCAATCTTGCTGGCTCTTGTAGAGGTCAAGAGACGGCAGGGCCAGCTGGCCAATCAATTAACCACGAAATGCAGTTTGGAGCTTAAGAAAAGCTGCCCTGTGTTATTTTTTCCAACAACATAACTGTCAATATTTACAGCAGGTCATATATAAAGACTGAAGGAAATGAGGGGAGTTACTATAGAGAGTAGCAAAAGCCATAATCACTGGTAATTCTCATGTGTTGCCAAAAGAGTCAGTCCTACAGAACAGATAGCTTCTTGCATCAAAATGAACATGGAAAATATCTTATAGACCCTCTAGAAAAGAAATGGCCTGGTGCCCACCCATAAAAGTTTATGCTCATCTTTGTCCACAGTCATCATGGATGCCTCAATATAAGTCAGAAGGAAACGTCCCCTTTGTCCTCCTGGAATGAAACTTTTCTGTAATTGTATGGGATCCATGGTATTCTTAGTGCCTGTGAGCACATAAAGGAGAAAACGTAATTAATTACCTGATAGCTTATGAAAGAAGATAGCACCAGCAGAGAAGACCCTGGCAGAGTGAATTATTTCTTTCATACATGACCCTCTGCTCTCTTAGGTCCAATTCTAAAATTCTGCACATGCCTCACTCTTATTCTTCATGCAGTTGGTTCTTCATTTTTCCATTTGTCCTCGATTGCATAGAGAGAAAGAGGTATCTTTTTCAGCAGACTTTCCTTTTTCCACAATTTTGGTCACATACGTTTTTCAAATCAATTTCCATTTCCCTGATTTCCACACGCTGGGGCACAGAATACGTTTTCCACTCTTCAGGATCCTGATGGTACCTGGTCAATTTTTACCACTCCTCAACAATACCTGCATATTTGTCTTCATTTTTGAAAACAGAGATTAAAAACCAGAGAGCAAATTGAGATAACCCACTCAAATCACCTAACTTAATGCCTCGTCTATAACAATCAGTAAGGGTTCTGTGACATTAATGATTATTATTGTCAAATGATTTAACTGGCCTAAGATCGTGCCAACTGTGACAGAACCAAGATTTGAGCTTAGATTTATTTAACACCTAAGTCTCATTTTCCCCCAACTGCCACACTTTCTCAGTCAGCAGTACATTTCTTCTTAAACCAGGAATGAATTACAAGTAAAAAGATGGAGGTATTAGAAGAAACTTTCTAAGGAAGAGGTCAAGCAGTGGTGCCCAGGGACCTTTGGAGAGATGGCAGGGGTGGAGGAAGCAGCTGACGACCCTTGGGTTTTTTTTTTTTTTACTTGTTTTAATGTTTATTTATTTTTGAGACAGAGAGAGACAGAGCATGAACGGGTTAGGATCAGAGAGAGGGAGACACAGAATCTGAAATAGGCTCCAGGCTCTGAGCTGTCAGCACAGAGCCCGACGCGGGGCTCGAACTCACGGACCGCGAGATCATGACCTGAGCCACCCAGGCGCCCCACCTTGGGATTTTTAACAAGGTGACGAGGAAGGTCCAAGAAGCAGGGAGGGAGAATTACTGCCAAAAAATTAAAGATACTGGATTTCTAGGGAGGGAAGCATTGTTATCAATAAGTCTTCTCAGTGCTAATATTCTGTGCCACTAGAGAGCAATTTTGTGTGCTTTGCATGCATAAACCAATAATCCTCACAAAAATCAAATGAGACAACATTTGTAGGGCACCTAGTATCATCCCTGCCACACAGGACCTGTTCTATAATGTAAAACTGCAGCCATGGAAGCAGGAAGAGCACTGAAAGCAGTTACTGGGAAGAACCAGAATAGGGATCATTGGCACCTGGTAGGGAGGGGAATATTTTGGGGAGTATCTTTGTGACTCTAGAATAGAGACTTCGTGAGAGAGAGTGTGAACTTAGGATTCTGGAAACTGCTTTCTAATGTTATCAGTCTCCTTGCCTCCCGAAAAAGCTCTTCTTCTCATCATAGTCATTCCTCAAGCCAGAGAATGCAAGGAGTTCCCAGAATGTTTTGAGGGATGAGCAAGACTCTTAGAATAAGTGTACAGATACTCAAGATTACTCTTCTAAATAAAATTTTTATTTTAATTTCACATGATTCTTTTACCTAGAATATGAGAGGACGTGTCTGTGTTCATCAGAACTGTCCTCTGTTACAAATGTACAGGAGTATATTACTATAAATGCATTTGGTAAGTAACTAAAATATATATACATATATAATGAAAAGGCATCTCAGTAGGGTTGTGTCCAGGGTAGGATGCCAAAAAAGAACATATATGAATGGAAGGCCAGGGTTTTATAAGCCTGAGGAAACCATTGAAGATGGACTGACCAAGCTTCTCAGTAATCAGGTACATGAGGGTCAGAGGACAACAGGTACATTTGGTTGGGTCTAGAATCCAGGATGAAACCAGAAAATAAAGACCAAGCATTATTAAATACTATATTATCATGGAAAGAGTCTGATTGTGACTTTGGCTTTCTAGTCCAAGATTTGGGGTTACTTATATATTTTAAAGGAAAAGGATGACTTTTAGTTCTAGGGCTTTAGTTTCCTCATCTGTAAAATTAACAACCAAATTCAATGTCACTTGCTAGATTGCCTCTAAAGACCATTCCTGTTCTAAAAGCCCATCTCTGTACACTAAGGAAAATAAAATTTAGTGAGTATCCTGTGTGCAGAAAATACTGTCTTTTTTTTTTCAAATAGTGATAGTAATAAGCAGGTGGGTACTAACCACCCATTTATCCAGCCCTTCTGTGTACTAGGGTACACATGTAATGTGTCATCTCTAATCCCTTCAACAACTCAGTGTGACAAAAAAGGTTCAGTCATGATGTAGCTTGTTTAAGGTCAAAGTGGATTCAAACTCATCTTCAAAGACTTCATTCTTTCTCCTTTATCCTCTAGCCTAAATTCCCCCACCCATTTGTCATCAATAGACTTATATCTCCCAAGCAGCAGAGGGACAAAACACACAGAGGGAACACTCTCAGAAGTCCAAGGAGAAACTGGTAAGTAGCAGAATTGAAAAGGAGAAGTCATTCGACAAATATGGACTTCATGTGTCATCCTTACCAGATGGCTCTCACTTCCTCCCACGCAGCCTCAGCATTTCTCTATGGCGCTGGGGGGGGGGGGGGGGGGGGTGGAGGAAGAAGGGAGGCCAAAACAAAACAAACAACAATAAAAATCCTACTAAGGTGCATATTGCAAAGTACAAAACATGCCCCCAGACGTTCCATTTGAGCCTCCAGAGTAGCTATGATTATGTTCACCTAGAAGTGAAGAAGCCTTGGCCGGAAAAATCAACTCTCACTCAAGGTCACAAAAACAGGCCTCCAGAGAACACAATCTTCCAACTCTTTTTGGTGTCCTTTACACTATTTCAGCAAAGAAAACTGCATTAAAAGAAGATGAATGTGTACTAAATATATTTCAATGAGGACTGGTATGAGAGGAAATCAAGGATAAAGGCCGAGACCTCAAGGTCAGAATCTTAGGAAATAACCTCCTACTTCTTTCTCTCTATACCACAATTTATCCCTTGGTAAGCCATGTGGAAATTACAGTGACTTTTTAAAGCAGTGGAGATACCTGATGGGATGTTACCTGGACAAGTTCAATCATGTGCCTGTAAGGGAAAGCATGAGAGTGTGTTCATGGGCACTTACGACCAATTTCTCCATTCTTTCTCATTGGTAGCTTTCTGTTCATATCTAGTCTCCAAATTTTGAGCATCATCCCTAAAGCTGGCCATAAAATAGTCAAATAACTATCTAGAACTTAAAAGTGTTAATAAAATCATCCCCCACACACACACTTTTTGGAGCTGAGAAGGTAGGTTGACTCAAGAGAAGACTTTAAGCAACACAATATTTTTTTACCCCCAATACGATCAATGTTAACTATTTAACAGTACAGAATCTGTCTGGTAGGATGTTTTTTCGATTAAAAAAGAATAAGCCTTTGTTTTCAAATGTTTTTTGCTTGTTTGTTTTCTCTTACTAAACCCAAGTAGATTCTAGTTGGATCACCTCTTTTGAGTAAAAAATGAGCACTTCTAAATGCAGTCAAGAAAGAAGGGTACTTTTCACTGGCCTGGTACCATAACTGATGGTGACTGATCAATAACCACAACCTTCTTATCAGAAAACTCAACTCAAAACAATCCACCAAAAATGCAAATGGTGACAAATTATAAAATGTAGGGAAAAAACACCCACTTGGGTACAAGGAAAAGTGATTAGAAAATGGGTTTTCTGAAATAAAAGAAGCATCAGGTCAAGACAGTGTGCCCTTTCATCCACTATGTCTCAGAGATGAAGAATTCTATTGTTTCTAAAAAAGATAATTGAATAGAAGCAAAGATAAGCCTATCGATCGGAGTCAAACTAAAACAGCTTGCAGAGAAATAGCTGTCTGCCTGTCTATAGGCAGCAATGCCTCTAAGTGTTGGTGACATCTGTAAAGATCTAATGAGGGCAAGGAGACAGGTTATAAAAGATTCCTAAAAGCGATTCCTAAAAGCAAAAAAAGAGATTCCTAGAAGCAATATGGTGGCAAGTTAAATAGTGTGTCAATCAACAAAGCAAAATTTCTAAAATAATTCAAACTATACTTGAGTTCATCTCTTTAAAATCCAGCTCATTAAAAATCAAGACTCATTCTTACTGCAGTTGGTAGATCTTTCCAAAGGGTGGTGAGAACTATTTTTAAAGCAAAGAAAAATAAAAAAGAAAAAAAAAAAGAAACGAAAAAGAAGAAAAAAAACGAAAAGAAAAAGAAAAAAAGAAAAGAAAGGAAAAACATTTAAAGCAAATGGCTAAATGCAGAAGGAGGCAATTCTCTGTTTTGTGGTTTGTGTGATGGAACCAAGAGTAAGTTTTAGAAAGAATTTTCCCATTGGAATGGCAAACTATTTCATTAACGAGGGATCACTGGCAACGTGAGGTGAATGTGGCACTTGTTGTTTCCTTAAACTGTGGAGTATTTTCTTTGCTGAGGAGAGATCCAGTAAGGTACATCTCACAAATATTAGGACAAGGTTGGTACCCTCAAACACAAGTAGTGTGTTTCCAACCTTCCCGCCCTCTCTCAGACTCCCATCCCAAAGGAATTCTAGTTTTTATATTCTGTTGGGAGGGGGAAAGTACCTATGACCGAAAAAAAAAAGAAAAGAAAAGAAAAGAAGAGGAAAGAAAAGAACATAAAAGAAAAAATAATGAAAAGGTTGAATCAGGTTAGACATGAGTAAAATGGGTTAGAGTCAATTTTCCACACTGAGGGGGTTGAATATTTTCTAATTCTTCGCTCTTATCCTTTCATTCATGTGTCTTCATGACTCTAAATCTTGTGTACCTCCACTTTACTTAGCATCCTTGACCCCTCAAAGATTAGCATCTCGAGGGTCTCATTTCATTCCCCAACAACTTACAATACCTGCAAACTTTTATTGATACTTACTATATGAACCAGGTATTCAGTGAAGCACTTTATAGGCACAATCTTATATAATCCTCACTAAAATGAGATCAGACTCGGGGGGTGCCTGGGTGGCTCAGTCGGTTAAGCATCTGACTTTGGCTCAGGTCTTGATCTTGTAGTTTTGTGTGTTTGAGCCCCACATCGGGTTCTGTGCTGACAGTGAGGAGCCTGCTTGGGATTCCCTCTCTCCCTCTCTTTTTGCCTCTCCCTCACTCTCTCTCAAAATAAACTTAAGAAACTTGAAATGAGATCACATTGGTACAATTATGATCTCTGTTTTAAATTTTTTTAATGTTTTATTTATTTTTGAGAGAGACGGAGAGACAGAGTGCAAGTGGGGGAGGGGCAGAGAGACCGGCAGACACAGAATCCCGAAGCAAGTTCCAGGCTCTGAGCTGTCAGCACAGAGCTCAATGTGGGGCTAAAACCCACAAACCGCAAGAACATGACCTGAGCCAAAGTCGGACACTTAACTGACTGAGCTACCCAGCTGTCCCTGGTCTCTGTTTTACACACAAGGACACTGAGGCTTATAGAGGTTAGATGCCTCACCTACACCCTGCAGCTGGTGCGTGATGGTGTAGTCACCTGGGCTCCTTCAGTTGGACTTTGGCCTTTGGAATGTTAATAACATTGGATCTTGCAGCCTGTGCATGATAACCAACAAGAACAGCACAAGTTTTCATCTTCCTGTGGCCCCAAACTTGGCCCAACATCCATGGCATTCTCCACTTAGAGCCCTATGGTCAGAGCGTGGGGATTTTTGTGGTTGTGTCTTTCCTCACCCACTTTACCACCCTCTCTTTTCTCCTTCCAATGCTTTGTGAATAGACACTTTTTCTGTAAAGATATCTTCCATGTCTTCATCATTATGGAAAACGGACTCTCCAGACGATACCACGTATCTATCACATCACTTCTTGGCCTATATCAATCTAAATTTCCCAAAGATGTGAGAAGTTAGGGCTGAGTTCTCCCTGTGCCATGCTTAGACTTCTATATCACCTCCACCGTTAGGCTGGTTAGTTATCTGAAGAGGACTATGTACAGGATCATCTCTGATAATTTCACTCCCTGTTGGTTTCGGCTGCTGTGCTAGAATAGGGATCTACTCCGCCTTCACCACTCTGTCCGTATGTCCTAGCACGGTGCTCTGAAGGTATCCGCAAATGAATGAATGAATGAATGAATGAATGATTTTCTCAGTGGCTTCAACACCTCGTTCATAGTCTGTCCTGGTACTTAGTCTCCCAGGTAATTCTTTGGAAAAGAAACTTCAGGGGCGCCTGGGTGGCTCAGTCAGTTAAGCGTCCAACTTCGGCTCAGGTCATGATCTCATGGTTTGTGGATTCGAGCCCCATGTCCTACTCTGCTGACAGCTTGGAGCCTGGAGCCTGCTTCAGATTCTGTGTCTCCTTCTCTCTCTGCCCCTCCCCCCCTCATGCTCGCTCTCTCTCTCTCTCTCTCTCTCTCTGTCTCAAAAATAAACATTATATATATGAAATAAAAATAAATATTGTTGGTGTGAAGATAGTAGACCCTCTCTTGGGTTCTCAGTACAAGAATGTACTTCGTGTCATAAAGAAAATCATATCCTAGATTGCTCTAATACAGATGTTAGTGAGTGGCAGCTCAGAGAACAAGGTAGATAGAATAACAAGTGGAAAAGAGAAAGGTCATTTTCTGATGTGACTGAAAGTGGTTGGAAAGGTACCTAAGAAGAAATTATCTAGAAAGAATATATACTTTTTTTTTTTTTTTAGGGAAATAAGAGACATTCAAGTTGTTCAAAGAAATGCTAACAACAGAGGTGGAAGTTAAGCTAACTTGAATAGTTAGGCCAAAATTGTAGGAAGAGTAATGTCTGTCTGGGTGATAAAAAAACAATGAGAAGGCACCTATAAGTTAAAGGGGGTCAAGTAACTGTTTTGAGGGCTTTTTTTTAAGTTGGAATCAAGATTGTGCCTAAAAATACAGACTGAAAGAGTTTTCTCAAGCACCAACGAAAAGAATTAACTTCAGTTGACCTTAGGTTACAAACAGACAAAGCTAGGAAGAAAAACAAGATTTATCCCTTAAAGCACTGGACCCTAATTACCCTGTGTCCCTGTAACTTTCTATCTCCAAGAGTGAGTATCCCCAGCAGACCCCCACCCGGCCCCATTGCAGGAAAGTCATTTCTTTTGCTCTAATGGTTGGCTAAGTGTGATGTGAAGGCTAAATGTGTGACTAGTCAGTCAATAAAGGGAGAAAGGACTGAGGGATTAGGAGGCAGGGGGCTGCAATCCCCAGAGCGTTCCATGCTATTTAATGTGTTTTCTTTATTGCCTGCTCTAAGATGGGCCAACAAGACAGCTTCCTGGAAGCTTTTGTGTTGAGTCCATATTTATCGCTGGGATTTTCAAAGTACCTAGAAAGTACTGTGGAAGCTCTATGCACTAGACAATTTCATGTAGAAAAGAGAGAGAATTGGCAATCTGAAAGTCTAGCATATATGCAGAGCTGGGGTGGAAGGAGCCAGACCATAAATTCAGTCAGGCCCTTTCTAATGCCATTGACCTTTCACACAACAGTGCTTCTGGCTTCCACAGCCCTCGAACTGGGTCTCTCCTGTGCCCCGTACCCACTTGTATTTATGCAGAGTGTGTGATTTACCCCTACACTGTTCTCTGAAAAAAGGATTTTGATTTGGCTCATCTTTCTATCTACCCTAGCACAATATACGGCCCCTACTAGGAACTCAGCAATTGCTTTTTGAATGAATAAGTGATTTCCATAAATTGAGCTGTATGAAAAAATTTCCCATGCTTAGGAAGAAATTGTCTCATGCAGCAGCTGTGTGTTGGACGAGGTGTGCGTTGTATTCTGTTCGGCATCTATGGAAAGATCTAGTCAAGGACAGACCTGTAAGACATGCACACTAGCAGAGTGTGTGCAAGAACTCTGGTCTACAGCACACACGCGTCTGGGCTCCAGGACTAGGAAGAAGGCTGTGAAAGGGGCTGGAGGAGACAACTTGGCTTCTTTCTCAGCTAGCTGACTGCTTTGCCAAATAACCACTAAAATTCCAGTTTACCTAGTTTACTTTCCTTTCGAGAAAATGGGAGCCTGGAGTAGTTACTTCCTGTAACAAGACTAGTGTCAATGTTGTAATCAGAAGTCAGGTATACATTCACAGGCCATTTCAGATGCCATGAATAGTCATCCAGCCATTGGATATATGTTTTTATTTTTTATTAAAAATTTTTTTTTGGATGATGCCATGAATAGTCATCCAGCCATTGGATATATGTTTTTATTTTTTATTAAAAAATTTTTTTTGGATGTTTATTTTTGTTTTTGAGAGAGACAGAGCATGAGGAGGGGAGGGGCAGAGAGAGACAGGGAGACACAGAATTTGAAGCAGGCTCCAGGTTCTGAGCTGTCAGCAAAGAGTCGGACATGGGGCTCAAACCCATGAATGGCAAGATCACGACCTGAGCGGAACTTGGGGATTTAACCGACTGAGCCACCCAGGTGCCCCAAACTAAAGTAATAGTTATTACCACCAGAGAAAATTTGGAATATATAGAAGTAGAGAAAAAGTGATAATAAAAATTACTGGAAGGCTTATCAGCCTAACATGGTCATTGTTAATCATTCTTTCTTATATGTATTTGTTTTGCTAATGCACTTTTTAACTTTCCAAATATTTTTAATTACACTTTTTAATATTGTGTTTTGTTGTTTTGACAATCTATCAGAACTATTTCCTTTCTTGATTACATGACCACATAATATCAAAGGAGAATGTATGTTATATTTTATACAACTATTTCCATAATGATGGGCATTATTTCCATCTATTTTTGTTCATAAATAATACTGTCCTGAACATCACTATCCAGAAAATGCTTTGTATAAAAAGATATTCTTGAAGTCGTTTTTCAGAATAGCAATTGCTAGGTCAGCGCTTTGGAAAATTGTAATACATATTTCCAAAAAGCTCACTGTTTTGTTTTTGTTTTTTAATTGTCTTTGTTGTAGTCATATCCTCTCAGAGAAACTGTTTTAAAAAAAAATAGTCCCTCCTTGGGGCACCTGGGTGGCTCAGTCGGTGGAGCATCCGACCTTCGGCTCAGGCCATGATCTCACAGTTTGTGCGTTCAAGCCCCACATCAGGCTGTGTGCTGATGGCTTGCTCAGAGCCTGTAGCCTGCTTCAGATTCTGTGTCTCCTTCTCTCTCTGCCCCTCCCCCGCTCACGCTTTGTCTCTCTCTGTTTCTCAAAAATAAATAAATGTAAAAAAAAAAATTTAAAAAAATAGTCTCTCCTTGATGGCCTGCTCACCACTTTGAGAAAGTCAACTGCCAGCAAAGGCCGGGAATATACCCAACAACCTTTTTCCTTGAAGAAGTGCATTTGTTCAAAGGCACATTCAGTTTGTTGGCCCCTAGGCTGAATCCTGCAGCTACCACACAGGCATGAGAGCCTCTCTCTCTGTCTCTCTCTCTCTCAAAACAAAAACAAAAACCCAGAGAGAGAGAGAAAGAGAGAGAGAGAAAGGAATGGCTTTAGGTGTGATGGCAGACACGATGGCAAGAACGATCCTGCAAAACTGTTACTAATTACAGAGACGCTATTGGTGGGCCAGGTGAACACCCTTTCCTTGCATATGGCAGACTTTTCATTGTTAAAGTTGCCATCTCCCCTGGTATCACTTGGTTTGATAACAAGAAAAATAGGGGTGCCTGGGTGGCTTGGTGGGTTCTGCACCCGACTCTTGGTTTCTGCTCAGGTCATGATCTCACCGGTTCCTGAGATTGAGCCCCAGGTGGCGCTCTGTGTTGACAGTGCAGAGCCTGTTTGGGATTCTCTCTCTCCCTCTCTCTGCCCCTCCCCTGCTCGTGCACATGCACGCTTGCTCTCTTTCTCAAAAATAAATTAAAAAATAAATAAATCTTTTAACAAAAATAAAAATAATAAAGCAAGAAATAAACATTTGAGAACCTCAGGATTCTAGAATTTTACAGCTGGAAATCGTGTAGATGTCAGTGAGTTCTGGTTCAATGACAATACGTAACAAAACACCAAGACTTGGACAGACTTAATGGCTTGGACAAGTCATACAACTAGTTAGTGACAGAACCTCTTCAGAATGAACATCTCATACATTGTCTAAATGAAAAATGAAACCATCTCCTACAGTCTATTTAAAGCATGGGTCACAGTAGCATTAACATCTCTGTGTTCACAAACTGTGTTTTCCGACAAGAACATTATTTATATTTGGTATCCTCACTTAAGATGATGTTTAGAACTGGGGTAATTCCAGGACTTTGTGAAAGAACAGTGAGTGGGATTCTAAAACGTGAGTGAAGCCCTGATCCATAAGCTGGATGCTACAATTTCCTTATTCTCAGTTTCCTAAGCTGGGAAACAGTCCTGTCCTGGCTACATCATAAGGTTAAAGTAAGCTTAAATTAGGGGATGCATGTGAAGATAAAGTGCAAACACCAAAAGTTATTTGACTGTAATAAATTCTAAGTTTTAATATCACTTTTCCTATTCATATTCAACTTAAAGTAACTTCAGGTTGGGGCTTCCTTTTTAGAGGCTGTTGTGGGATTTAATTTTCATGAACATGTTCAAGCATTTCAGAATTTTGACCTCAGAATTTAATGATGGAACACAACCGAACACTGGGTTCTCTGAAGCGGCAAGTGAAAGAAAATGCTTAAACCCCACGTCAGGGAGGGGCACCTGGGTGGCTCAGTTGGTTAAGTGTCCAACTTGGGCTCAGGTCATGATCTCACAGTTTGTGGGTCTGAGCTCACGTCAGGCTCTGTGCTGACAGCATGGGGTCTGGAGCCTGCTTCAGGTCTGTGTCTCCCTCTCTCTCTGTCCCTTCCCCATTTTCTCTTTCTCTCTATCTCAAAAATAAATAAACATTAAAAAATTAAAAAAAAAAACCCACATGAAGGAAACAGGGTGTCCAGCACATACAGTTTTACTTCCTCTGCTTGACTTTTGGGAATTTAGGATTAACAGTTTTCTAGGGGAGCCTGGGTGGCTCAGTAGGTTGAGTGTCTGACTTTGGTTCAGGTCATGATCTCAAGGCTTGTCGTGATCGCTGCTGTCAGCACGGCACCCATTTCGGATCCTCTTTCCCCCCCTCTCTCTGCCCCTCCTCCATTCATGCTCTTTCTCTCTCTCAATAATGAACAAACGTTAAAACAAATTTCTTTTCCTAATAAAAGCCTCTTATTTTATAAAGAAGATATTAAAACCCAGAGAGGTGATGTGCAATTTTCTGTAGTTAGTAGAGGACTGTGGCTATTGTATTTTTAATTTTAATTAATTAATTAGATTTTTATTAAAATTACCCACAGGAGCTCCCACTCATATGGATACAACTACGTCCAAGCATAGCAGTGTTCAGCCACCGTGTCAAACCTGCCTCGGGTGCCACTTACCTTTGCCCAGATCGTTACGTTTTGATCACCAGGTAACTTCTATGTGAAACTTCTGCCAAATTCACTCCTCTCCCACATTTTACAGCCCTGTTGGTGTAATTCTCTTGAAGCACTTTTCCAATATTATTACCTTCTACGTTTATGCAACGTGAACTCAAATAATTGTTGAATCAATAAGTGAATGCACCAATAATAGGGTCATACAATTGTCAGTAAGTTTTCTCTAAACTGATGTTATTTTTTCTTAACTGATGTTATATTTTATTTTATTTATTGAAAAAAATGTTTTAATGTTTATTTATTTTTGAGAGACAGAGTGTGAGCGGGGGAGGGGCAGAGAGAGAGGGAGATGCAGAATCTGAAGCGGGCTCCAGGCTCTGGGCTCCGCGCTGTCAGCACAGAGCCTGATGCAGGGCTCGAACTCATGAACCGTAAGATCATGGCCTGAGCCAAAGTCGCTTAACCAACTGAGTCACCCCAGGCACCCTTGATGTTAAATTTTAAAGGAAGATTACTTGGGGTCCTTTGTTTCTGTCGCAATTTTATCACATAAGCTATTTATTCAGACTCAGCTTTAATTAATTAATTATTTACTTATCAGACTATCTTTTTTTAAGTGTTTTTATGTCTTTTTAAAATCTTATTCATGTATTTCTGAGAGAGTCAGAAACAGCAGGAGCGGGAGAGGACAGAGAGAGAGGGAGAGAGGGAATCCCAAGCAGGCTCTGCACTGTCAGCACAGAGCTGGCCGTGTGGCTTGATCCATGACCATGAGATCGTGACCTGAGCTGGCACCAAAAGTCGGACGCTCAACCAACTGAGCCACCTAGATGGCCCTGACCCAGTATGCTTTAAGTTCATGCTTCTTGGACAATTAGTGGTTAAAAATACGTTTAAAATCCCTCTCAGTAGAACAAGAAATATCATGTCTTTGTCCTTGCCATCTTCGCTAGCACAATACTAACAGTTTTTCTAACCAATGGAATCATATGACACAGAGGGCCTGTGCTGAAATGTCCAGGTGAAGAGCTAGCTTATAGTCTCTCAAGTATGACTCATTATTTGTACATTTATTAAAATGACATATGAAATGATGGCATAATGTTTTCCTAGGACCATTCAAGTCCTGATAACTTTATTGATTCATCCTGTAGCCGACTGACTTTGGACTGATATTATTAGTTTGTTCCTTTTTCACCAAAAAGAAAAAAATCTATAATTTATGAAGGTCATCAATAGGTAGCAGATTTGGTGCGGAAGGGGGTAATTATGTAAGGTACTTATGGCTATATGCAGAGATGACAGTCAGCTGGTATGCGTTTGTATGCTCATATGATTACTAAAACACTTAAGGTAGAGAAACGGTCTTTTCCTGAGCCATTTGATTCACCACCCAAGGTTGCAACCCGCATGGTGCCTGAGAGGTGCCTGCAATAGGTACCCACAGCTAGCCTGTGGCCATTCATACGTCCCGGCCTCTGCATGTTCCCTGCTCGGTGCGGGTCCAGACTCCAGTGGGTGCCAATAGGGCCCTGGCAGTGGCACTAGCGTCACGGTGGGTAAAGTACAGGTGCCTGGTCAGTCCCTTCAAGGTAGGTAGGTGGCCGGCATTCTCATGAAGTGTGCCCCTCGTGGCTATTTGTGGGAACTGCAGCTTCCACACCACACTCATCACGTCTTTGGGTACTCTGATTTTCATTTTTGGTTCTATATAAAAGTAACAGGAAACAATTGAAGAGCTGTAGTGCTACACATGTGGACAATATTACCTAAAAAGAAGAGCTGTCATGGCAAAATGTGAGGAAAGTGGACAGAAAAAAAGTTACAGGAGTGTGTGTGTGTGTGTGTGTGTGTGTGTGCGCGCGTGTCTTCATCAACTCTATCTGGATGGTACAAACAATGGTGTATTAAGAGTAACAAGTTGGCTAAGTTAGCTCTGATCCTGGGATTTCCTCAAAAGCTCACATTTAAAGAGTTTTCAGATAGTACTGGGGGAGGGTGGGAATGGAGAAGAGGAAGATGAAAGCTAGTAGTTTGTCTCACCTTGGTCTTGAAGCACCTAACTTTCTAAACCTCATTCAAGCATTAGGATTCAAAAGCATATACAGATGCCACGTGTAAGAAATGACAGTAAAGATCTCTGTAAGAGGGGCCCCTGACATCTCTGTAAATCTCTCATTTTAGAGTGAATATTTACCTTGAAAGTCTTTCATCAAGCCTAAATTTTTCCTGGTCTTCAAATATCATCTCACCTCCCCCCTCCCCCTAATTTCATCCAACTCTGTGGTTTTAAGCAGGAAGTATCATTTCTTGTCCTAGGTTCATGCTGTACTTAAAGTCAGTAGGTTAGATGTAACACATTTACCGTCCAGAAATTATTGAATACAGCTATCTGCTATTTCTCTGTAGTATATTAAGACTTCACTTATTCATACCAATAGTTTGATGAGAATAGCAGTTCCTCACTATTAAGACGTAAAACAATACAAAGTGTGAGTAAACACAAATATAAAAAGGGACAAGACACAGTCTTCCAAGTGGAGTTTAGGGAATCTTTAGAAATCAAGTAGCATGGGAACCAGAATCAGAGCTCTAAATTTTCTATAGGGTATAACTTGAAACTGCTCAGTTATTTCAGTCTTGAGGCTCTTTTTAAAGATTTTTTTTATTTTTATTTTTTAAAATGTTTACTTATTTTTGAGAGAGAGAGAGAGACAGAGCACCTGCAGGGGAGGGGCAGAGAGAGAGAGAGAAAGAGAGAAGGAGACACAGAATCTGAAGCAGGCTCCCGGCTCTGAGCTGTCAGCACAGAGCCTGACGCAGGGCTTGAATTCACGAGCGGCAAGATCATGACCTGAGCCGAAGTTGGATTCTCAACTGACTGAGCCACCCAGGAACCCCTAATCTTTTTTTAAAGCTTATTTGTTTATTTTGAGAGAGAGACAGAGAGAAAGAGGCAGAGAAAGAGAGGAAGACAGAGAATCCCAAGCAGGCTCTGCACTGTCAGTGCAGAACGTGACACAGGGCTCGAACTCACAAACGGTGAGATCATGACCTGAGCCAAAATCAAGCGTCGGACACTTAACTGACTGAGCCACCCAGGCACCCCTCGGTCTTGAGGCTCTTGTAGATAATATATGAGACCAGAAGAAATGAATAATCAGGATATGCATTTGCAGAAAAAAATAGATACAATATTCCATCCAGGAAGCAAATCAATTCTAAATGCTCGTAGCGAGGTTCAGCAGCAAACAGGAACAGAAACAAGGAAAACCGGGAGGGGTAGATAAAATGTACCCGAGGATATTTTATGTAACCTATTTGATAGTTTAAGAGATTGGGTCATTTTAAATAGTCAGTTAGATTACTGAATATTGGAAGGGCACAGTAGGTTTTCAGGGTGCTTACTTGAAGCTAGATACAGAGAAAGGTAAGTAGTTTGATGATAGCTCCTCTAAGCCCTTCTGCTGAATACAACACATAAAACAGCTCCTTCCTCATAAACAGCAGCTGTCTTAGTCTAATAGGTAGTTGTAGAAGGCACTTATTTAAGTTCCCTCTGTTGACTATGGTTGAAATTAGATCAGAAGACACGTCTTTTGCAAACCAGTCTCCCATAATAAGGAAATTTCTTGTTTAAATCAGACTTAACTTTTAAAAGAGATTTTTTAGATAAGGTGTTTGTAGCACTATTTTGAGACAAGTTGAGTCAACTTGAAGGGCAGGAGCCTCAGAGACATCATCCATTATCGTCTTCCATTATCTACCAATCAGAGTCAGAATCCTGAGAAAGTTTTGTTTCAGAGAGAAAGGAAAAATGCAAAATGGTCATTGAGCTCATAAGCACTGCCTTCAAAAGTTCAGCAATCCTGCATCACTTGCTGTCATCACCTTTTTTTAGATCTGTAAAAAAAAAATACAGTCTGCTGGGATGTATTGTCTATTAACATCTAGACACAGGTCTCATGCTGGGGTGGTGTTCTGCCTATGAATAGAATGTTTGGTTTTTCTTTATTTCTTGGATAAGTCTCACAGTGAGGGCAAAAAGAAAAGAGCAGGGAAGTAGAATATGTTCTATATTCAAATGAAGGACTGAGAAAATGAGATAACTATCACTTTTTATTGTATTGTGCTCTTGGAATTAGTTGAAAGAATCAGTGAGAAACAGGGGTTGTTGCTGTTGTTTTCCAAGACTGCAATTACCCACTTTTCTTCACGGGCTGGCAGAGCAAAATGCTGACTGAGATTATAAATGGATCTATAGAAACTGATGAATCAGGCCCTGAAACTAACGGATGAGTAGATCTAGCTAGCAAAAAGTGAAATCGAGGTGATTTTCCAGCATCAAGTGTTCCAAGTTGAAAGGCATCCAGGTTCACTTATGTTTGCTCTCAAATTGTAAACTTTGACAGATAGTTAAACGTAAGTCGTCCCAGAAAGTGTTTCAACAGATCGCTGCAGTGATTCTTAATGCTTACAGCCTAGACCTGCTCCTGACCCACAGCTCACTTCAAGTTAAATGTTAAGTTACTTTCATCTGTGAAAACAGAACCTGTTTGTTCGTCAGCTCTGTAAGAAATGAGACTGCCATGGGGCGCCTGGGTGGCGCAGTCGGTTAAGCGTCCGACTTCAGCCAGGTCACGATCTCGCGGTCTGTGAGTTCGAGCCCCGCGTCAGGCTCTGGGCTGATGGCTCGGAGCCTGGAGCCTGTTTCCGATTCTGTGTCTCCCTCTCTCTCTGACCCTCCCCCGTTCATGCTCTGTCTCTCTCTGTCCCAAAAATAAATAAAAAAAAAAAAAAAAAAAGAAATGAGACTGCCATATACAGATAAGCAGTCACCAAAGTGTTATCAATTAGCATGAACAATAAGCTAAATATATTGCCTGACTTGCTTTAGGTCATGTTTTCTAATGATTTTAATTAATTAATTCTACACGTTTATTGAGGATTATCTATGTATCAAGCACTCTTTCAAGGGCAGGAATTATTATCATGAAAACATAGATAAAATCCTCCTCTCATCGGGCTTACCTTCTGTTTCAAGGGTAGGAGGTAAAAGGAGAAGGCGAAAGATAAATCAGTAAAATAGTGGACAGTAGTAAATATTCTGCATATAATTAACATAAGGTGCTCTGAAGTTCACTGGACTGAGATCAGAGAAGGACACTCTGAGGGTGTGATGTTTAATAACAGATGTCAGCCTTCCACAGATCTTAGAGGAAAGTGTTATAGTTATAGACAATAGCGAGTGCAAAGGCCCTGGGGACTGAAGTTGGCATTGTAGGGGAATAGCAACAAATAAAAGTAGTGATTTTGGAGTACAGTAGATAAGTGGGTGAGTGATATGGAATGAGATCAAATAGGGGTCAGGAGAAGGAGTTTCAATTTTATTTTAAATGTAGTGAAAAGCTGTGGAAGACTTTAAAGAAGAGAGTAGCATAATCTAACTTATATTTTAAACAGATCATTCTGGCTGTCTTATGGAGGATTCACTGGAGGAGACAAATGTAAAATCAGAAGGATAAATTTGGAAACTGTTGTGAAACTAGGCAAGAGATTATAATGCCTCAGGCTAAGGAGAAGAAGTCAAAATAAAGTCAGGAGGGTCCTGGTAATATTTGGAATTAGAAGTTATAGGATATGTTGATGGATTAGATGTGGCAGGGGGAGACAGTGAGGGAAAGAGAGGAAGAACTCCCAGCTATTTGACTTGAGTAACTGCTATCTACCCCATTACTTGAGGAATTGGGTAGACAGCAGTGGGATTTACCAAGGTGACAAGACCAGAAGAAGAGCTGGTTGGGGGGGAAAGTTGTAGTTGTGTGTTAACTCTGTTAAATGGAGATGCCTAGCACACCCATGAGCCTGGAGTTTGGGGAGACAGGAGCTAGGACTGGACTGTGGGGTGCCAAGAGTAGATAGATGGTACTCGAAGTCATCTGACTGGGTGCAATAAGTGAAGAGAATGAGGCCCTGGAAACTTTGGACATTTAGACATCAACTAGAGGAGAAAGAGGCAAGAACACAGAGAATGAATATTCAGCGAAATAGAAAGGCAGAAGAAAGATTTCATTTAAAAAATTATAGTTTGGCTTAGTGAAAGAACTGGTTGATTCTTCCCTCCCCTCAGCTGTATGGGGTGGGGGTGGAAGGGCAAATGCAAACTCCAGAGTAAATGTAAGCTCCTTAGTAATGCTAATCATCTGAGTTAGCTTAACCTCACAAACAACATCTTATTTGTTCCTCATGGATGACTTCTTCTGGAAGTACAGAGAGGAAGCAGCCATATCAGGACATGACTTCAGGTACAACAAAGATACAAGAGGTATGGGTATCTGCACAGGATAAAATATCACACCCAAATTCATAGAGCAAGACCTAACCAGGAATCAAAGAGAAAGACGCAGGAACATATTAGTAGTGGGAGACTTTAATTCCCCTCTCTCAGCCTATGATGGATCAAGTTTTGACTTCTGAGGTCTGAAACAATTGGGAAAGAGTCTCTTATTACTTTATTCTTTTTCTAGCTTTTCAGAATGGGAAGGGAAAGCTGTGTTAGGTCAGATAAAAATGGTCAGAACATGGCTCCCCCACACCCTTCTGCAGCTACAGAGAATAAACATTGACTCATGTGCATATACCCAGTAGGTGACCATGAGCACATACATATGTATTCCTTCTGTATAGGCACATATCAATTAGACATTTCTCCCTCCTGGTCACTATGCCTTTTGAAGACAAAATACAACCAAACAAACCTTTCAGGAAACACCCTCCTGAACTTACTGGAACCCCTCAATCTGTACACCATGTCCTGGTTATCGAGTGGTTTGTGCTGATGACCATGCTAAAGACGAGAGGAATCCATCCTGCCATTTCAAAGAAAAGATTAAAGTAGAAACATCTTCTTTTTGCCGGTCATTGCTTATTGTTTAACCGAAGAGCAGTCGTACAATTTTTTTTTAGATGAAGTTAGTGAAAAGGAAATCTGAATAGGGATTTCTATTTCCTTTTCAATTTCTAGGGAGTCTCTATTCTAGTTTCTACTGTTTGGGTTGGAAAATTCGTGATGGGGCCAAAATGATTTCCTTTCTACAAGGATGCAGAAACAGGAATGCCCTGGGAAAGGAAGGACTGACATATTCCAAAGCGATTTGCGGAAAGATGCCGGGGCCATATGTGAGCAGACTCTCCGCTCTGTGTGGTCAGGGGCCACGTTTTTGCTTGTTAGTGTGTGTGGAACAGAGTCTGACAAACAGGAGAAGCTCTTGGGAGGAAGGAAGCCACGTGGCTCTCTGTAGGCGGCCCTGGGATTGTCTGCTGTGTAGCCCAGAAACACACTTTCTGAGAGATACCTGTTCCTTTTCAGCAGCAAGTAACAATAAGGACGTGTATTTTTCTCAGGTGCCTTTTAAAAAGAAAACCCACTCTCCTTTGTGAAAGGAAGGGAGTAGGAGCCAACAAGAGTGCAGATCATGCAGACGGTGGGTCAGAACACATTGCTGAATTCGGGTGAGACAGAAGGGCGAAAAATACATTTTTTTCACTTACAGAATTTGCTTTTATGGAGAAGACAATCCTGTTGATTATACATAGGAAATAATTCTAAAATTAAATAACATAATTCTATGAAGGAAAGATTGTTTGAAACAATTTTCCCCCTAAGGACTGCATCCAGTGAAACAATTAGTAAGGATCAAGGGACATTAGTTCTAAGTAGATTTCGCTATTCAGCTGTGATGTGATCTTTCAAGAGGTTTAAAGAAATACATTGTAATCTGGCTGATTAGGTTCCTCTGCTGTGATTATAAGTCTCATTTGATTATTAACCTAATTGCTATGTAAATCAAGGAAAGCTATTCAGTGATTGCTTCTTGATTTAAAAAAAAAATATGTTGACTGGTTAATGCCATATCTTTTATTTACCTTGTGTCTTGAGCAGTGTCTGCTAAATTGTTGTTTTGATTGAACTTGGAAATGTAATTTATTAGTAAAATCATTGAAATTAGTGGTATGTTATTATTTATGGGTCAAAACAGGTTGTGATGAAATTCACAGAACTTAGAAAATCACTGGATCATCAGCAGGGAGTTGATTCCATGAGGAATAATTTGGCCTTACTCTACTGTGGCTGAATTTCATAGATAGAGAGGCTCCTGATATAGTACCAATCCTTTCTTTCATAGGTATAAAAACAGTGGTTTCATATTGAATCTGCATTTATTTTTGGTAGGCTTTATGCTGGTTTATTCCATATGGCACTTCATTTCATTTTCACAGTAAATCAAATGGAAAAACAGAGATTCATAAAGGCAACTGATTTGCCTATGGTCAATCATGCTGTCTAGTTAAGCTAAATCAGGGTCTGAATTTATTGTTCAGCCTTCTTAGTACTACAGTGTTCTTTCTGCTCCTTAGCACTGCCAATTGCATCCTTTCTCAAATGGAAACCCAGCTGAGGTCATGGTAGTATTTTTTTGAAAGGAGTTTATTTTTTAATTTGATTTTATTTTTTAATGTTTATTTACTTTTGAGAGAAAGAGAAAGAGAGACAGAGGCATGAGCAGGGGAGGGGCAGAGAGGGGGAGACACAGAATCCGAAGCAGGCTCCAGGCTCTGAGCTGTCAGCACAGAGCCCGATGCAGAGCTCAAACCCACAGACCACGAGATCACAGCCTGAGCTGAAGTCAGACACCCAACTGCCTAAGCCACCCAGGTGCCCCAAAAAAGGAGTTTAGATCAAGAACATCTTATCAGAAAAGCAGAGATTTATATGAAAATATTTTCAGGGAAAAATAGATCTAAGTACTATACTTTTGGTTAACATAGTAGGTGGAAAATGAAGCTACATTAATAATATAATAGCATAAAGGTCAACATTTGATGGGAAGTAGCTCATTATTCACTCTGGGTTCCCTCCTACAGTTTTGGTCCTAAATAGTCAAATAGGGAGCGCTCGTGTGCACCTGCTTCAGCTGTGGCTGAGCCATCAGGGGATGAATGGGAGAAAAGAGGGGACTTGAAGTCCAAGATCTGGGTCAAGGCCAATTCTTTCCCTTACTGAGATAGAGGAGCTTGCCATGTTTTAATTTCTCTTGTATTTGGTTTTCTTCTGTCTCATGTAAGGACCTTTTCTCTAACATAGGGTTGTAGTGAAGATCAAATGAAATAACATATATCAAAAAACAAAGCCAAAGGCCATATATTAGGGGTTCTCAACCCTATGAGATTCAATATCTTCTTTTAATAATAGTTTATAAAGCACCTTAACTATCTCAAAATGAGATTCATAGATGCTATACTTTATCTATAAAGACACTTTTTAAAGTAATCAAATTATGCCTCTCACATAAAAGAGAAATAGAGGAAAATGATTTGTAAACAAATAATAAAATACAAGTTCATAGTTATTCCACAATTCCACAATCCAAATGATTCAGAAATTCAAAACCATGATGTAACTTGTTTCACAACAAAACCTAACAGAAACACCCAAGACGTTGATGTGGTCTTTATTTTTCCCAATTAATGTGAATAGTCCAGAAGTTTTTCAGGAAATCATCATCATCATCATCACCATCATCACCATCATCACCCCCATCACCATCATCACCATCATCATCACCATCACCATCATCATCATCATCACCATCATCATCACCATCACTATCATCACCATCACCATCACCATCGTCACCATCACTATCATCACCATCATCATCATCACCATCATCACCATCATCACCATCACCATCATCATCATCATCACCATCACTATCATCACCATCATCATCACCATCACCATCGTCACCATCACTATCATCATCACCATCATCATCACCATCATCACCATCACCACCACCATCATCATCATCATCATCATCATCATCATCATGTTTTCAATTATAGGTGTTCTGATATCCACTAATCATGTTACATAATATAAATAATACAAGAACCAGATGACCTTTAAAAAATATATTGAATTCTTTTATTTCTTTTTAGAAACAGAAAGAGAGAGTGTGTGAGCAGGGGAGGGGCAAAGGGAAAGAGAGAGAGAATCTCAAGCAGGCTCCATGTTCAGCATGGAGCCTGATGCTCAGTGCAGACCTGACTCGGGACTCGATCCCATGATGCTGGAATCATGACCTGAGCCGAAATCAGGAGTCAGATGCTCAACTGACTGCGCCACCCAGGCGCCTCCAAAAATGTACTGAATTCTAAAACACATTTAGTCTCACCAGTTTTAGAGAAGCAATGTAAACTTGTAATTACTAATATTTTTATTATGCTTACTATACCCCCAGCACTGTTCTTCTTTAAAAAAAAATTTTTTTTTTAATGTTTATCCTTGAGAGAGAGACAGAGTGTGAGCAGGGGAGGGGGAGACACAGAATCCGAAGCAGGCTCCAGGCTCCGAGCTGTCAGCACAGAGCCCTATGTGAGGCTCAAACCCACAAGCTGTGAGATCATGACCTGAGCCGAAGTCGGACACTCAACCAACTGAGCCATCCAGGCGCCCCACGCCCGGCACTGTTCTAAGCTCCCAAACCTTTCTAATATCTGTGAGGTGAGTTTTAGTATTATTTCCACTTTACAGATAAGGAAAATGAGACCCAGAGAGGCTAACTGACTTGCCCAAAGTTACACGTCTAGTGTGTGGTAACAGCTGATGGTAAGAGAATGTAGGCAGTCTGTACCCCTGCTTTTACCAAGAGACTGTACTGTATCTCAATAGGCACATGCTCAGGCATGATTCCTCTAGAAGCCATAGAGAAGTAGTCAGATGTCTGCACCTCTAGTTGAAAGACATACATTCTTGCATTTTATTGGTGACTCAAATAACATAAGCTATTGGTGTGATATGATCCTGTGAAAATGTGAAATTATATATAAGACAGAGTTAGGTGACATAAGTTTTTCACCTACATGAGTATTTGCTGGACATCAAGCACTGACAGGTGGGATGCAGGACAGTCTTTCACTGTGCAGTAGCAAAGTGAAATTTCCAAAAGCTCCCTAGGCAGGAGATACTACCCAACTGGAAACTCCCGCTGTAAACCGTAAACCATCTTATAAATAGCAGTTACAGTTACAGCACTCCTATTAATCAAACCATTCTGCCTTACAACTATGAAGCCCAGGTCCATCCAAATCTACTTGTGGGGCTTTCGAAATTCAATTCCATAATACTACCAACAAAAATGCAAACGAGTTTGATCATACAGATTTGGTTATCCTCTATCTTGGTGAGTTTCAAAATTTTATTTTATTTTATTTTTCAAATTTTATTTATTTTGAGAGAGAGGGGGGTGGGAGGGAGGGGCAGAGAGAGAGGAGAGAGAGAATCCCAAGCAGGCTCTGCACTGTCAGCACAGAGCCTGACACGGGCCTCAAACTCACAAACCGTGAGATCATGACCCAAGCCGAAGTCAGTCACTTAACTGACTGAGCCACCCAGGCGTCCCTCAAAATTTTATTTTTAATCTTTGTTGTATGTTGTTTCCTAAAGGATTCTGCCTTTCTGCCCAAAATAACTATAAACAAAATGCACCAAATTTTGAGGCACTGGCAAGGAAGACACCCTAAATAAAAAATAATGCCCATTACTTTTGGTAGTCTAGTTTTCTACATATAGGGAAAAGGAGGAAGGGAGGAAGGAAGGGAGGAAGGGAAGGAAAGAAAAAGGGAGGGAGATAAGAAAGGAGGTAGAGAGGGAGGAAGGGAGGAAAAGAGGGAGGGAGGAATTGAGGGAGTAATGGAGGGAGGGAGGGGGGAAGGAAGGAGGGAAGAAAGGAGGGAGGGATGGATGAATGGAGGGAAGGAAGGAGGGAAGAAAGGAGGAAAGGAGGGAGGGAGGAATGGAGGCAGGGAAGAAAGGAGGGAGGGAGGGAAGAAAGGAGGGAGGAAGGGAGCGATGAATGGAGGGAAGGAAGGAGAGAAAAAGGGAGGAAAAGAGGAAAGGAGGAATGGAGGGAAGAATGGAGGGAAAAAGGGAGGAAAACAGGAAGGATGGGAGGGAGGGAGGGAAAGAGGGAGGAATGGAGGGAGGGAGGGAGGGAGGGAAAAAGGAAGGAAGGGAGGAAAGGAGGGAGGGAGGTAGAGAGGAAGGGAGGGAGGGAGATGTCCAAGAACAAGAACAAGTTATTCTTTTGTTTGTTTTATTTTATGAGTTCTCTGAGCATTGTTTCCCTTCTCTTTACCTCTTATAATCAGATTCGTCCTTAAAGGCTACTCAAACACCACCTCCTCAGATGTCTTCATTCTGATCACTACACCCACCAGAATTAATTAATCTTTCTCTCTTCTTTTTGCTTCCATGGTACTCTTTCAGTACCTTCGGGGACAAATGTATCACCTTTCCTAGGCGCCTGGGTGGCTCAGTCAGTTAAGCCTCTGAGTTTAGCTCAGGTCATGATCTCATGGATCATGAGTTTGAGGCCTGCATCGGCTTTCTGCTGTCAGCGCAGAGCCTGCTTCAGATCTTCCATTCCCTTCTGTCTCTGCCCCTCCCGCGCACTCTCTCTCTCTCTCTCAAAAATAAATAAACATTAAGAAAAGATGTCTGACATTCCCTATCTGTCACATTTCCTTGTTGGTGCTACAGCCTTCCCTCTTGTACTGTCAATATCTTGAACTAAAACCTGTCTTATTCATTTCTTTATCCATTTCATAACACCTTCTAATAAATATAGAAAGTAAAGATGAGAGAGAAATGTGTATTTGTGTGTAGGAGATTTGGGTGGGGGCAATGTTCTTTTGGATTGCGATAGAACAGGAGGGGCCAAGATAGCTAACTTCCTTAAGTTAAGGGAAAACTGCAAATAATTTATTTTTCATTGGTCCAGTCAATAAACTAGGCCAAAAAAAAAAAAAAAAAAGAATTATTCTTAAAGGGTTGTACCAACCAAATAATGTATATAAATAAAATATGTTATTTGAGAAGGCGTCCAAGAGGACTTGCCTAGGTTTTTGTTGTGGTGACAAAATTCCGAGGGTTTAACCAAGATACACTTAGTGTGGTCAGCATAAATGAAGTAGGCAAGTCAGGGAATATGGCAGACAAAGACCTTGGGACGAGGTCTGCCTCTTTTTGTGTTCATCTCACTCACTACTCCTTGAATGTAGACAAACCAAGAAACACTGTCTAAACTAATCTGATGGTCACTTAAAAAGAAATCCCGCCTTTCCACTCAACTAACATGCAGTTAACGCCTGGGCTCTGTTGGAGACACTTTTCACGCACGCCATGCTTTGCGAATCAGAAATTAAACACTTACCCAACCCATTGACTATAGAGGCTCTTTGGGGAGAACGAAAATTTGCAAAGCCCCCGCGAGGAAAGCCCAGAGGTGGATGACACGCAGTGCTGGTTCTGAAGGCCAGCGCGGGTTCCTGGCACACTCTGCGGGGAGGGGGTGGGGAGGACGCCTCAGCACCAGCCACAGCTGACCGGAGAACGGGTTGCCAGGGTGCAGCTGCGCCCTCGCAGCTCTAGAGCGATCCTCGTTTCTTAAGTTATTATAAATGTTTTACGTTGGTGTTATTTGTTTCGGGAGTGGAATATCAACAACAATGTTTGAAATGACAAATAATTGCTACGGGAGAACCATGTGTTGCCTAAAATTTAACCAAACATTTTATCACAGAAAAGCCTTCCGAGCCATATGGTCCTGCCCACCTCCTGCAGGACATTTATAGTTCTCTCTTTCCTATAAACAGTTTAAAATAACCATGATAAACATTCTGGAGAAAAGCTAAACTTGCATTTGCTACTCCCCTGTTGATTATTTGCAATAATAAGAAAATGTTTATGCACGCAGAGGCGAAGTTTATGTGGGAGGCCCTAATGCGTACACCCCCTGGTGCGGTGATTTACTGCTCGTTTATGTTGAGAATGAGAAATAGTGAACACAATTTTCTGTACTGACACAACATTTCAATAGCTCCTGTGTGCTAATCTTTAATACTTAGTTCATCCGTATGACAATAATTTCAAACAGAACTTATGAAGGGGAAAGACGTATGTCAACTCAGTTATATTTTTCCTTTCAATGTTGACCAAAATAGTTTTTCAGAGGGAAAACCTGTGATGAAATTATCTTTCCAGGAGCATTCCAAATGTTCAAGGGAAGCCCTAGAACCTTGGAAAATTCCTCAAAGTCATGGCAGTGTTGAACTGAGCTACAGGTATAGAATCTGGTTCCTAATACCTGAAAATACACAACCCCCCACAGATGAGCACAATTTTGGAACACTTCTTGGAAATTGCTACTTAATAAGACTAGATATCATCATATAGTGGTATTCTAAAACTTAAAAAGTAGCTACTATTTTATAAGGACTTTCCAAAGAGCTGGTATCTATTTGGGATAAATGTCTCTTTAAAGGGAAATTAGTAGGGACTGGCAGCTAAAAGTTATTAAATATTGTTATCAGAGAAAACACTATTATTTCCTATTCTCAAATGGTTCAAACAGAGTAAGCAGAATATCAGAAAAGGGAGCAGACATGTGGCATGTTCTTGGACTCTCAGTATCAGTAGAACTTTACATATGGGAATATCATCGTCTCTGTATCTATAATAACCTAGATATTTCAAAAGATCTATCTTTTGAAACATGTAATGGTTCAGAGTTGCCAGGTGAATGAAATCAAAGCTTCTCAGTAAGGCACGCGAAGATTTTTTTGTTCTTTAAGTTTTTTTTAAGTTTATTAATTAAGTAATCCATTAATTTGAGAGAGAGAGTACAAGTAGGAGAGAGGGAGAGAGAGAGGGAGAGAGAGAGAGAATTCCAAGCAGATTCTACAGTGAGAACATGGAGCCTGACATGGGGTTTGAACTCACAAACCCGGAGATCAGGACCTGAGCTGAAATCAAAAGTCGGATGCTCGACCGACTGAGCGGCCCAGGCGCCCCACATGCAAAGATTTCTACGATAAAGGCCCAATCTATTTTTCTAAGATCAGCTATTTCTACTTCCTCTAGCCTGTGCATGCTCTACTTTAGGATGCCTGTAGTCTTTATTATTCCTTGGGTAAGACATATCCTTCTGTGCCTCTGTATTTTTCTTCACCCTGCCCTCTCATCTTGGAATGACCTTCCCCTTCCCTATTTCATGAAATACTACTTTTCATTCACGTTCCAATTTAAATATCACCTCTTCTGTGAAGCCTTCCCCATCTCAAAGTTCAAAATGGCCCCTATTCTGTTCGTAGCATAATTTGATATACTTCTATTGTAGCATCAAGTATAGCCCATTTTTTATTTACTGCCCCTTCCATTTGTGTCATATCTCCAACTAGATTTAGAGTTCATTTAAGGCAAACACTGTCTTGTTATCACTGTAGTAGGTGCTCAGTTAAATGTTTATTTTCAGCATCTACTTGACCAGAAAGGAGTCCATTTGATAGGTGAACACTGAAATTTAAGGATAGAAAAACAAACAAACAAAAACCCCAAAAGACATAGCTCTCAGGGACCCCGATCCAGCGCTAAATGTTCAGTCAAATAAAACTGAAGACTCATTGAGGGTCAAGAAGCAAAGAATTGCCATGAACAAGTCAATGTAATCCCTGCCTTTATGGAGCCAGAAAAGTGGTGACCCCCCAGTTTCCTAATTCAGTTTCCAGAGACATGAAATTTTGCTTGAGGCACAAAGAACCACTGGATAAGGCATGAGAGTGGTAAAGGCAGCCCCTGAAGAGAGAAGAAGATTCTCTTCCCCAGGAAAAAGGGACCCTCCTTGCTCCTGTGCTGGGAAGGAGAGCTGGGCTGAAGCTGGGCTTCCCTCCTGCCCTTTTCTGCCAGAGACCACCTGCAGGAAGAAGTTCGTTCAGGTTTCTAGGCAGAAATGAGTAGAGCCCATGGTTGCTAGGGCAGGAGGGAGAATAGCAAGGGCAAGGCCAAAAACAGGGTCTAATCAAGCAGGGGAGTGGATGACCCAGATGGTGAGATATGATGGGAGAATCAGACAAGAGATTTCTGCTGCAAGTCAAACCAGTTCAAACCAATGCACACTCTCTGTTACTGCCCACAGTGTTCCACTTTGGGGACGTTCGAGAAAGTTGTAACTATTATAATATTGAGATTCAGAATGGTACTAAGAGACGTGGTAGTTTGAAAAGCCAAAAGAGATCTGTGTATTCCTTCAGGTTTCTAAAAAAAATCTGCCAGTTTTGTTAAAAAGTACTTGAGGGCAACCCCGAGAGACAGTTTTCCAATTTTTCTCCAGATGTTCCTGGGAGGCCAACCAACTTCTCTTTATTTTATTTTATTTTATTTTATTATTTTTTAGTTTTGAGAGAGAGAGGGAGAGAGAGAGTATGGGGGACGGGCAGAAAGAGAGAGAGGGGAACAGAGGATCCAAAGCAGGCTCCAGCCTCTTTGCTGACAGCAGAGACCCCGCCCGATGGGAGGCCCCAACTCAGGAACCCTGAGATCATGACCTGAGCCAAAGTTGGGCACCTAACTGACTGAGCCACCAGGCCTTGTGCCTCAACTGCCCCCAACTTCTATTTCAAGTCCCGCTTAGGCACTCCGATGGGTGAACAAACCAGTGCCAGCAGCTGACCCGCACCCTGATCTCTTTCCTAAAGAGCTCCTCACTTTGCTGGCACACAGACCAAGACAAAGATGTAAGACATTCCTCTATGCTTTTCATTCGATATTCATTGAAGTCTGCCTTTATTTAATCCTGTATCAACCTTAACTCACAAGCTTGTGGCGAAAAAGTACGTGAAATAATCACGTAAGTGTTCTGCCCACACTAAGTGTTCAACAAAATCATTCTGTTTCTGCTCAGGCTCATGAAAGCCTAAATGGTCTCTCTCTGCTCTCTCTCCTAGTCACTTGCCCATCGCATTGCCAGATTTCTTGTAGACATTATCATACCTCAAATTGAGTCACAGTTCAGTTACTTTGGCTCCAATGATCTCTTCCCTGGGCAGCCCATTCCCACCTTGGAACTTTATATGCAGCCACTTTGGACTGCCTACTCTTCCTGAGCCCACTGGGCTCTGCCAAACCCCACACTACTATCCTCGTGGCTTCTTCCCAGAAGTACTAGCTCCCTCTTCTGTCATTTATGTGGCACATTCCTCCTCATGCTTGAAGGCTTAGCTGAAATATCTTTACTCTATGACACCACTATATCTAAATATTTATTGCCATACTATATTTCTACTCTTTGTTATTACGCCTCTTCTGTTGGACTGTGACTTCCAGCACATCTTGTTCATCTTTGATGGTGCCTAGTATAGCGCTTGGCACGTAACAGGTGCTCAATGCATAAATGAATGAGTAAATTTTTCTGTGCTCAGGTCCAGAAACCTAGGCCATCTATGATTATATTGTTTTTACATCTGAAACAAAATTCAACTGAAGAAATGGAGTGTCAGCAATTTTGGAAATGACTTCTGTTGTTGTTGTTGTTTTAGGATAGAGACACAACCCAAGTCTCCATTGAGCTCTCTGCATTTTAGTTCTATCAACAACGGATTGCACCTTGCCCAATTTTAAACACCACTTTCCTTAATACTCTTCTTTCAACATGTTATTCAGAGTCCCACCTCTCAATCCCCCTCACATCCTTCCTAAACACACACACTATTCTGAAGATTCTCCCAAGATAATTCAACGTGCTGATGACCTTCGAGATGAAGCCAGAGTAAACAGGGAGCACTGTTTGCAAAAACATGTTCTGGTGTCAGCTTATGCTGGGGGTTGAGGGGTAGTGGTAGGGCAGAAGAGAAATCTGGGGAGGACTGGGGGTGCAGAGGAACATCTACTGTAAAAGCTGTAACACCCCCACCCCTCCGTGCCTTGTTTACAAAGAAAAAGAAAATAACTAATTGACGTAGGATGTGGGTGAGCTTGGTTTTCATCTCAATCCTGTTTTGCCTCATCTTGCGGTTGCCTTAGGAGCACATCAGAGCCAACCATTTCCAGTGCTTTAGGGGGTAAAAGGAAATAAAATAAAACAACTCAGAGACTTTGGATACTCTTCTCAGATTCAGGCCAGCTAAAAGAGCAATTCCAACTCCCTGAAGCCAGTATTATGTAAAAATTATGAAAGTGTCAAATGCCAGATCTTAAGAGATTACGCTAATTTAAGCCCTGGATATTTTATTCCTATTGATTTAAATAAAGAACCTGGTTAAGAATTCTCTTGAAAGCAAAATCTCAAGCAAGTGGCATCAAGCATTAATCAATGGTAAAAGAAGTCTCAAATAGAACGTTTTCAAATTCTCTTGGTGGTTATTATGCGTTTGATGGTTTTTGTTCAGGTAGGTACATCAACATCACTTGCTGGTAGAAATAAATTTATTTCCCTAGGTCAGACTCAGGTAAGTGTGCTATGACTAAACGTAGCCACGATTAAACAATTGCTTCTATGGGGTTAAATAAAATCATTTTGTTTTTTCATGTTCAAACATGGTAGAGACTCAAACTGAAGAGAACATATATAACTAAGCTCTGGAAAGCCTGTGTAGTACAATCTGGTTAAATATCTAAACTTTGAAATAATGTTCTGTTGAAGTTAATGACCACCTACAAAAATTTCAGCACCTGAGATTTACATTTTGGAAAAAATCCTCATAGAGATTTACTGTAAGAAAGACATCCTTTCTTTTTTTTTCAAATTATTTTTAATTTCAAAATTATTCATTTTTGAGACAGAAAGAGTGTGGGCAGGGGAGGGGCACAGAGAGAGGGAGACACAGACTCCTAAGCAGGATCCAGGCTCTGAGCTGTCAGCCCAGAGCCCAATGCAAGGCTCAAACTCATGAACCATGAGATCATGACCTGGGCCGAAGTCGGATGCTTAACTGACTGGGCTACCCAGGTGCCCCAAGACATCCTTTCTTTTATCATGCAGTCCATTTTAAACTGTTACCTTAAACTTAACTTTTTCATTTTGCTTTTTAGTGAAAATTGCAACGAGCTAATAGAATATAATAGAATCAAGCATATGATAGATGTATCTCTAGGTATTCCTATACATTGATGTCTCAAGATCACCTTTTTATAACTGCTTATGGTATAAATGTTTCCCCACTGTGATCAGCCTTGTATGATTTTTTGACTGCAGAAGGCGTGTGTCTGAGAGTTCGATCATACCATTTCCAATGAAAAGACAAGAGAGGACCTTATTCCGGCTGCTGTAATTTTCTAAGACCTTTTGGACTATCATGTTCTTATTACAAAGAATATAGACGAAATAATCTTATTCAAGGCCTTTTTACTTTACTGAGAACTAAACATCTTTGTCTATAAGTTAAGAAGCTCTTACCAATTTCTGTCCTGTGACTCTATTACAGTGTAGAACTTAGGTTCCTCATGCCCAACTGTCCCTCCCAACTCCACCTGGTCAGTGTGGAGATGTTGGGCATTGAAATGAGAAGCCTCCCAAGCCCATCATTCATTTATTCACCCCTCGAGTGTTTTCGTAAACCAAGAAGAGGTACTAATGAAATAGGCAAGAGGGTGAACTCAAAGTTTTGATATATTGCTGCTGCCAACCTTGGTCCCTCTTTTGCCTACTGGAAGATCAGTCTTCCTATAAATGGCTATCACTCCCACATGGTGCTCCTTCTTCTATGAAAATCCCGAAGCATGGTGAAAAAGGAAAGCAGTCAATCAGCTGCTATTAAAGGTAGATCATGCCCCTGTCGGGAAAAGAAAGACTGTGCTCTGATACCAGGCCGCCGTTGAATGAAACGCTGTTTCACATCTGATTCAGTACCCGTCAATTTTGATTTAAAAGTTTTCCCTGACACAAACAGTTCCGTATCTGTGATATGATCTCAATAAATATCTGTTAACACTAAACAAATAAACAGAGGTTTAGTTCAGATTTCAACAAATTAGTCTGTTTATTTGACATCTGGCTTCCTTTCCAGCGCCTGTTCTGGGGATATGGCGATAAAATAACATATTTGCCCTTTTAACTATACGGCAGTCTCCCTGCTAACCGCAAGGCAGTCTTCTTAAGAAACATGCTCACCTGAGCTTTCCTTCATATATAACACCATCTCTGTGGTGTTTAGTAACCCTCAGGTGCTTGGAGCTAAATTTTAAGCGATTAGGAATCCATCTGAAGCATCTTCACTTTTGATGAATCCTAGGATGGTTTGTGATAGTCAGTGAGGCCTTCCCTAATTGATCTTAATAGATAATAATCCTGGATGTCACAGCAAGAAAAGAGAACCTAGACTTTTCTGTTATAAATGAGTGCTTTCGTAGAGTAGAATATTTTCTGGAGCTGTATATTTTTTTCCTCACTTCAAATTTACGAAACTTCATCTTGAATGAAATTCTGGAAGCACATGATTTTCTAGCAAATAATAAATAATCATATTGCTGTCTAGGAAAGTTTGGTAAATAACATATAGAAACAAAACAAAAGAGAGGAGAGGAGTCAGTTGGGGAGTGTTACTGTTGCCCATCTTTTTGGATTATGTTCATTTAAAAATATTTTTTAATGTGTATTTATTTTTGAGAGAGAGAGCATGAGCGGGGGAAGGACAGAGAAAGAGGGAGACACAGAGTCTGAAGCAGGCTCCAGGACCCAAGCTGTCAGCACAGAGCCTGATGCAGGGCTCAAACCCATGAACCATGACATCAAGACCGGAGCCAGAATCAGGCGCTTAACTGACTGAGCCACCCAGGCATCCTGGATTATGTTCACTTTGAATCAGGGCTAATAGCTAGGCCTTGAGTTGCACATTCAGAACACACATGTCACCAAGCAGGTGAAATAAGCAGAGTGAGGTTGTAGAAAAAGGCAAATCAGGTGGTTCAATACTCTTGAGAAATGAAGAAATGTACCGGAAATGAACACTCTTAGGGGAGATTCATTTGTAGACAGGGCGTATGTACAATCGGTTTGTCTACCACCAACCACCCTTACTTTTGGTTATGACTATGTGGTCCTCAGCGAGTGGCCCAACTTGCCTTATTGCCTTTCGGGAAACATCCAGTGATGGCTACCTCCCTCCCCAAAGTCTCTTTGAATTATCACTATTGTAATGGCAGCAGCTAAGAAGCTGGTTAGTCTTCTTTTGTTTGGTTTTACTCCAGAAATCAATCATAGACTTTTATTTAGAACTACCAGGAATCCTTGAGGTGATTTAGTCCCACTTTTTACTTTAGGTACGAGGTGGACAAGGCTCAGAGGTGTAAAATGACTTCTTTAAGGCGGGCTTATTTGTTAGATATGCTTTCTAATTGCTGGGTTTGCACTAGTCAGTAGCACCTTTTCTACTCTTGACAAAGTTGTCAGACTTCCAAGGAAAGAATGACGTTGTTCATCATGACATTGGGGTACAGACATGATGAAAGTCCATGGGATTACCAAAGTATGAGTTCACCCTTTGGAAAATGCCTGAGCCATGTCAATCCATTAACAAGTCAACTGGTTTAAGGATTTGGCTGATGTTGCCTTGGCTCTTTTACAAAGTATAAAAAAATAATAATAATAATTAAAAAAATAGAAGATTAAAATGTGTTTCATCTATTCAAGATTTCATGCAAGTATAATAATTCATATATCAAAAAAAAAAGGAAATTGGATTGTGGATTTCATTTCATCTCCAGATAGTACAAAGTATTTATGCCATCGAATATTAATCCTAGACAGGAACCCATAAAAGTCACTAGAATATTTTCTAGAGGCATATATTTTTTACCTCACTTCAAATTTAAGAAACTTCATATTGAGTGAAATTCTGGAAGCACATGATTTTCTAGCAAATAATAAATAATCATATTGCTGTCTAGGAAAGTTTGGTAAATAACATACAGAAAGCTAGTACCTGTGGAGGAGAATGTACATTAGCCCACAAAGCAATCTAGAACCCTTACCAGGAATTTGTATTCAGAGAAATTGTGGTATGGAATAGCAAACTTTAGAATATATATCCCTCCATTTGTTAGCCAGACTTTTGTCACCATTGTTTTTTCTCTGCATTTGCTGCCACTGCCCCCGCCCCCCACCACTTTCCTCCTTATTTAAGTTCCCAAAGTCTATTCTTCAACCAGGTCCACCTTGTCATATGTTTTCACATATACCTATCCACATATCCCTATATCCTGCTACTCTTTTATTTCTGCTTCTAGTCCTTTGTCCCTAGTCCCTAGAGGAAGTACATTATTAACTTTACTACTTACTAGGATAACAGATAGATACCTGAATGGTCTGGTAAAAGTTACACCATGGATTTATAAAGAGGTGAAAGACAAAGGGAAAACCTTGGCCATTTAGCAAAAGGACAGACTTATTCTTTCCTGCTTTCTGAGATACTCACATTTAGTGTTTTCAACACTTCTCCATCAAATAGTTACAATACTTAATGGAATATAAAGGCTCATTTTTTTCCAAGTTTGGAATCTACCACCTGCCTCCATTAGACTACTTCAAGTTTAGCTTGGCAGTCCCTCTGAAAAGAGAGTTGATTCAATAGAGCCTGTTTTTAATGGCATGTCCTCAATAAATCTATTTCTAATTTATTTTTTTTTCTTTGTCAATGTACAATATTTTTGGTACACAGTGAAAATAGGCCTTTTGGCCCAATCACAGGCTTTATGATATACTGTCAAAGACGATTTTGAAATTTTCCCAAACATTTTTTAGAACGGTAGAACAATTGGATTTTGGAATATCTCAGAGGCAACTTGGGTTTTGCTTTCAGAGCTTTCCTTCAAGGGACTTCCATTGTTCTGCAGCCCTGAGTGAGAGGTTTCACCTACACCCTGCAGTGGAACTAAGGAACAATAGGATTGCTTTGTAAGACAGAAAATGATGAAGCTCTTTCCAAACGAGGAGGACGTGGAAAGTGCCAAAGAGCCAGAGGGCCAATGCAGCAGAAAATGGATCTGACTTCCTCCAGCTCATAATGAACGCAATTCTTTTGAGTTGAGGCCCAGGTAGACCTGCCTAAGGAAGACAGTCTGTGAATCCTGCAAGGGAGGGTCAGCGTTTGGTGAGAAGCAGATCTTGACCTCACTTTGTAGCTCCATGTTTCCCTGAGCTAAGTAACAACTGTATGTTCTGTGAGTGGCAGTAAGATGGAGACGATGGATAACTTGCCTTCCGTAGGCTTTGGGGATGGCAACCTTGTGCGAAACATTAATGGAATCAGACTGTTTGCATATCTGTTGTGAAGGAGAAAAGAACGACCATTTACTAAGCACTAACCTATACCACGCACTGAACTAAGAGCGTTAAATGTGTTTTATTTTGAATTCTCACAACAATTCTGTGATACAGTTTTTTTATACCTCACTTTTTGAGAAAATCAAGTATCAGAGTTGAAGGTCATAAACTGGTGAAATGTAGGCTATCACTCAAGTTCTTTGATGCCTTTTCCGTTATGCTACGTCTTGGCGCCAACTGTTAGCATTAGATTTCCAATTTCTGGTTGAGCAGCCAGGTTGAGTTTTTGAATGTTCTCTCTCAGAACTCTAAAGTGAAAGCTGCTTTCTGTAATCCTTGAGCACTCTTGAAATCAGAGGAATTGTCAAGATACCGCCATCAAAAAGTCAGAGGAAGGTTTGCAAATCCCCAGGTGGATGCACTAAATTGACTCCTAGAGCCAAATACATGCTTCCAGCAGCCTGGATGTTTGCTACCACGGAGATGGTACAAACAGCAAGCAGGCTCGGTGACTGCCAATTCATTTGCATCTGGTGGTGTCATAGAAACCTAGCCTGGAGCGTGTACCCACCAAAACTATCAGGAGAAGTGCCTAATTTTAAATCTAAACTATTTTCTTACTCTCTGAGCATGTGAGCCCCAAGACCTTTTCCCTCCATGTCCTCAGTGCCAATATTTTCAAATGAAAAACAAGACCGTGAAATAATAAAAGGGTAAGTAGACTGATGAAAATGTGTCTGAATTTAACTATGATTCGTGAGGAGCCTTTTCTAAATGTGAAAAGAAAAGGTCTTTTCTTACGAATACACAATTCCAAGTCAAGTTCTGTTTGTGAATTTTTGCGTGCTGGAAAAGCCTCACTTTAAAACCAGCATACCCGTGTTCAGGCAAGTCCGAAGACATGTAACATCTTTATATAATCTCACTGAGAGAAATACCCAGCCCTTCATTTTAATTAATAATGTCATATAAAGCAAGGATGGCATGCATCCCAGTGAACTACTTACTACTTTTCATCCTCTGTCTAAATGGTTCTTTAAGTCACAGTTCCGAGGAGTTGGTGACGTCATAGTTCATCACCATGGAAACCACTATGATGACACATGTTACCTCGCGGCACCCTTAGTCATCAATCAATTCTCTCTGCCACACTCAGTCAAATCAAACTCACTTGTATCTTCACAAGTTAAAAAATGCCCTCTATGCTAGAGATCATAATGACCAAGAACAATGATTGCTTTAAAAGTAATCAGAAATTAGTGAAATTGAAAACCTAGAAATAACCGTTCCTAACCCTAACTCTTTTCTTTTTCTTTTCTGGTTAATCTTAATTATTGCTACATGTACAACTACTTTTCACATATTTATAAACACAGCACAGTACAGTAGCCGTTAAATTTTAATATTATAGGCAGTTGTATACAATGCTTCTTGGTTAGCAGGACTTTTTATTAAGTTGCAATGTTTACTAACTAAATTATTATAAATTAAAAAAAAAATACATTCCAATGTGTTTTGAAAGCAACCTTCTATGTCCTAAGAAACAGCATGGTTTGCCAAAAGGGTTTGAGAAGTCAAAGTCTGCTTGTGAGAACATTCTTACTGTGTCTGGCGGAAGGACATACAAGCTGTTACACTGTATTCAAGTTTCATAGTTAAAAGCCAAGTTAAGCCTTTATTTCTCTTTTTCATCATAAGGCAATAGAGATAATAGAAAATAAGACTATCCTGAGCTTCCTGGAAGGAAATTACCAAAGAAAAATTTAGATGTAAATCCAGTATAAGGTAATTGTGGTTTATTTGCTTTAGGCAAATTATGAATTTTGTAACCTTATTACTCAACACAGGTAGGTGCTCAGCAAATGTTATTGGAAGTGTATTTATAACAAAATAGTTGAGCAAGGAAAACAGCCAATTTATAATTTAGGATTCTGTTTTCAGTATTATTGTGAAGGTTACATTTGCATGACATTAGTGGAGATAGAGCTATGAATATGCAAAAATGATTTCACGTTATCTCAGACAAGTTTTTTTAATCAGGAGAAACTCAGTATCTGACTGCAAAATAGGTATAAAAAGTTATTGTCATGAAGATTAACAACATTTGCCCTGTGAAAGACTCAATAAAGACAATGAAGAGATAAGTTACATGCTGGAAGAGAAATATTTATAAACCACGTAACTGAAGGAGGACTTCTCTCAAGAACATATAGGGGCGCCTGGGTGGCGCAGTCGGTTAAGCGTCCGACTTCAGCCAGGTCACGATCTCGCGGTCCGTGAGTTCGAGCCCCGCGTCAGGCTCTGGGCTGATGGCTCGGAGCCTGGAGCCTGTTTCCGATTCTGTGTCTCCCTCTCTATCTGCCCCTCCCCCGTTCATGCTCTGTCTCTCTCTGTCCCAAAAATAAATAAAAAAACGTTGAAAAAAAAAAAAGAACATATAAAGAACTCTCAAAACTTAGCAGTCAAAAAACAATCCAATTACCACATAGGCGAAAGGTACTATGACACGTCGCGAAAGAGGATATATAGATGGCAAAAAAGCACATGAAAAGATGTTCAGCCTTAGCAGCCATCAAGGACATGCAAATTAAATCCAAAATGAGGTATCGCTAAACACCTACCATAATGACAAAAATAAGAAAAGTGATGCCACCAAATTCTGGCGAGGATGAGGAAAAACCAGATCGTTCTCACACTGCTCATGGAAATGTGAAATGGCACAAGCGTGTTGGACAAGATTTTGGCCGTTTCTACAAAAAGGACCTAAACATGAAACTACCATATAACCCAGCGATTACACTCCTGGGCATTTATCCCAGACAACTGAAAATGTATGTTCACACAGAAACCTGTACATGAATATTCATAGCAACCTGATTCGTAATAGCCTCAAACTGGAAACAACTCAGATGTTCTTCAATGGGTAAATGATTAAACAGCCAACCCATGAAATACCATGTAGCAGGAAAAAGGAGCAAACTACTGATATACACAATAACCTGGATAAATCTCCAGAGAATTGTTCCCAGACTCTCCAAAGAATTATGCTGAATGAAAAGAGCCAATACCCCCCAAATTACAGACTGTATGACTCCATTTATGCACTATTTTTGAAATGACAAAATATTAATGGTTGCTAGGGTTGAAGGTGGGGGTGGCATGGGGAGAGGACAGATGTGGCTATAAAAGGGCAACATAAGAGATTCTTGTAGGGACTGAAATGATCTGCATCTTTGAGGGAAACTGGGTAAAAAGTACACAGGATCTCTCGATATTATTATAACTGCATGTGAACACAGTTATCTCAAAATACAAGGTTTAATTTGTGATTTTATTTTTTTATTTAAAATTTTATTAAATGTTTATTTATTTTTGAGAGAGAGAGAAAATGAAAATGAAAATAAATGACAGCTGGACATTACTATACTAGCATGTACTAAAATGTCCCCAAGTGCATCCAGAATCGTTAAAAAAGAAACGATTGTAAGTTCTCTTGACTTCTCATTCTTTAGAACTTTGAAGTCATTGGATTGTATTTTATATTTTTATTTAAAAATATATTGCCTGATGGTGTTTTTGCCGAGGAAAGAGGCTTTTTTATTTACATGGCAAATGTAAACCGCTAAAGTTTGTAGACTATTAACCAGACACGTTTACAGAATTAACCACCAAGCTAACAGCATGACTATGGATATAACAGCTCACAGTGCAACAGCAGGATACTCCTATATGAAGGGTCTGGATTATGCAAAATGATCTTCTCTAACTCTGTCAGGTAACAGAGAATTGTTCTGGCCAGCAAACTGGGGCTTACCCAGCAGTGATTTCACAGAAACCCACCAACTCATCAACTTGAGCTAATACCGCATCTGTGAACTTTATTTTCCTTCAGTTTGGCTAAAGTTTGCTTTTATTTTATTTCTTTAAAAAATTTTTTTAATGTTTATTTTTGAGAGAGAGAGAGAGACAGAGCATGAGCAGGGGAGGGGGGAGAGAGAGAGAGGGAGACAGAGGATCTGAAGCAGGCTCTAGGCTCTGAGCTGTCAGCACAGAGCCTAACACAGGGCTTGAACTCAGGAACCACAAGATCATAACCTGAGCTGAGGTCCAATGCTTAAGCAACTGAGCCACCCAGGCGTCCCAGCTAAAGGCTGCTTTTAATACAAGTGTCTCTGGTTATTGGGGAGAAATCCCCTCAGAACACTTTTGTAATTCATGGATACCTTTGTCCACCCAACCAATGAGATTCTTGGGTTGCCATGGTGACAGCTCTCAGAAGTGGGGCCCTAAGTGAATCTAGAAAGGGTCTGATTCAAGAGGCATTTATTGGGGCGCCTGGGTGGCTCAGTCGGTTAAGTGTCCGACTTTGGCTCACGGTCTCACCGTCCGTGAGTTCGAGCCCTGCATTGGGCTCTGGGCTGATGGCTCAGAGCCTGGAGCCTGCTTCCGATTCTGTGTCTCCCTCTCTCTCTGTCCCTCCCCCGTTCATGCTCTGTCTCTCTCTGTCTCAAAAATAAATAAATGCTAAAAAAAAATTAAAAAAAAAAAGAGGCATTTATTGGAGCGCCTGATTGGAGCACCTGCTGGTTAAGCATCCGACTTCAGCTCAGGTCTTGATGTCGCGTTTCATGAGTTCAAGCCCAGCATCAGGCTCTGTGCTGATGGCTCGGAGCCTGGAGCCTGCTTCGGATTCTGTGTCTCCCCCTCTCTCTGCCCCTCCCCTGCTTGTGCTCTCTCTCTGTCTCTCAAAAAAACGAATAAATGTAAAAAAAAAAAAAAGAGGCATTTATTGAAATATTGCCTCCCACCTTGTCTATCTGCCATCTTTCTTCATTTTGATTTTTAACTATCAGACAAAAATACAGGCATAGTGTCTCCAGAAGGCCACTGTTCACATGCACCTGGGAAGAGCTGGAGATTCCTGGCAATCTCCCGTAGCCTTATACCTGTAAGTTATTTTGTCAAATTAGGTCCGTGTCACTCTGGAAGGCACAGGGTATCAGGAACTGACACTCTGGACTAAGCTTCAGTGGTGAACAAGGAACAGAATGAAGTAACAATTCAAGGGCTGGGGTCCTAGGAATGGGTCCTAAGCTGGTCTCCTGGGGGCACTTAAGAGTTCAGTAAGTTAGGGGACTCTAAACATTCTGATTTCCGTCCGTCACGCATGAATTGCATGACTTTGTGGGCGTTACTTAACTTCTCTGAATCTGGCGCTGTTTGCCTCTGTAAAATGGGTAGGCATCACCTTACCTATTTTTCAGAGGCTTTGTTAGAACTGAGAACTTTTCGCACTGCAGCTGTAATGCCTGACAGAGGGCGGCCACTCACGAGCATTTTGTTGAATGAATAACAGGTGGAAAATATCCAGCTCAGGGCCTGACCCACTGAAAGTTCTCAATTAAATTAAAGTTTTACTAATGAGAAAAGTTCTGAGAACTGCTCAGCTATCATGTGTGTGAAAGGCTACAAGTCTCTCAGTCAAGGAAGAAAAGCGACCTGTACCGTAAAACATTTTTCTCGCTCTTGACCAAGCTTAGGGCCCTTCAGGGTCCTACTCCTACTAAGACTGAAACTTTGCACCAGTCGGAAAGAGAGGTGAATTCTAACATCCATCAAGAATGGCATAGGTGAGATTTGTTCCTTTTTGTTGCCAGGAACCGAAACAATACAGTTTACAAGACAGAACATTTTCCACTTATCTGCTACACACACTTAACATTTTCTATTTTGGTCCATTATTCATCTATAATTATTCTTTTTTGCAGAATTGAGAAATCCTAGCAGGAGGTTACATGGCTCAAAGAATGAATTCTTCCTGGAACAAGGAAAATTGGAAAAAATACAAGCCCCAAAGGGGCAAATGCCTTCCCATTTCCTGAGGCACACTAAGACGTCTACAATTAGCTCAGTTTCTAATAGTTTCCACAGCTCTGCTACTGGGCATATCTCACTTTTCCACCATGAGCCTGGTAAGCATTGCCTAAATCTATAATCTCTCTCTTACCCTTCTGGGCCCTTATCACGACCTCTTTCCTAATTGTAGGGGGCAAGGAGTGAGTTGGAACTTCCTTTAAAGACTTGCATTTCTCTTTCATTCTGACATTTCCCTGATGTCTCTTTCCTTGTTCCTTTCATACCTTCCTGGAATGTCTTCCATTCCCCAGCAGATGGCTGTCTGGGTTGATGCTGTTCTGAGCGTGGACACACAAACCATGCCCTCAAACACCCTCTCTAGCCTCACTTCCTGTTGTCCTCTCAGGAGTACAGGCGATGTTGTAGACCATGACTACAAAGATAACAAATATTTTCCCCCAAATACAGTCATTCCACTCTTACCACTTCCCTTTGGCCCAAGTGGATAAATTAAACTTAATCATTGTGTGACTGACCACCACTTAGAGCACCTCTTCCCCCTAAATGTGATTTGCCAAGAATATTCAAGACCCACCAGGGAAGGACAGACAGCACAACTTCACTGTGGTATTAAATAGGGTGTGATGTAGTGGAAAACACATGGATTCTCGCATCAAGAAAAATTTGATCCAAATCCTTCATCTGCCTTTTGACTATGTAAGCTTGAGCAAAATAGATAATCTCTCTTAGGCTCCGTTTCCTTATTTGTAAAATAAGGATAATGATACCTAACTTTTAGGGTTGTTGAGAGGATTAAATGAATTATTGATTTAAAATGATCTTAGGGACACGTGGGTGGCTCAGTCGGTTCAGCATCCGACTTCGGCTCAGGCGATGATCTCACAGCTTGTGGGTTCGAACCCTGTATCGGGCTCTGTACCGACAGCTCAGAGCCCGAAGTCTGCTTCCAATTCTGTCTCCCTCTCTCTGCCCCTCCCCTGCTTGCACTCTTTCTCTCTCTCTCAAAAACAAACGTTAAAAAAATGATCTTAGAACCTGTTTAGTACATAATTAGCTTTCAATATGTTATCTATTGTTAGGTCTGTCTTTTCGTCCTCAAATTGTCTATCACTGTCTAGTCAAGATAGGCCCAGAGCTCTCCAATGGTGAGAGTTCTACCAGGTATATCTCAAGGAACCCATCTTCCCCACACACATCTCGCCAAAGTAGGTCTCCCTTTGAGGACAATTCCACAATAAGAAATTCACTTCTTTAACCTGGATTTGATTACTAAGCTTCTTTTAGAACACACATGTTCCTGGGAAGGGCAATATATTATGCCAATAAATAGTAACATCTATCATTTGCGAAGAGACACATTCTAGTTAATTGTGACATTTCTTATCTCAGCGTGTTTAACAATCCATAAGGTAAACCTTATCCCTACTGACATTTTGGCCTATGGTGATAATCAGAGCAAAGATGGATAGGAAGTCACCTAGTCAAGTTTCTTCTTCTTTCTTTCTCTTTCTCTTTCTTTCTCTCTCTCTTTCTTTCTTTCCTTTCTCTCCTTCTCTCTTTCTTTCTCTCTTTCTCTCTTCCTTTCATAAAAGCAACGATGAAATAGAAACAATCTGAGATATTGATAGACAGGCTAAGAATATACAAAATAAGCATAAACTGGGTTCACAGAGATGCCCTTTCTAAGGCGGGCTCTGACCTTAGAAACAGTATTTCTGAGGAACTCAGAATATTAACTGTCCCATGAGATCTTGTCTCTTGAGGACTCGTAATGGCGGTGACGGGTTTGGTAAATGTAAATGAAGGTACCGACAAGTTGGCAACAATGCAACTATATATAAAGGGATATATAAACTATTGAGTGGGGGGTTAAGTGAGGGGGGGGTGGATTCTTGTTTGTTGGCAAGAGTAGAATGGGACAGAACCCTAGCAAAAGTTTGGAGCTTTACCCCAGGGCTCAGATGTCTATTTGCTGATTAGAACATGTACCACCTCCCATAATCATCATGCAGTCACGTTTCCTGAGTGACTTTTTGTATTGCATAGTTAGCTTGATCTAAAATAGAAGCAACAAGAACAGACGCTCCAGAATCAGAGAGATCTAGCCTGACATCACAACTCTGTTGTGACCACGTAACTTGTTCTGTGACCGTGGCTAAGTTATTTGATTTCTCTGAGCCCCACATCCATTACCTGTGTGTACATGACAACAGTCACTGCACAAGGTCATGTGACAATTAAATCAGGGAATCCAATTGAAGAGAAGCAGTTGATGTTCAATAAGTGTTACTTATTATGATGATGATTTTTATCACGGAGACGTCTCTAAACTGAGAGCTACTGGAGGGCAGAGACTGTGTCTTCTTTATCTTCATATCCCTGAAGTCTGTTGTACAGTCATGCTCAATAAATGAATGTTGACTGCCGTTTAAACTAACAAACCTCGAGAAAAGTGTTTCTCCTGTGCCAAAAAAAAAGTTGCAGTGTGACACAAGAAACAAGCAGACATCGCCTGTCTACGGTAGCAAATGGTGCATTTAATAAGTGGAATGTCATCTTTAGTCAATGCCTCTCTAGCTGCTTTGCCTTTTACTCATCATTTACGCAAAACGAAAAGCACAGTCCCTATTTTCAGAGATGAACATACGCAAGCTGTCAGATACGGGAAAAAAAATGACCTAGATTATAGGAAGACAGCTCCGTCCTGAGTTTGAGTGGAAATGATCCCACAGCAGACACTCCACACACCCATCTCAAGCTCACACCGCTTGCCCAAATTCTGCACACGTGTTCTTAAACCGTTTGCCAGGTTTGCTCAAGAAGAAAGCAGAACATAGCACTCATTGCTGCTCATCAGTGTTACTAGATTTCTTTACTTCTCTGGACATGATGAAGCAAAGGGGATGTGTCAGCATTCTCTGCTTCACTGATAAGCAGAAATGATTCTATATTCAAGAAATCGTGAATTCTTAAGAAGATCTTGAAGAAGAGTACATCTCTCATCATTTGAAAGGGAATTCCTGAGGACTGGGAATCTGGCCTTGGGTGACTTTTTGTGGTTCACTGAGTGAGTCAAGATTAGGTTGCAAAATCCACCAACAATAATAGTAGCACTGTCCTAAGGCTGGAGACACACTGATTTGAAAATGCAAATCATAATAGCATAGTCAAGAACTGGACTGTGTGATTTCACTGAACAACTTTCTTGCCCATTTGAACCTATAGTGCACTCAGGTTCCGCACACATGTGTTGCTCTCAGATTTAACCTTTTAGGTGTGCAAGAAAAAGGTGAGGAAAAGCAAAAATTATGCACGTACACTATAGAGATACATATTTTAAAATAACAACTTTAATTAATTTACACTTATTCTTTAAAAATATACATGGTATCCATAAAGAACAATGATAGCACACAGAATCCTGGATATGCAGCTGTAGCAAAGGAGTAGATGGATGGTTAAGCAGGTAACAGATGTGGTATGTCCGATGTCTGGGAAGAAAGGGCCACACTGTTTGCAACAACTTCTGGTATTGCCAGTTTATGATAGTGCCCGTGTATGTGTATCAAACAAACAAAAAGAGAGAGAAAGGGGAAAAATGATTAAAATGAAGTTCTTATTTTTTTCTGCTAGAAAACAAAGCATTATTTTTGCTTGGATTATTAGCTGTGTATCTCAAAGCCAAGTCATGTTCTAACAATATCCCTGTAATTAGAAACACACGTATCTGCATACATTACTGCCAAAGTACGTAGGTATTTTACTGGCATTAGTAATCAGCATACGGCAGGAAAAGCACTGCCAATGGGCCGAAGGCTTCACAGTGTCGGGACCATAGTGGTAAAAGGAGGTCGTGACTCTGTATGATGAGGCAGAGACGTGGTCCTAGGAAACCAGAATCTCAAACACTTACCTTCATGTTTTAGTCCATTTCGCCAAGCCCGAAGCCATTGTTGCTTCTGGCCGATTCCCCCGGTTGGGTCCCGTCACTCTACAAAACAAAGAGAAGAGAAACTCTGGATAAATATCCTTATGTATCCCTAATCTTATTCATATTGTAAAACATACAGCTTCTTACTTTGTCTTGGAAAAAAACATACCACATTTCATTCCACCCTCAGATCGCTAAGGTCCAGCATTACTATACTGACTTGCATAAGGTTAGATCGTGTTGTTGATGCAGCCAATGTTTATTTACAAAAACACATCGGAAGTAATAAACCAGTTTCCGTATGGAATACTAATCTATGCTTTCCAATAGTGGACAAAATACGACTAGGTCCTATCGCAAAAGCAAAACAAAAACAAACAACTTACCTGGAATGAGAGCATCTGTAGAAATTTCTCTAAGTCTTGAACCAACTGCCCCATATATAAGGCAGATCCAACATAAAGACATCTTCAGGTGAGGTCAGGGGTCCAGCACAACCCTTGTTGTTGCTGAAATAAAAGCTGGTTTTCCATCAGGGAGTGATACAATTATCAGGAATTACCAGGGTACTGTCATAAGCACAGATGCTGCAGACTTGCTGAGGAGTGATATCTCACCTCCTTGTACCTAGTTTTACTAACTAGCTGGAGGAAACCAGCAGCTGACAGAGCAGGAGAAAGCTTTGGTCCTTTTGGTGAAGAGTGTACTCCTTTGTTGCATCAGTGTGAAACCCTTAAGCAGGAAAACCTATAGTTCTATGGGTGGTGATAGTCCTAAAATGGGTCATCCATTTTCAGCCTATGGTTGAAATCAACTAATAAGGTCAGACAACACATCCCAACAATGAGACCCCTTCTTTAGAACTAGTGAAACTGATTTCTATAAACACTGTTTCCAGGCTCGTTTTAAAGGGGGATCTTAAGAAGAAAAAAACTCACTCAAATAAAGCAATGACACCTGAGTTGGATGGAGAGGTGGATTTCATTACCACTCATCCAGACCTTGCTTCCCTTCCCGGGGTTGGAACTGTATTTTCCCAAAGGCACTGAAGTCAGATTTGGAGTGACTTGTTCTGCCACTGAAATGGACATGGGAAGGGAAGTGACTCGTATTATATCCAGACAGAAACTTAAGCCATAGCTTGTTCTATGACCAAGGTCTACTTTTGTCTTTGCCTTTGCCATAACAGACACCAATATCAAAAGAGACTCCTCCATCACTGTGGGTCGCATATAGGTATTGACATGGAGCAGAACCGCTTGCTAATACTCACTGAGCAGATAGTGTATTGAAAAATGAATCTTGGTTGTTGTAAACTGCGGAAACTTTGGGGGTAATTTTGTTGCCATGGAACAATCTAGCCTATCCCAGCTGAAACAGATAACAACTTGGAAGAAAATAATTGTGTGGTGGAAACTGTCCCTGTTCACATTGTATTTATAAGCTACCCAACCTAAGTAATTAAACATTTGTCAATTTCCTGGATGTTGAGCATCTTCTTTCCCCAACAGATAACGGAAAGAGAGCTCATGTTATCTCACACGTTAGAACTATCCTATAACCAGTTGATAAACTGTGATTTGCCTCATCATGTGATTTAAAGCTGAATTGCTCAACTTTTTTCTTTATTGCTGAAGGAGCTACCAAAATGAAGGTAGTCAAACGGATTGAAAACAGGTCAACCAAAATGCTGTTACCCCCAAAATGCACATGCAAGAAAATCTAATCATGCATGCAATAAAATCTGAAAGAATGATTGGCAAATTGACAAGGTTGGTGGTGCTAAACAGGCTTTGGCTTTTTGCCTTGCTTACAGCTCCATTGCTACGGAGATCTGCCCGTGGACCACTGGAAGGCAGCCTCAGAGGCTCTATGACTTCACATCTGTAAAGATTTTTTTGAGTTGGTGAGAAAAGGCTCCGAGTGGCTGTGATCCCAGGGAAAATAATCAGGGCACCAGAAAACCAGAAAGATCACTAAGTGAAGGGGGAGAAGACTTTGCATTTAATGCCATTTCCAAAGAAATAGATAGATTTAATTATTTCCTTGTGGTTTTCCAGGGAAAACGATGTATCAGAAAACAGCGTGGTAGGAAAAAGTAACACACTAACGTCACAATGGTTTTTCTAGTTTTTCCTTTAGGCTTAAAGAGTTAAAATTACACCAGATGTGGAAAGACAACAGATGGGTGCATTTTGATGACTTATAATGTTGGATAATAAAATGACCTAAGACTCTATTTAGAGAAATAGAACAGCCACACTTGGGCTGTTTACAGATTTAGAAATATCATGATAAGCAAATGTAGGCAGTTCAAAGGAATTATAAAAAAAAAAAGGACAAGTGGATAAATAATGATCTGATGTTGTTGCAAAAACATAGTATAACTCCTGCATTGTTAATATAAACACAGATGACCTTTGCATTTGCTCAGCTTTCGTCTTCAAGACAGGAAACAGCAACTGATCTTTATCGGGAAAGTAGAATCTTCCACTTGCTTCTGCTGTGCTGACATTATGGTGTATGTCAGAGCATAGCAATGTCACTATCTCTTCAAAGCACATGCTGAAAGCCAGATAGGCGCTTGAAAGAGAAGCTTATCCTGGGCATAGGCTTTGTGTGTTGCCGAGACAGCATGGCCAGTGTCACAGTGCAGGATGGCAGGGTGCATGCGTGGGGTATGGAGTTGGGGGCGGGATGGTGATCAGTGAGAGAAGGGCCCTGTGACTACATTTTCCATGTACATATCCATCAATTCATCCTTTTCACAAGCTTCAGTATCCTCCAGGGGAATGTTTACCACTTGACAGACAAACAAATACACCAAAGAGCAATTGTTTCGTGCATGAGGGTAGCTAGTGAGTCCTATATTCTGGGCATACTATGAACTCAAACACTCACAAAGGATTGTTTATGAATTACACAATATTTTGCGTCAGTAGAGTTTCAAACATCTGAACTATTTTTTTCTCCAGTTCTGATAACAATGGATTTGGGTCTTTTTTTTTTTTTTTTTTTTTTTTTTTACAGTGTGCACATAATCATCAACACATTCATCACCAATACAACATTTTAAAAATCCATGCAGGTAGTTTGCTGCAACCTATGGTGACTGGTGAACACTCTCTTCTATTTCTGCTCCGGATATCTGCACAGTTGATATTTCTCCCTAAATAAAATCACCAAAATTGACCTTGTATTTCTTGCTGCATGGTCCGTTTGGTCTGGGCTCCAAAACAGATCCTCTCAATATGGAATAAATTCTTCTTGCCCTTACTTATTACATTTTTCTCACCTACCATAATACTTGCAGAAGACACCTTTATTTTATGTTTCTCCATAGCCACTGTATAGAGTTATAATGCTGTTTCCTTAGACCCAGGGTGGGATGATTTTCCTTAGGCTTTACCCACTGTAACCTGGCCAGAGAAACCATTTCTTGAGAAAGGGATTCTACCAACAAGAACGATGGTGCCAGGGTCATTCTCCTCACTATTCCAAGTAAATAAACTCACACATACTTTTTTCTTAAGCTGTCAGTCTTTCTGTTATGTGCCCTTAAGTGGTTTAAACTTTACATGCTGATACCAGCCACTACCTATTTAATCGGCACCAATGCCACTTAAGGGTTGACAAATTTTTTCTGTAAAGAGTCAGACAGTACATATTTTCAGCTTTGTGGGCAATATGGTCTCTGTTGCAATTAAACAGCTCTGCCAATGTAGCATGAAAGCAGCCAGAGATGTAATAACTGGGTATGTTCCAATAAAACTTTATTGACAAAAACAGATTGAGAGGCGTGGTTTGGCTGGTGACCTGTAGTTTGTCGACTCCTGATCCAAAACAAACAGATACCCTTAGTCATACTAACAATTTGTAAATCAGATTCTTATCCTGGTGAAATCACACTCCCTGATGGCCTTCCGTAAGAAGGCCATAGGCTTATTTAAGAAACATAAAAATGCAATATGATATATTTGAAAGAGCCTAAAAGTTGTCATCACAAGGGGGGAAAACATTTTCTTTCCTTCTTTCTCGTATCTACATGAGATTATGGATGTGATTAAACTTATTGTGGTAATCATTTTGCTATTATGTGTAGGTCAAGACATTGTGCTGTGCACTCTGAACTTACATAGTCAATTGCGGTTCAGTAAAACTGGGGAAAAACCAATATGGAGACATAATTACTACTTATTAAGCAGGAATCTATGAACATGGATATTCCAACCTCTCCCTCTCCAAGGCACTTGTTCTATGAATATTGGCAAATGCTACCCCTAAGAAGATGCTTTTGGGTGTTTTCTTTTACTCTTTTCTCAGCTCAGATCGTATCATCCCATTTCTGTCTTTCACATTCAGTAGCACCTGTCTAACCAAGATGAGCTACAGAAATGTTTCTGATATATAGAAAATCATAGAAACATAAAGCCATAGAGGGCTTAAATCAGAACGGTGGCCACCTTTTAAAGAACATCTACAATGTGCCAAATATTATCCAGGAACAATCATTATCTCGCGTACCTTCACTATATCTTATAGATGAGGAAACTAATGTTCAAATACGTTAATTGAATCGCTTAAGATTCTAAAACATAGAGGCAGATCTGGGACTTCAACCAAGTCTCCTGACTCACTCTAACATGATCTTTGCACCAAAGTTAGAAGATCTCATCTTGTTCTTTGTTTACCAGATTTTCCGGATCCCTCACCACAAAACTGACAATTGGTGCTTTTGCTCTAATTGAACCCAAAAAAGAATACCTTTAATTAACGTTTAGTATGAGGATACTTTGGGAAGCCATAGTGAAGTGTATTGAGCTAAAGGCTGGAGGAGGCAGCTGGTAATGATACATTATTAGCTGGCTGGCCTGGGACTCTCGAGACCCAGGGCCAGGACTTTCCAGCATGTTGTACTCACACTGGTCCTTCATTACAAAGTTAGTGTAATGTATTGTAGATGCCACAAATGGAGAAAGGAAGGGGAAACAAAGGACAGAAGCTGAAGGAACAGCCTAAAGAAGACAGTGCTCACTCTTAGTCATAGAAAAGAATTTGAGAAACCAAGAGGAGAGCATATGGCATATTGGTATATGGGTATACTGCCCAGATCCAACTAACAAGGTCAGCTGTATATACCAGGGTTGCTGCTTGATAGTAATCTGGAAAGAGGGCTTAGGAACTGGGCAGAAGTCACACTCTTCTAGAATTCCAAATACCAGGTTTCCAAATGCTGGCTGATGAGAATTTTCTCATTCCTCATTATTCTACTACCTGAAAGGAATGTGAGGAAAACGTGTGATGGCAGGGTTCAAAACTGGTGAGTTGACAACCAGTCAGAAAACTTTGGGTAGATTGACTTTCCAGAACAGTAACCCACAGTAAACCAATCATGGGTGTCTTAGGAAAACCAGATTTAAAGCACATATCTGAAAACAATATTTTAAAAAAGAAAAATAAAAAAAATACTGGCATGCATGCGTGTGTGTATGTGTGTGTGTGTGTGTGTGTGTGTGTGTGTGTGTGTGTGTGTTGAGGGGTTGGCCTCTGGCGCAGGCAGAAGAGGTGAAAGTCCTGACTTTTGTATCAGGATAGTGCTAACCCTGTATCTCTGACTTACTTGAATCTTTGCCCAAACATGTGTTTGCTTTCATGTAGACCAGGCCTTGTAAATCTTGGCATAATCCGTCAGTGAAAAGAGAAATATGTTGCCTAGTTTGTGGCTCTGTAATAAAGATGAGATGCTTCTGATGGAGTGTGGGGTCTCTTCAATTACCTGTTCTGGAGACAATAACCTTTAAAGCACGTCAAAACTGTAAAAATATTACTGCTGATGGCAAAGGGATCAATACCTCCCAGTGACTCAAATGCCACAGGCCACCCAATGGGGCAATCTCAGTTGTAGCATTTGTTCGTCTTGAGCATGGCCCTTCTTTCATGGACAGGGAGCTAACAACTTGTACTGGGTCATTGAGGGCACCTCCAAAAGGCTTCCCAGATGGTCTAGCACATTGGAAGTGTAAATGAGAGAATAATTGAAGCCAGGTGAAAGTTTGGCTTCTTTTTCAAAACTACAGGAAAGTCTCATCATATCATGGTTGGTTATTACTCAGACTCGAACAGTGTGCTATGAGTTAAACCAGGTCCCCCGGTGCATAAAAACTGCATTCATTTATAGTCTGATAGGCACGGCTAGAATGTAATGGAAAAGTTGTTAGACATTCCATTCCCCTATCAGTTTGGTGAAGATCAAAAACATCGACAATACCCAGTGTGGGCAAGGTTGGGGAGGAGCAGGAGCTCTATTACAGCATAGGCAGAAAGGAATCTGCTATGACCCTTCCGGTGGGTAGATGGGCAATATGATTAAAGATACAAGATCTCCAAATCTTCTGATTCAACATCTCCGCTCCCAGGGATCTAACACAGAGAGAAAATTGGCCCAATTCTCAAAGACGTATACATGAAGTTCATCAGAGCACTGTTTATGAGAGCAAAAATTATTATAAACACTTCAGTGTCCATCAACAGGAAATCGTTTAAATGGCTTAGCCAATAGTATTTGCCACCCATGAAATACTTGCTGATAAAAGCAATATTGGTATTCATATTAACTGACAGGAGAAACCATCAATGATAAGGTTATTAATGGGGACTAGGATAGGAAAGGAACAAAGAACAAGTTGCAAAACAGCATATTTAACATGTATATGTAAAATGCACATAGAATGCCAACACAAGATGCTTCAGAGTAAGGAAATTTGCACTGATGCTTTACTTTTTTCATTCTACTCTTCATGATGTGATTTCCCATGTATCCACATTAATCTTCGTTATCAGCAAAAATTAATACAACACACAATCAGTTTAGGTGTTTTTCCTCTCTCCTAGCACCTGCCTGATAAAGATGTCCCACTGCACATGTTCAATGATTTGCATTTTCCCAAGGCAAGTGCCATCACAAAGCACAGGCACACAGGAAGAAGGAAAGCTTTGAGTCTGTGGTCTGCACTGCATTAGCTACTCTAAAGATAGAGGAATCAATAACTAGGCTCTAATAGCTTATTAATCATCACTCTGAACTTAAGTTTCGCTTTTATAAAATAATCTTGGAACGGTAATAGCCCTGCTGCTTCACATTGCTTTTCTTTCTGAGGGCTTTATGAACATGACCTCACTCATCATGCGGTATGCCTGTCAGCTCTAGCTGCCGGCAATTACCTTCCAGTTTAAAGATAGAAGCTCCAGGATCAGAGAGGGGTAAGACATTGGCCAGGACCTGCAAATGCTATGCCAAAAGTGGACAAGTAAAATCTTTATTTTTCTGCCTTTGGTCACTGTTCTATGATCGATATTTTCCATTTGTTGATCCACTGACCAAGGGGTCAACTTTTGAGCATCTGACATTTGGTTCCTTCCCTATCTTACTCCTCAAAAATAGTCATCTTGATTCAGATCAAATCCTCCCTTCCTCTTTGTCAATTTTGGGGTTCACAGTAAAGGATTTAGTCAGGTCTGGTTTGGTTTGGGGAAAACGGTTGCACTGCACATAATATATTCAAAAGATGAGCAAAGGCATCTGGTAATGTAATCGTGAGGGTCAGAAAGTCCCCATGTGGGTTAAAACTTGACAAATTCTTACATACCAGCAATGACATTTGTAGCTGGGGGTTGGAAAAAGAACAAGTACAGTCACCTATCAATCAAGTGGCAGAAACTAAAGGATGGAGGGCATGTGTATGGAGCATTTTGATGTTGAGGCCATGACTAGAGATGCCCACACCTTTTTCTCAGCAACTCTAGGCAAGACACCCGAATAAACCCAGTAGCAGAAAATGTACTGGATCTTCAAGCAGAAATACGAAAAAGAGAGAACAATAACATGAGAGAACAATAACCCCAAACAACCTCTTTCTTCCAAGGGGAAGTGAACCCACAACTTTCATTAAATACAAGAGAGCACGACGCATCCCACAGGGAACCACATGCTCCTTGCCTCTGTCTGATGAGTGTTTGATGCTGAAAGTTCTCTGTGGGCATCCTATTAGCTGGACCTAAACACAGAGAGCACAAGCAGTGACATGGGCTCTAGGCTGTGACCCTTATAAGAGGATCACCCTCCCGAGGCAAGAATTACCTGTCATTGACCAACTGTGTAAACTGTCCCTGTGGGGTTTTCATGCTTTTATCTGTTTATCAGGATTAATAAAATAGAAGGATTTTATTAATTCGGTATTAACAGTGTATGAAGAGATGATAAGGATTTACTCCACAGATTTTCGACACGGTGGAGAGAGATAAACAATGTTCAGTTTGCATCTATGTAAAAGAAAAGCCAAGCCTTATTGTAGTTATTCTAACTTCTTATTTTTACCTCAGCTTGCAGTGTTACTGGAATTGGCACTTTAAAAATCCTTTGAATTCTCCAAAAGACAAACATGACCTGTATGAAAAGAAGAGTCTAACTATTACTACTATTACTACTGAAGATGCATAGTTTCAGCTAATTCAAATATATTTAGAATGGACTTTAAACTTGATTCTCTGTCCCAATCATCTTTCCCCTGGATCCATTACCTTTCCTGCCTAAAGGTATTTAGGGAATATCTTTAAATACTTGGGTATTTAAATACTTGGTCAAACAGAATGAACTGACTGGGGTTCTAGTTCTATTTCGTCTTAATGTTTATTTATTTTTGAGAGAGAGCATGACCAGGGGAGGTGCAAACAGAGAGGATCTGAAGCAGGCTCTGTACTGATAGCAGAGAGTGTGATGCAGGGCTCGAACTCACAAACTGTGAGACCATGACGCTCATGAGTTGGACGCTCAACTGGCGCCCCAAGTCTAGTTCTATTTTTTACAAATGTAGCCCAGTCACCCGTGATTCCTCTTAGAATAAGGCAGTGATGTAGAAAACACATTGTATTAGCCATTGTTTCATTTACTGTTTTAGAGAACATATTCACCAACTAAAGAGCATTAGCTTGTCTACCATATAAATGGGAAACCCAATTCCAGCATGCTCTGCAGAACAGTATGTAGATACTAACAAGGTCAAGTGCCCCAAGATCTCAACATTTATAGTCCCTAGAGTTGAAATGGAGCTGTGAACTGAAAGTTGCCCTTTATCACTCTTACTTTTGCTTATCCAAGGTAAACACTAATTCCATTGTGTATTTATACAAATACACACCTTTTAATTTAAATTTAAATTTAAATTTAAATTTAATTTAAAATTCCCACCTTTTAATTCTGATCCTTAAAAAAGCTCTAAGAAATTCATCTCTCAAGTGCTGAAACATATCCACAAAAAACACAACCATACAATGTCCCACAACTATTTCTGTGTTGAGGACATCACAACATTTCAGGAAAAGAAGCACATTGGATGTACACATTAAATTGTAACATGTGTTCTGTGTTAATAAATGTTGAAATATGAAGAGTCCATCTCAGAATCAAGGAAATGTAGTGCCCAATAAAATTCATAAAATTTTGACATGAATGGTACGAAAACATTTCATCTTCAAATGTCCATACTGCTCAACTGAACTAAAATGCTGTCTTTTACGAACAGTTTTAGATAATGAAAACTGGTTCTTAACATGTATAATTACTGATGAATCAACAGCTTTACATTCAATGCACTTCAACTTGAACAATAACTATTTGTATATGTATGTATTTCCATCTGATGATCTGTTACATTTGGGGGAACTTTACTTAAGAACATATCTTATAGACTTTTTCTTTTAATAACTCTAAAACTGCCCTGTCTCAGTCATCAGTGGCTACTGAGAACTTGATATGTGGCTAGTCCAAACTCACATGTGCTGTGTCAAGCACATGAGATTTCAAAGACTTAATGCTAAGAAAGAATGTACATTTTTTTATACAGATTACATGTTAGAATGACAATGTTTGGGGTATACTGGGTTAAGTGGGATATATTATTAAAATTAATTTGGCTTGTTTCACTTCACCTTTTTAAATGTGGCTATTAAAATTTTCTTAATTATGTATGTGACTCACATCATATTTTTATTGGACAGCATTCGTCTAGAAGAATTTGATTAGCACTTAAGTACTTTGCAGATGACAGATTTGTTATTCAGATCCGATAACTGCAATACTGTTAAGCATTATAAACAAATACTGCTCTTGTTTTTAAGTGTTTCAAAAACATTTAGTATGATGCTCTTAACTTCCAGAAAAGATGCCTATATCCCTTTTTCCCATACTTTCTCTACCAGCTTTGGTTAACATGAAATAATCACTAGGATTTGTCTTAAAGCTATTATTTTAGTTTTTCAAGATACGTACAATAGAGTTGATTTGGAAAAGGTGCAGAGAAAAACATACCAATGACGAATAATAAATATTGTGGTGAATATACTTTCCTGATCACAAAAGGGAAAGATAAACACTATTACAATGGTAAAGAGAAAATTTTCTAAGAGGAATGGCATCAGAACAACTTCTCCACAAAGTATTTTAGCAAAAAATTAACTCCTGAGGTGAAGGATGTATATAGCTTCTTCCATGTTCTTTCCCATAGCTAGAACAGATCTTGAGAATATCACAAGTTCTCTAAAAGACCAAGAAAGCAAGTTCAGTTAAACTGAACTAAACATCATATATCAGATGGGGAGATGTGTGAAAGGGTGTATCAGTGAAATGTTCTATGTAACCATTGGACACAAAAACAATTTCCTCAAGTCTCCTGTAGATCTGTACGTATGTTAATATTGTTAGAGTTGCTATAACACCAGACAGATCTTCCAGCTTTACCCTCAATGTACATTTCTTTCTATAATATTCTCCAAAAAACTGAGAACTACCTCCTTCACGATGTAATGAAAGGTCTTCTATTTAGCTGCTTCCTGTTACCAATACTTGCGGTAGTGTTCTAATATGTATTAAATTGGGGAGAGTTCCCACTTCCACTGCCAATTACCCAAGAGCATGCTTGATCAACACTCACATGCTGTTTAGTTACCTGAGAGTGACTAATCATGGAGCAGCTGATGCTAGTGCTGTTTCTTTCATCCTCATTTACATCTCGAGTAGAAGGCACACCCTGACAGACTGAGCTGCTCAAGATGGTGTTTTTCTAGTAATTTTAATAGTGTTTCTGCATCCTGTCATACTGTCCAACTACTCTGCAAGCCAAGACCTTTCCCTTTTCACCTCAATAGAGGCAGAGATTCATTTGCATGACTTAAAATCTCACACCAGAATATTCATATTCAAAATCATCTGGCAGGCTTGTTAAACCACAGACGGCTAGGTCCCCACCCGAGTTTCTGATTCAGGAGGTCTGGGGTAAGGCCAAAGGATTTGCATTTCTAACAAGTTCCCAGGTGATGATGCTACTGGTGGTTAGAAGGCTACATTTGAGAACCAAAGTCTTTGATATCTATCCTATTACCACTCCCAGATATACCCTCAGAAAATGATCAAAGAGAAGGGAAAGGAAGGGAAGAGGAAAGGAGGGAGGGAAGGAAGGGAAGGAAGGGAAGGAAGGGAAGGAAGGGAAGGAAGGAAGGAAGGAAGGAAGGAAGGAAGGAAGGGGGAAGGAAGGGAGGGAAGGGAGGGAGGAAGGAAGGAACGAAGGAAGGAAGGAAGGAAGGAAGGAAGGAAGGAAGGAAGGAAAGGGGAAGGAAGGGAGGGAAGGAAGGGAGAAAGAAAACAAGAAAGCAAGGGAGGGAGGAAGGGAGGAAAGAAGGAAGGGAAAAAAGAAGGGAAGAAGGAAGGGAGAAAAGGAAGGAAGAAAAAGAGGGGGGAAGGAAGAGAAGAAAGGAGGGAAGGAGGAAGGGAGGGAGGAAAGAAGGGAAGAAAGTAGGAAGGGAGGAAGGGAAGGGGAAAAGAAGGAAGAAAAGGAGGGAAGGGAGGGAGGTAGGTAGGTAGGAAGGAAAGAAGGGAAGGAGGAAGGGAGGTAAGAAGGGAAAGAAGGAAGGAGGGAGGAAGGGAGAAAGGAAGGGAAGGAAGGGAAGGAAGGGAGGGATGGAAGGTAGGTAGGAAGGAAAGAAAGAAAGCAGGAAGGGAGGGAAGGAAGGAAGAGAAGGAAGGGAGAGGGGAGGGAGGAAGGAAGGAAAGGAAAAGGGAGGTGGCTGACAAGTAGGGGGGAAGAAGGAAGGAAGGAAGGGAGAAGACAATTATTAAAGTATTACTAGAGTCTGGTACCACTCTCATGTCAAACACACTTTATGTCACTAAGGGTATTTAGTACTCATGACAAAACAAAGATAGGTATTATTATATACTTTTCCAGATGATGGATATGAGGCTTAAAATGGATAAATAACTATCCAAAAGATCATATAATTGATACAACAGTCATGATGTGAGTCCAAGTAGGCTGATTTCAGAGCCCTCACCACGATGCTGTGCTGATGGTTTAGCAGCTTAGGCATGAACGTGTCTAGAGGATGTATCGTTATCCTGATCCCTGCCTCCTTGGAGAGCACAGTGCAGTCTCTGCTGCAGGGCTGAGCATGCAGCAACCTGCAGAAACTGAAATTAAATAATGAGGTTTGTACAAAGGGCCTGCTTAGGATTTCCCTGATAACTTGTACTTGGCCAGCCAGAGTTTTCAATAGGGTGAGCGATTTTAAGGGATCAGATGCAAAAACTTTGGATTGTAATGCAGGGATTCAGTCAAATAAGGATGAAGGTTGGGGGCAGAAGGATGTGAAGAAAATTAAAAAGAAAAACTAAGGTGGAGAATATTGAAGTAAATCTGGAAACGGGTACATACGTAAGGGGAAAGGTTAGGGAATTGGCAATCATTTCCACAAACTTTACATGGAATTAAATATTCATGCTCATATATTGTTTTCCTGTTAGAACTACCAGCAAGTCTTCCAGAGAATAAACATGGGGCTAATTGCTCCCTTCATATTGTAAACATAATGATTCACAAAAAATGAGAAAGCAAGAAAAGAATTACTGAAAAAAATGCCAAATTAAAAAAAATCAAAAAAACATACATTGATTGTAATTTGGGCATTTTGCAAACTCTTTCCCTTCACATCTCCTGTTATACAGTAACATCTGCCTTTTTTTAAAAAGTTTATTTTTTTATTTTGAGAGAGAGAGAGAGGGAGAGAGACAGCGAGCTGCACCATCAACACAGAGCCTGATGCAGGGCTTGAACTCACCAACTGTGAGATTGTGACCTGAGCCAAAACCAAAAGTTGGACGCTTAACCAACTGAGCCACCCAGGCGCCCCAACATCTGACTTTTTAAGAACATATTCCCCATAGAAATACACTCTAGAAAAGAGATCCAACAAAGAAGAGTTTTGTACACTTTTTTCAAATAGATGCCTTAATTTAGTGAAGAGCATATGACTGATCTTAGTTTATCTACTGTGGAGTGAAGGGGGGCACAGGTGTATAACCCATCAAGTCTATCCTGCAGCAGGGAGGTTTTCCTCTTAGCTTTCTCCTGCTATCTAGCTGTCCTTTCCAATAATAAATAATACCTATATTGCCAGGGTTCAGGAGAGGTAAAACAGGGGAGTTAATTATAAACCCAAAGGTTTCAAGACATTTGTGCTCAGCCCAATTTGAATCCAGAGGGGATGTGAGGTGAGGCATGGTCTATTCTTACAGGTGGAAGTCCTAAATGTTCCTGGCCATCAATGCCTTGGGGGACTCAGAGTGCCTGAATTAGTTTCAAGACCCTTGGACATGTTGGCATTGTTGGCTCAGTCCACTGGTGCTTTGCTCTTTGCTTGTCTGCACTAAGGTTAGAGCCGAAATGCCACAAAAACACAAGATCCATGTGTTTGCCTCAAAGCTGACTCAACTGATTCAGACCACCTCAATTCAAAGTGGAAGTAAGGCATTTGTCCTCCTCTGCTTAATAGGGCAATACCTCCCCCCAGCATATTTTCCTGTTTCTTGCCATTTCTTACATTCTAAGTACCAATTTCATAGAACGAGGTTGTAAAGGCTATGGACCATCAGTAACTTGGGTTGCTCTTCCAGCTCATGAGGCAGAGGTATTGGGTTGCAGGTTTTAATATCCAACAGGAATCATGACAGAGATGCCCGCAAAACATACCCTCCCACATCACCTCTGCCATATAGAGAAAGGAATGCTTCAGGGACTACTTTGGCAGGGATGTTTTATTTTGGAAACCACCTAAATCTGATTTTGCTTCTTTTTGTGGTAATTCATTTCTTCTTGTACCAGGATAATATTCACAATTCGCCTGAAAAACAGATTTTTGAACACTGGTTTCATTGTAAGCCATTTTTCAGAATTTTAGGATCACATAATGTCAGAGTTCCACAAAATACTTGCTTTCAAACAAAATTGCATACAGAAGCCCAGTATGCAACAGGTAAATGTTAACGTGCTTTGGTTCAAGCCAGGTCAGGGAGGCCAGATTCTAATCCAAACCTGGCTCCCAGGAGACTTGTAAAGAACACTTAGGGCTTAGTAGTGCACAGTGAGAAAACCAGTGATCTCATCCAGGTGCTTCATTTCAGTGATGAGGTACCTAAGCTTAGCAGGTTTATTCCAAGGTCACATATGAAATTAGTGGCAGAAATTAGGGTATTAGAAACGAGGGCTTGTGCTTCAACAAGCTCTCTCCACAACACAAGGCAGCCTGGTGAATGGGCAAGGTGTGTTTTCATATCTAAGAGTTGTCTGAGTGAGCGCATTGTTTTATTTTATTTATTATTTTTTTAACTTTCTTTTTAAGTTTATTTATTTTGAGAGAGAGGTGGGGGAGGGGCAGAGAGCTAGGAAGAAACAGAGAATTCCAAGCAGGCTCTACACTCTCAGCACAGAGCCCCATGTGGGGCTCAAACAAGAACCATGAGATCATGACCTGAGCTGAAATCAAGAGTCAGATGCTTAACGGACTGAGCCACCCTGGTGCCCCCAGCATTATTTTAGAAAATAAACCAAAACTGCACTTCTTCTTGTCTTGGATCAAAGCAGGGGAAAACCCCCACCTATGCAGAAATCATCCTGCACACCTTGACCACCTATGCACAGAAGAAAATGTACTACCTTGTCCTTTAGGAGTCACTGAAGCCTTTCGCTAAGGCAGTGAAGGACAACAGTAGGACTGATCTATGGTTGTCCCTTTCTTCCCTTTCTGGTGTCCTTCTCTATACACTCTGTTTCCCAAAATGACAGCCGGCTTATTTGCCCAACAGATCCATGCAAATGGAATAACGTAGAAAAAAGATTTAAAGGGTTACTGTCAACAAACTGATGGTTACCAGCGGGGAGGAGAGAGGGGGATGGGTGGAACACATGATGTGGATGAAGAATATACTTACCAGATGAGCACTGAGTAATATACAGAATTGTTGAGTCACTATATTATACACCAGAAACTAATATAACACTGTACGTTAACTATACTGGAATTAAAATTAAAAACTTAAAATAAAAATAAAGGATTACTCTTTAGGAAACATATTTTCTAATTATCTTCACATTAAAGAAGTATTTTAATGGTCAAAGTTTCAGGCACTTCAGAAAGAAATGGGAGTTAAAATTTTTAAATAGTATTTACTATTTTCCTTTAAATTAAAAAATTTTTAAACGCATACTCAATATAGACAACTTCAAAAAAAAGGAAAAATAAAAATTAGCCATATTTTCCATCCAAAATATTCCTGCTAACATTTTTATATCCTTCCTTTCATAATTATAATACATTTACGTATACATTCTTTTTCTGTATAAACAGGGGCTCTCCTGGATACACATTTTTCAAAAAAATGTTTTATTTAGAATGACTTTAGATTTACAGAAAAAAATTAGGAGAATAGTGGAAAGAATTCTCAGATACCCCACCCAGTTCCCCATATTATTAACATCTACATTAGTATAGTACATTCGTCACAATTAATGAGCCAATTTTGACATATTATTAACTAAAATCTATACTTCATTCAAATTTCTTTATTTTTGTTCACCCTTTCTGTGCCAGTTTAAGAGTAAAAGCATGTTACAAGTCTAAGAAAACATGACAACTAAATGCAATTCCAAGATCCCATCCAAAATACAACATGACATTTAGTCATTGTTTCCTTATGCCTGTAACATGCTTTTTATAGTCATATACGGTGAATGAATACATAGGTTAATGAATAGTCCTGGAGAGAGTCTACTATTCAGTAGTATTTCACTGAATAACTGTATCATAGATTATTTAACTATTGACCCATTATATAGCATTTTAGTTTTTTTTTAAACTTTTCACTATTATAAATGTTTTGGGATATATCATCATACTTACATATCTATGACTAATACTTAGGGCAAATTCTTAGAACTGGATGGCTAGGTCAAAGACTATGCACATGCTTAAGGCTTCTGGGACACATTAGGAGACAGTGTATCATAGAGAAAAAGCATGAAGACTCCAGAGTGACTTCAGGCTCCTGCTGGACGCAGTGCGTAGCTTTGGGAACTCAACTAGTTTCAGTGTGGTTCCCTCATTTTTAAGACAGAGTAATCTCTAACAACCACAATAACAACAACAGAATCTACTTCAGAGGTTCTTTGTGGGGATTTCGTATAAACACATATAGGTATTAATCAGGGTCCCCCAGAGAAACAGAGCCAGGATGTGCATGTGCATGCATTCACTTAGAAAAAAATATATACATATGATAAATTATAAGGAATTTGTCATGTGATTATGGAGGGTAAAAGATTCCCAAATCTGCAGTCAGGAAGGTGGTGACCTGGGAAAGCAGACAGAGTAGTGCTACTCTGAGTCCAGAGGCCTGAGAACCAAGAAAGCCAATGGTGTACATTTCAGCTCAAAAGATGGTAGCCTCGAGATCTGAGAAGAGCCCATGTTTTCGCATGAGTCTGAAGGCTGGAAAAGATGGATGTCTCAGCTACGAGAAGTCAGGCAGGAGGAGTTATCTATGTACTCAGCTTTTTTGTTCTATTCAGGTCTTTGACTAGATGAGGCCCACCCACGTTAGGGAGAACAATTTTCTTTACTCAGTCTACCAATTCTGATGTTAATCTCATGCAGAAACACCCTGAGAGATACATTCAGAATAATGTTTCACCAAATGTCTGGGCAGCCTGTGGCCCAGTCAAGTGACATATAAGATTAACCATCACAATATGGAAATAGCTTAGCATATAGTAACCACCTGTCCACAATGCCCTCATAAAGATCAAATATAGGAGCACACAACACATGGAGACTTAGCTGAGTGACTGATAAAGGACGTTTCTTTTTAAAATTTTAGACCTTACACTCCTTGGATACAAATGTGAATGAACTGAGGTACATGGCCCCCGCCTCCAAATTATGCATAATAAGCTGAGGTACAACTCATAGTGGATTCTAGGATACTATGATACCTTGTACAAACATGATTTCCTTTGCTACTTCATAAAAGCTCATCCTACAGTGACTTCTCTCTACTTTATGTTTCAAATTGTTAACCTGTCACACCTACAGAAAAGCCCATACTGGAGGTACAGGCCCTGGGTTCTAGTTTCTTCTGTGGTCTTGAATGGGTATGAGCTCTTGGGTGAGCCATTGTCTTCTCAGAGTCTCAGAGCCCTCATCTATAAATAGAAAGGGTGGGCTGTGATTATTTAAGCCTGCTCACGCCTACATTTACAAGGTTCTGTGCAAATATATAGATTTCCTTGAAGATGCCCATCACCAGAGAAAGAACAGCCTGTGGAATGTTAGTACCCCACGAAGAAGCAGGTTCATCAGACCTATGAGCAATTGGGTGGGCAAGATGGGGTAAGCAACTGATTGGTTCCGAGTCCAAAACTGGTTAAATTCTCTCTTGAAGGCAATACACTCTGGTGTGAAGAAGAGAAAAGTAAATGAGAAGCCAGCTGATTATGTGTTGAACGTGAATTCCTCCGGCAACGGTCAGGCACATTTCTAAGAATTTTAAATGCATTATCTTACTAAAATGTTATCCAGGAAGCTTGTGACATGGATACTCGGCATGGAATCTTTTTAAAAAGCTGCTTTCCTCAGGATGGGAACAGGGAGGGAAAAAATGAGTCTTGCTGCTTCTAGCTGCTGGTGGGAGAATGTGGGAATAGTTTCAACGGGTAGTTCAAAGCTCCTCAGGGGCAAGGGCTCAGAGGAGAAGGCTCCAGAAGACAGCGGAGACAGCAGTAGTACATGCTGCCCCATAAGACCCAGAAGAAAGGAGCACTGAAGGGATTCTCCCGCGGGGAGAAATCCATCAGCAATTTTATCGAGCATTTCCTTCACCCTTGCAATTTGCTCTCCTTATTTAGCTAATCCTCACTTAGTGCTTTCCTGTGAAGAGAGTCAATGTCATCGCCCTGTTTGCACAAGAAGAAAACAGAGACAGAGAGAAGTGTAAAGCTCATCCCTTAGCACGGAGCTAAGGGGGAAAGGCAAAGCACGGAGTTAACTGTTAGCCTGCTCTGTTCACTTTCCATTCTCATTCGGGCAGTGGGCTCAGGTCCTCAGACTGTGCCAAAGAAACAGCCTCTCTGCTCATAGAGTGTGTGCTTTCTTAGTATGAATTAAAGTATTAACCATCCCCCCCACCTTTTTTTTTTCATGGAAGCTTAACTTAATCTCCTTCTCGTCTTAGAGAATGCTCCCCCACCTCCATACACACACTTTTCCAGGGCTTTGGAGAATTCCCTCTCATGCACAGGCCACTAGACCATGGAAACTAATTTAAGGTAATGAGCTCAGTAGGAATCCAAGCGCTTTCTCTCAGCCATTCCCCAACCAGTCAGAGTCAGAGTGTTAAGTAACAATTTGCATGTGCTGAGGGCCATGGCTTCAAACTCTGAACCAGTCTGTCTGGCTCTGTCTCACAGTTGAAAGCCGCTTCTGAATCTGTAACCCAGACTCCCCATCCCAGCTAGCTGTTTACACTCCCTGACCATTGGGCCTGAAAAGAACGGGGCAAAGCAAAGGGGACACACTGCTCAGCACAAGACCATCATCAGGAAAACAGTTCAATGAGAAATGTCCATCACCCTCAGAATGAGTCAGGGGTAGCTGCAGTTTTCTGTTGATAAAACGACACATCATTCCTTTCTCATCAGAGGGACCCCCTCCTCCCACCAGCTGCCAGTATTTTCGGTGACCAAACAGTAACTTATTATCTCAGAAAAGACCTAAGTCCTCCCATGAGTTATGGAGGAACATCTCTGGGGGGTCAGAGGCTAGGGAGCACTATGACAATAAATGAGTCCCAGAAAACTTTTTGTTCTCAGGCATGCAGAGGAAATGCAACAAGGTGTCTCCTTATACTAACATTTAGAGTGTGGACTCAGTGACCTCTCTGATTCCTTCCATCCTGACCTATTCTACAAGAGAATTTTATCAGTTACACCTCTCCTAGCAATGAACTGAGACTCCCATGGTCTACTTTTGGAGCTATCAGCATATTTTGATTTTATAAAAATCATAGTGTTTCTAATTCTCTTATTATCAGAACTGAGAGAAACATATTTCACAGTTGTTACGTTGTCTCAAGGATGGAGGTAGGAATGCCCCCCACTTCTCCGCTTGCCTTACACTTTTGATGAGGGCGCAGTTGGAGACATGGCTGGAGATAGGAATGGAAGGGGATAGAGAGACGGGCATAGAAGTGGAGGGCACATCAGCATCCATTTTGAGGGCTCAAACAGAACTAGGGGACCTCCATGAAAATAGGGAGAAGTGTTGACCCCTCTTCCCTCTCTCCTTACCCCAGCCTTTACCTCCACTGATGACACACATTCCTCCTATTCTAAGGGTACAATTTTGGACTTAGTAGTGACTCAGCAAACAGATCCTTTAGTCTAAAGGACTAATTGATTCTACATTGTTCTTTACAGAATTTAATAGACAAGATTAAAAGAAGCCCAGAAAAAAATAGAAGGTACCAATACATAGCTGGCCAGAAAAATATTTGGTGTCTTTTTCAATGGCCTGCCTCTCACAATTATCAATAACCCTGACACTGTACATTGATTTTATAGTCTACAAAGTGCTTTCCCAAAGATTACCTCTTTAATGATTTTAAGCATCCTTGGAAATAGAAAGAGGGGGTACATGGTCTTCATATTACAGATGGGGAGGTAGAGATGTCATGAAGTTACTTACCTGAGAACATGCCCAAGATTATGGGACTCCAGGGATAAAGACATCCTTTTTAATTATATCATGGCACCTTTGGATTTCAAAATTTGAATTTATACCAAACTGAATTTCTGTCCACAAATTCCTGTTACTGAATTCAGCTCTAAGATGGCCATTGAGCTCCTGCCACAATGATCTAAGCCTACTCACTTGCTGCTAGAGTTCTTTCCAAAAATGTAACCAATTTTACAGTCAAGAAATATTAAGCACAACTCCTCATTACTAACAAGGCATTCTTCTAAGCGCTGAAAGCTATACAAAGAAAAAGGATGGGGGCACCTGGGTGGCTCAGTCAGTTAAGCGTCCGACTTTGGCTCAGGTCATGATCTCACAGTTTGTGGGTTTGAGTCCCGCGTTGGGCTCTGTACTGACAGCTTGGAGCCTGAAGCCTGCTTCTGATTCTCTGTCTCCCTCTCTCTCTGCCCCTCCCCTGCTCACGCTCTGTCTCTATCTCTCAAAAATAAATAAATGTAAAAGAAAATTAAAAAAAAAAAAGAAAGAAAAAGGATGCCCCTGCCTTAAAAATAAAAAAAGTATCAAGAAGGATAAGACTTGTGTGCCCACTAGTAAAATGTGAATAAATGTGAATCAAACTGTAGGAATGTCAAAATTAGGCTCCCCAATACCTAGTGAGTACATTCTCACTTTGTATTATAAAATCTACCTGAGCCTGTAAAAAATAAATCCATTAAATACATATATAACCAAGAAAAAAATCTGGAGGTATCATAAGCCCATATTTCAAGATGTAGTACAAAGCTGTAGTAATCAAAACAATATGGTACCAGCATCAAAATAGGCACATGGATCAATGGAACAGAATAGAGAGCCCAGAAACAAACCCATACTTATATGGTCAAGTAATCTACGACAAAGGAGACAAGAACATATGATGGGGAAAAGATAGCCTCTTCAACAAAAGGTACTGGGAAAACTGGACAGCTACATGCAAAAGAATGAAACTAAAGCATTCTCTTATACTATGCACAAAATAAACTCAAAATGGGTTACAGACCTAAATGTGAAATCTGAAACTATAAAACTCACAGAAGAAAACACAGGAAATAATTTCTGTAATACCAACTATAGAAATATTTTTCTGGATATATCTCCTGATGCAAAGGAAACAAAAGCAGAAACAAACTATCAGGACTACATCAAAATAAAAAGCTTTTGCACAGCAAAGGAAACCATCAACAAAATGACAAGGTAACCTACTGCATGGGAGAAGATATTTTCAAATGATATCTCTGATAAGGGGTTAATATCTAAAATCTATAAAGAATGTATACAACTCAACACCCAAAAAATTAAATAATCCAATTAAAAAATGGGCAGAGGACCTGAGTAGACATATTTTCAAAGAAGACATCCAGATGGCCAACAGACACATGAAAAGATGCTCAATATCACTAATCATGAGGGAAATGAAATCAAAACCATGATGAGATACACATGTCAGAATGGTTCATATGAAAAACCACAAGAGTAACCGATGTTGGTGAGGACGTGGAGAAAAAGGAATCCTTATGCAGTGTTGGTGGGAATGTAAGCTTGTGCAGCCACTGTGAAAAACAGTATCGAGCATCCTCAAAAAATTAAAAATAGAATTACCATAGGATCCAATAATTCCACTACTGGGTATTTATCCAAAGAAAACAGAGACACTAATTTGAAAAGATACATGCACCCCTATGTTTATTGTGGCATCATTTACAACAACCAACATATGGAAGCAACCCAAATGTCCATCAATAGATGAATGGATAAAGATGTGCTATATAAATGCAATGGAATATTACTCAGCCATAAAAAAGGATGAGATCTCAACATTTGCAACAACAGGGTATAATGCTAAGTAAAATAAGTCAGAGAAAGTCAAACACCATATGATTTCAGTCATATGTGGCACTTAAGAAACAAAACAAATAAACAAAGAACAAAAAGAGACAAACAAACAAACAAAAAACCCAGACTCTTAAATACGGAGAGCAAACTGGTGGTTGCTAGAGGGGAGGTAGGTGGGGGGATGGGTGAAATTGGTGAAGGGGATTAAGAGCACACATATCTTGATGAGCACTGAGAAATGTATTGAATATTTGGATCCTTATATTGTACACCTGAAACTAACACGACAGTGCCTGTTAATTATACTTCCAAAAAGTAAATATATAAACTGGCACACAGCACTCAAATAATAGGTGAGAAAGCATATCGGAATTTATACAATGTTTATGCATATCATAAAACAGCTAATTTTTTACTGAGCACTTATTTTGCGCCAAGAACCTATGTGTTTTACAGTATTTTAATGCTCATAACAAACTTTGAGTAAGGTACTATAATTATTTCTACTTTATAGATGATAAAACAAAGACATAGATATACTAAGTCTCTTGCCCAAGACGACAGTTTAAATCCACACGGTCCGGTTCCTGAGACTGTGCTCTTAAGAGTACAAGATGCATTACTGCATTTAATACTGATACTAACCTTCTGAGAGAGGCATTATTATGCCTTATTTTGTAAATAAGGGCACTGAAGTTTGGAGAAGTTGGTGGACTTGACCAAGAAAGAACACAGAGACAGTAAGCTTAGGAGCTGGGAAGAGTCTCCAAATCCAGTGATTCAATGACTATTCAACCCCAGGACACAAGGCCTAATTGCCCTGGCTGCAGAGGAGTTATTTTATGATTCACTAAAATATTTTCTTTTCTATGTATTTCTTGACAGTGGCAAATTCACATTATACTACTATTTTTCAGATTATTCTAAGGAAGAATTAATGAGGGTATTCCTCTCACTCAGAAATGAGATTCTCACATGAAAGTACATTTTTAAAAGCCTCCAAATGAAAAAAGAACTATGAAATGTTTAACCTAAATGTCACTACATTGAAACTCACAGCTAGTAAATATAATCAGGAGGGCATTTTGCAGATTAATGTGCAATATTTGTCACTGTAAAGTGAGATTAGAAAATTGTACAGTAATCGCTTCGTAAAGATTGCCTGGTTATCATAAGCGCTAATTACACGGGATATGTGGAATTATAAGCAATCACTTTGTCTCTATATGAATGTAGAAGTGTGAGCATCAGGGAAATCATCAATTCTTGAGAGAAAAAGATTAGAGAAAATCCAGCATCTGTGTGAAAATACTCCTAAGAAAGACATTTGTCATATATCCATCAGAGTAGCCAAGTAATCCCCTACTAGGCACAACATTATTATGTAACTTGTGCTGGTCTGCTCTGCTCTGCAGCTGGGAAGGCTTTGGTTGGAAAGAGAGAGTGGAAGTGACTGCTTGAAATATTGGATTAGTTAATGGACAACCTGGTCAGCTTCAGATGGGAGTAGAAAGATTAATTATAGAAGTACCTGAAATAGTCTAATTCACAAGTACTTCGTGTGTGTGTGTGTGTGTGTGTGAGTGTGTGTGTGTGTGTTTATGTATTTTGAGATGGAAAGAGAGAGAGACCAGGGGAGGGGAAGAGAGACAGGGAGAGAGAGAAACCCAAGCAGGCTCTGTGCTGTCAGCACAGGGCCCCTCACGGGGCTTGAACTCACGAACTGCGAGATCATGACCCAAGCCAAAATCAAGAGTCAGATGCTTAACAGACTAAGCCACCCAGGTGCCCCAAATTCACAAGGACTTTCATTAGAGAGCAAGGCCCCAAATGGATCAAGGGCTGAATGGCCATAAGAAAACAGGAGTCTCAGGCTGGCATCTGGCTTCCTCATCCGAGAAAGAACCATGAAGCCTCCTTCCTGTCCTTTCCCGCTGGATTTAATTGCATCACTTCAGGAACTAGAGGAACCTGGGGCAGTGTGGATGTGGAAAGCTGGTGAAATCAGACTTGTGTGGTACCCCACTTCATTCCTTTATTTTTTGTTTGTTTTTTAGTGAGAGAGAGCATGGCAGGGAGAGGGGCAGAGGAAAAGAGCAACTTCCTTTTTTCTTAAAAAAATTTTTAACGTTTATTTATTTTTGAGAGAGAGAGAGAGAGAGAGAGAGAGATCATGAATGGGGAAGGGGCAGGGAGAGAGGGAGACACAGAATCTGAAGCAGGCTCCAGGCTCTGAGCTGTCAGCACAGAGCCCGACACGGGGCTCGAACTCATGAACCACGAGATCATGACCTCAGCTGAAGTTGGATGCTTAACCGACAGAGCCACCCAGGTACCCGGGAGAGAGAGCATCTTAAGTAGGCTCAATGCCTAGTGTGGATCCTGATGTGGGGCTCGATCCCACAATCCTGGGATCATGACCTGAGCTGAAATCAAGAGTCAGATGCTCAATTGAACTGAGCCCCCAGGCACTACCTCCCACCCCAACTTCACTCCTTTGTGAGCATTAAAATTTCTCCTGTTTGATATTCCAACTGTTCCTTTTTAATAATTAGCACTAAAATCCCTAAAGTGGAAGGAGGTCATTTTTGCTCATCTTTGGGAGCAACTGGGAGGGAGAGAGGGAGAGGATAGCCCAAGCCACAGCAGTCTTAGGGGAAGAAAACCACACTGGATAGAAGGGACGATGGAAGCTTTAAATGTTAAGAAGAAAACACTTTTAGTTTCTGGACATTATGAAGGAGGAAGGAAGAAGGGTAAGCTGATTTCATCTAAGTGAAGGCCTGAAGGCTGATCAACGGGTACCAAGCAGCTATGCTGGGTGCTGCGGACACAGTGATGAATACTATAGGTGGGGACCATGTCTTCAGAGATATTACTGTCTAAGGACACAGGGCACTAAAGAGAGAAGGTTTAGGAAATACCAGAATGTGCTCATTGGACTACTAATGTTTCTTACTGCTCTGATTTTCTTCCTTACCTTCATCCCTTTTGCTCAAAAATGTTTATTTATTTTTTGAGAGAGAGAGAGGCAGAGAGAGAGAAAGAGAGAGAGAATCCCAAGCAGGCTCTGCGGAGCCCAACACAGGGCTTGAACTCACGAACTGCAAGATCATAACCTGAGCAGAAACCAAGAGCTGGACACTTAATCCACTGAGCCACGCAGGTGGCCTGCCGTTATCCCTTTCTAATCTCCAGGTTTTGGCATTTGGGGCACTGCTGCAGTTCGGGAACTGTGTAGCACCCAGACAGCTTTCAGAGACACAACAAACACACCCAAGTGCAGAAAAGGCAAGTTTCTCCGGGGCCTTGGCTCTTTGATTGCTTCTTAACGTACCCAGGTGACCAGGACCATCTTTACCCCTGACACTTGGTCCAGAATCTCCTATGGCCAATTGTGAGATATATTAATTAAGGGAAAAGGGCCAGATGCATCACAGTATATACAAGAGCTAACATTTACCTTAAAAAAAAAAAAAAGCACATGGTCCAGTTTTCTTGGGAAGGAGGCATCCAGAATCACTCTTGCTTTGGAAAGGGAGAGGGTGGCTACAGACAGGGATGGGGACGAAGGAAGGATTTTATCACTTGTGCCTCTTTACGTTTTACATTTTTACCATATGAAGACATAACAAATTTTTAAAAAGTCAAATCCCTACTCATTATGTTTCCAAAAGGCCACTTCCTCCTTCTCTCAATGAACAACCCTCACTCTGAGATGCTGATCCGGTTAAAATAATTACCGGGTCTGTGTAAATTATCCATAAACATGGAAGTCTTGCGGGTATTATACATATTTTCAAAAAAAAAAAACAAAACCCCGATATCTGTGGAATGTGAGAGTACCAAAGAGAAGTTTTGAATAGGGAGGATTCAAATACTCTGGAAGCTTTCCGTGCCAGAGTCATACAGATCTGGTTGAATCCTAGTTATTTCACTCTTATAGACTGTGACTGGAAGCATTTGTTAAGCTTTCTGAGACTTAGTTTTAATCTCGAAAAGCAGGGTTTATAGCAACGACCTCATGGGACTGTAGCAGGACTAAATGACAGCTCTCTGCACAATGCCTGGCACACGGTAGGTGTTTAGCACTGGTGCGTTTCCTCTTTTGCTTCCGTGCCTTTATTTTCCCAAACCAGACTGAGGAGACGAAACCAAGTAGCATGAGTAGTGCAGGGATATACAGTTCCACACCTATTTTCTTTCATTCTTGTGAATGGCTTTGCAAGAGATTCCCAGTTGATAGGAGAGGCGATGGGGCACAGATAGCAAGCATAGTGTTTTCTCTATTAGTTCAAGTCAGTATATTTCACGGAGCGTCCATGGTATGCTCAGCATTGTAAGTGTTGGGGGCGTAGCAGGGAGAGCACTGTGGTTTTAAATAAGGTGGTCAGCTAAGGGCTCACTGATCAGGAGACATTTAGAAAAAAACCTGAAGGAGGTGAGAGAGGGAGCCGTTGCATCTGACATTGGAAAGGCAAGGTCTTAACGATTCATCAGGAATTCTTTGAGTCATCTTTGTAATATATACACATAAAGTTGCTAACCGCAAACTCCTGATTTCAAATCATGCAGTAATATAGTCACATATGAGCACTGGAATCTGGAGTCTCCAAACTCCCTGGCACATGAGCCGAAGGCCTCAAAATGTTTCTCTCACCTCTACTTGCTAGGAGCCTTTCCAGTGGTAGCCTAAACAGTATCATAGTTACTGGAATTCTCCCAAGCTTCTAAGTTCTAGCCTGAAACTTTTTTGTTGCAGAATTCTAAAATCATCGCGGGGGGAAAAGACCCTGCAGTACTGTAAGAGAATTCTCTGGCATTGGAGAAAATACTATAACCAACATTCATGAGGGCTAGTCAATATTAGCTTCAGGACTTGTAGTGATGGTGAGATTGCTACTTCTGAGGGCGGCTCATTCTCTTCTCTGTTTCAATCACAAGAAATATCTGTTTTAAAAAAATTCTCTGTAATGTCTTTTACTTATTTTTGATGGAGAGAGAGACAGTGTGAACAGGGGAGGGGCAGAGAGAGGGAGACACAGAAACCAAAGCAGGCTTCAGGCTCAGAGCTGTCAGCACAAAGTCTGGTGCGGGCTGGAATTCACCAACTGGAAGATCATGACCTGAGCCAACGGACTGAGCCACCCAGGTGCCCCAAGAAATATCTTTTTGAATAAAAATCTGTTTTATCTTTAAATCTTGATTCTTGCTAATTAGTTAAATAATGAGTCCTTCACCTTACAGCTGTATTTATCGAATGTCTTCTACGTTGAGTGTTGAGGGCAGGTTGTTTTTTTTTTTAATTAAGTGTAAGGCAATTAAGTATGAAGACCGAGATCCTGGCCTCAACAAGCCTGAACTCCATTCAGACATCAAGAACATATGCCTGCTTCCTCCTCCACATGGCTATCTATGAAATATAGGTCTGTTTCCTCCTCCCAATAGCTGTTAATAAAATACTCAAGACAATGATCATTTTTCTTCCAAGTTTTTTCTCTTGTTGCTAGAAATGTCTCTAGAGTCGTCAACCATTCTGATTATTATCAACATTAAACTTATATAAAAGAAACTCCCAAAAAGTAGGCAGAATAAAATATGAGAAATTAGAATTCAGAAATAATTCTCTTGATACTAACTTGCTATAGATGTTAAGTTTAATAGAGTATGCTTTCTATATAAAGCTATTTTTAAAGTTTATTTATTTATTTTGAGAGAGAGAGAGAGAGAGAGCACACATATGAGTGAGAAAGGGTCAGAGAGAGAATCCCAAGCAGGCTCCATGCTGTCAGCACAGAGCCCGAAGCAGGGCTTGATCTCACAAACCATGAGATTGAGATCATGGTTGGATGCTTAACTGGCTGAGCCACACAGTCACCCCAAAACTACTTCTTAACATTTTTTAGAGAGAGAAGTGGGGGAAGGGGCAGAGGGAAAGAGAGAGAAAATCTTAATCAGGCTCCACCACTTAGCACAGAGCCTGATGTGGGGCTCGATCCCTTGACCCTGGGATCATGACCTGAGCCAAAATCAAGAGTTGGACACTCAACTGACTGAGCCACCCAGGTGCTCCAGCATACTTTTTATATAGATATCTGAAGCAATATTACAAGTTTTATAGTAAATTTAATATTGTGACTATCTAGCATTTCCTTATTTAAACAACGGCAATTTGGGTATTTATGGTTTTTATAGGACAATAGAGAGAGGTTGATATTGACACTCGTACACGGTTTATTGACTGGGGCCCTGGTATCAAAGACATGACTGGAATGTGTCAGTGTGAGTGCAGGCAGGTCATATGGATGGAGGCAAGAAGGCTTTCTTCAAAGTAAGAGCTGCAATGTACTTGAATGTATCTAACTTAAAAAATGGATAGATTTTTTTTCTAGACCTAGAACTTTCAAATGCAGAAGAGATGGACAATTCAACACTTCTGGAAATAATATGGAAAAAAAATACTGACTTAGATCTTATAACACCTGGTACCCAACAATAAAATTAAATCCAGGAAAGAAAAGGCTCTACAAAAAAGTATGACTTTTCTTCTACTTTAAGTGGCTCCAAAAACGTAGTTAAAATAACTTTGCGGCCAAGATCAAATAACAGATCATCAGTTGAATAGAGGGGAATTTTAAATGTGTCCCAGCAACAACAAACAAGAGGTTCTAATTATATTTTTAAAAACATTTAAAATTTTTTTTACTTTAAATTTATGTATGCATGTATTTATTATTGAAATATAATGGACACATGCCATTGTATAAGTTTAAGGTGTGCAATGTGTTGGTTTGAAAAAACACAGATAATTAACCTGTTTTACTTTATGTTGGAAGTTTTAAACTATTCATATTTTCTAATCAATTACCGTCAATATTTTTTGTTTCTTCTCATGCAAATTCAGCTCCCATTCAAGAGTCTCTAACGTATAAATAATCAGGGCAAGATGTCTCTTTCTGTTATTGTTTTCAGGTTTTGGGTTTATCTTCTGATGTTTCCACAAAAACACCAAATAAGAACTACATTGTTTTATTTCTGGACATTTGTATTTTAGGAAGAGAAGAAATAAAAAGACTTCTAGTAACATAGAATAAGTATTTCTACTGTAATGCAATACATGTATCCGTAAAAAAATAACACTCATTTTCTGCAAAATCACACACTATAAAAACGGAACTTATGAGAAAAATCAGTAAGGAGAGATCACTTCAAACGTATGGAACTTTACAACCAGAACACAAACAAAAATAATAATTGGTACCCAGGGAGATAACTTGGATTGCCCAGGCAAGCAGCTCAGCCTGGATGGAGATTGCTACAGTGAGGGCTATAAAAACAGAACAAAATACATTCCCCCCAAAACCCTAACAAAGTAGAATGGAAATGCAGGCTACACAGTAAAGGAAGCTGACTGGTGGGAGCCCAAACAAGGGATAGAATTGGGGTCCTCAGTCGGTTGGGTTGCTAGGAAGTTGGGCACTAGAGGCAGAAACTGCTGTAAAGTAGGGGCTGCACATGTACAATGCCGGGCTGCATCACTCTGTGCAGGAAGCACTGAACTGGGGATTTTTTTTTTAAGTTTACTTATTTATTTTGAGAGAGAGACAGAGCAAGCGGGGGAGGGACAGAAAGAGGAAAGAGAGAATCCCAAGCAGGCTCCATGTTGTCAGTGCAGAGCCCAGTGTGGGGCTGGAACCCACGAACCGTGAGATCATGACCTGGGCCAAAATCAAGAGTTGGATGCTTAACCTGCTGAACCACCCAGGCACCTCTGAGCTGAGAATTTTTCATTTCTTTCTTACAGAAAGTCATTCTACTCCAGTAAGCTGGCTTCCCTAGCCAAGAATAATCCATATAGAAAACAAATGACTTCTGCATATACAAGTATTTCTTTGTATATCGATCTCAGACCAACTAATTCTCATTGCAGGATCAGGTGTTTGTGTGTTATAGCAGAAGAGATTATATTTTAAAAAAAATACTCCTAGAAAAAAAATCTGATGAACAGATAATCATAAGAAAGCTAAAACTAACATGATGAGTGTGGAATTCGAAAGGCACATGTCTTTAGTAAATTCATGCTTTTATTTCTAAACATAATTATTGTTGAAATACTAATAATATATAAAACTAAACCAAGAAAGAATATGAATTTGTTTCCACTTTAATTCAGAAAGAACATAAACTGCAATCTATGTTACCACAGAGGTGAATGCTAGCTGGGAAAAAGGAAGATGTATTTTAGAACCAGAATGCACATGCTAACAGTGGCTCATTCACTGATCTTAATGATGTTGGAAACTAATATAGTAACTGTCACTAGAACTAAAAATCAGAGGCTCCAAAGTAAGATGGAAACCAGTGTCCATAGCCCAAACATGCTATCATAACCTGGTATTGACCACACCCTACACATTAAATTATGGCCTTTTTTAAAAAGTAAGTCAAATTGCCTCCATATATACATAAATAAAAAGATTACGGATATTTAGGAATCACAATATGTCAAAAATATGTTGTTGAAAATTGTATCAGATACCATTTGAGTAGTTATTATGTATAAGGCGCTGTTAATTTTTTGCATATATTAAAACTAACACCCACAATAACCTCACAGGTTTTATTATTATGTTCATTTTACAAATAAAAAAACTTAAGTTCAAAAGTTTAATTAGACTTTCATTTCTGTCCAAAATGGAGCAGGGATCAGATTTGCCTTCCCATTTGAAACAACTGAAAAAATAGATAAAATATACAGAAACAATAGTTTTCAAGACATTGAAAATCCAAGACATTGGATATATATTAATTGGATTATAAATTTGGATTTGGATTATAAATCCAAGACATTGAATATATATTAATATATATTAACCATCATGCATTTAATATATATGTTAATCACATATACATATGATTATGTATACATACATGTATACATATGTATGATATGTATATATCCTATGGGTCCTATTTCTCTGACTGATACAGATTTTGGTACCAGAAAGTATGCTGCTATTCTAACAAATATCTAAAAGTGTAGCAATGGCTTTGGAATTGGATAAAGGATAAATGCTATAAGAATCTTGAAGCATATGATAGAAAATGTGTAAGTTGCCTTAAGAGATGGTTGGTACAAGTATAGCCATTAAAGGTGATTGTGATCAAAGTTCAGATGAATGTGAGGAGTATGGTAGAGAAAGCTTCTATCATCTCTGAGAATACATACATTATCAACAAAATATTGGCGACCATTTGAACATTAAGGAGGGTCCTGGTGACATCTCAGAAGGAAATGAGGAACATCTTACTAGAAACTGAAAGAAAGGTGATCTTTGTTATAAAGTGGCAGAAAATATACCAGAATTAGGCTCTATATTGGCTGAAAAGTAGAACTTGTAAGAGATGAATTTGCATATTTAGTTGGGGAGATTTCCAAGAAAAGTGTGTTAGGTGAAGACTGATTTCCCTTTATTGCTTATAAAAATATCTAAAAATGTGCAGGTCACTTTGGAATTAGGTAATAGGAAGAGGCTGGAAGAGTTCTGAGGTACATTATAGAAAAAGTTTGGATTGCCTTGAAGAGAAAGTTGGTAGAAATATAGATGCAAATGATGATTCTGTGAAGGATCAGAAAGAAGTGTGGGGAGCTGCAGAGGAAGCTTCCATTGTCTTAGAGAATACATATATATTGCCGTGAACAGAATGTTGCTAGAAATGCGAATGCTAGAGGTAAATTCTGGTGTGATCTCAGAAATGAAGAAGGTATTTTTGGACATGGGAGGAAAGGTATTTCTTGTTATGAAGTAGCAGAAATCTTGGCAGAGCTGTGTTCTAGTGATGGGTGGGCGGTAGAACTTGTAACCAGTGAACTGGGGTATTTAGCTGAAGGAATTTCCAAGCACCCTGTGGAAAGTGTGGCCTGGTTTCTCCTTGTTGCTTTTAGTAAAATAGTAGATATAGAAAATATTATGTGATCTATAAAAAAGCTCCTGGAACTAATGAGTGTGTTCAGCAAATCTGCACCAATAGCAGAAAAAGCATGTAATACTTGGGGTAATTCTGACAATATATGTGCAAGACCTATATATGAAAAAATTTAAAAAAAATACTGTTGAAAGAGGTTTTTAAAAAAACAACATCAACCGAGAAATAAAACTCAACATTAACTTGTTAATTCTCTTCAACTTGATCTTTAGATTCAACAGAATCCCAATCAAAATCCAAGCAGACTTATTTGTAGAAATTGACAAGCTGATTGTAAATGTCTTCTGAAAACAACAGACAACCTAAAAGTGCCAACACAATTTTTAAAAGAACAATGTTGGAGAAATTACTTTCTTTACTTGACTCCAAGACTTATAATAAAGCTAAGGTAATCATATCAGTGTGGTATTGGCATAAATATAAGTAAACAGATCTGTGGAACAGAAAAGAGATACCAAAAATCGACCCATACATAAATAGTCAATTGATTTTTAACAGAGATGCAAAGGTAATTCAGTAGAGAAAAGATCATTTTTTCACAAAAGAAGGTAGAATGACCCAAGAGCCATATGCAAAAAAAACAAAAACAAACAAACAAACAAACAAACAAAAAAAAACAACAAAACAATAAAACCCTTGATCTATATCTTGCATCATATATAAAAATTAACCTAAATGGAAGACAGGCATAAAGGCAAAACCTAAAGCATAACATTGTCTAGAAAAAAAAAAGAAGAAAAGATAAAATTCTTGTTATCTTGGTTAGGCAAAGTTTTCTTAGATACAACAGCAGAAGAGAAATGCAAAGAAAAAAACTGAAAAGCTTGACTTCATCAAATTTAACATCTTTTTTGCAAAAAATAAAATAAAATAAAATAAACAGTCAAGGGAATGAAAAAGTAAACCAAAGAATGGCAGAAAATGTATGTAAGTCACATATCTGATAAAGAACTTACATCCAGAATATATATATTTATTGAGTTGCAAAGTTAGCAACTCAATAAAAAAAAAGAACAACTTGATTAATAAATGGGCAAAACATTTGCATAGTCATTTTACCAAAGAACATATCCATATGCAGATAAGCATATGGAGAGATGCTCAACATCATTAGTCACCAGGGAAATGCAAATTAAAACCACAATGAGAAGCCACTATGCACAAATTAGAATGTCAAAATCCAAGTGACTGACCATACCAAGAGTTGGCAAGGTTGTGAATTTCCTAGAATTCTTGTCTGCTGCTGTTGGGAACATAAAATAATTCAATACCTTGGGAAGTAGTTTGGCAATAGCTTAAAATGTTGCACATCCATCTACCTCATGACCCAGTCTCAGCTCCACCACTAACCAGTTGTTTAATCTGAGACAAGTAAACGGGTGGCATATGTTAGCTATCATTATTGTTAACAATGAGATGTCCTACACTATTTCATAAGCTCACCCAGGCTGTATTACTCACACACCTTAATACAGTAGCTTGTACACACAGGAGGGAAAAGAGAAGAAGGTCTGTATTATTTAGGAAGTATGTGTGGAAAGGAGGACCAGGTTACAAGAGGTAGAAACAAATATTCCTTAAACTTTTTTTTTCTGAGAGTGACAGTAATTGTAGAGCTCATACTTGATAGCCATTCTCTTCATCACTGATTATATATCATCTTCAACTTTGTTGTTAGTCTGACCATATTTCTTTTTGTGAGCCACTTTAGGGCTCACGCACAACAAAGGAGAGCAGGGCAGAAACAAGGATCTTCTCAGTGTTATGTCACTCAGTAAAAACGGCACTTTTGTTCTTTTGTCCAACACTGGGACAAATGGAATAAGCTAAATCTCTCGATCTTGTGGGAAGACCAACCTGAGGTCAGGCTTTATGAAGAAGGGGAGGAAGGAGGAGAAAGAAGAGAAGGAAGGAAGCTCAGCGATGTCCCATTAAGCTTGGTCTCTGGGAATCGACCATAAGGTAAAGGATATGTGATCCTTGAGGAGGATTTGGAATGTTTTCTTGGTAACTCACTCTGCGAAAACACCCCCAAATTCCACAAGAAGGGAAAGACGGAAACAGGAGAACTTTCCACAGCCCCAGATCTACTTTTTAGGTTGCTGTCAAGGATGAGGCAAGATCTCACGGGACCTGCAAAATGTGGTTTATGTCAGAGTCCTTTTTTTGTGTGTCTGTGTGCCTGTCTCAAGTGACTAAAGGTTAGAGGCACAGAAGATACAGATAAAACATGGCCTACGTGATACAAAGGAGTAGGTAGATATGGGAAAGGAGACTGGGGGAGATATGTAGCAGGAAAGAACTGCAAGAAGTTCAAGAATATTGGGGGAACATTCTATCCCCTGGTTTACAACCAGCTGCTCAGCAAAGATACGAAGCATGCTGTAGCTCCATTTTCACTAAAACTATTGCCACACAATGTACATAGATAAAAGCAGGAGCACACGGTTTATTCCGGGCTCTTATTAATTGATCGCTATGTGATCAATTTACCAAATTGAAGAAAAAAAAAAAAACAAACCAAAGTAGGAAAACAGAAGCTGGTAGGGTGAGCCAGGAGAAATAAAAGAGATTTGGAAATATTAAAGGAAGTAGGATAACAACTAAAGGAAGAGGACCAAGTGGCCGGCAGGAATGGTAAACGAATTCGATAAAGGAAATGAGGATGGTTAACATATCTGATATTGGGGGCCAAGTTTCAGTTGAGGCTCAGAGTCAAGAATGGTTTTCTCTCTGGGGGACGGGAAACTGTACCTTTAAACAAAACAGTCTCATACCTCATCTGAGGGAGATGATATCTACGGCATGAGGGAGGGGAATACCATACCAGACCAAGCATAAGAGAGGAAAAGTAGAAGTATAAAGTTAAAAAGACAAAACAAACAAACAAACAACAACAACAACAAAGACAGAACAAAATAGCTCCTGAGCTCTAAGGTGTGTGGTCAGGGAAAATTACCATGTTTCCCAAAAATGTCTGCAAGGACTCTCAATAAAAACAACCAGTAATGAAGGAGTCAGAGTGAAGGGAGCATCATGTCATGGGGGCACCTACTTTACAATCTCCAGACCCCTGGGGCTCTCTCTCAGTCTCTCCACACAAGCCTCCTTCTGGACTTTAACCGCAAATACTTGCTGATGGACTGGTTTCCCGTAAAAGCTGATCCTTTGTTTGCTTTAATTAAAAGATTTTTACTTAAGACTCATTTTATCACTCTCAAATCACTGAAAACATGATGAGGTCAAGAACGAAATAACAAAACAACACTGAAACATTAAGAGGGAAAAACGTGTTATCAAATCTATATTACCAAGGAGATCCTAAAAATTCCCTCTGCTTGGTAACATTCAAAAGGAAAGAAATAACTAGAATAAAGATAGAGGAATATTTCATAGAAAATGGGGATTAAAGTCTAAGGCAATTAAAAGTACTTTTGTAAATAAATTGATGATGACGTATAAAATAAATTAAATTTGACATATTAAAATACATCAACAAAAACTCCTTTATGTAAATAAACAGGGGAGAGAAGAGAGAGCCATGTATTAGATTTGTCAAATTGAATAGAACATTCAAGAAGTTACTGCTATGACATGCATTTACTCATTTCATGTCGATGAACTATATGCCTCAGTTCTCGCTATTATGGAATGTAAGAATCTTTAAAAGTTCACCTTTGCTTGTAAGCGTTTTTTTAAAAAAAAACTTTACTAAATTAAAGCCATTTAAGAGTAAGAATGTGATGCCAGTTTCAAGCTGCTGTCAGGGGACAGATTTACAAGGACTCATAAAGTCATCGTTCAGTTATACGCGGTCCTCTTATTTTCGGCACCTAATAATAATGCTGCAGGCTGCCACCTTCAAACTGGAGGCCATTCGCCCCCAACTTCACTAATCGTTATTTAAATTTTTTTTCCAGTGAACCATCTCACTTCTATCATTAACATAATGTTTTATTAAAGTGGCTCTTGGCAGTAAAGATCCGACAGTTCTTTTATACACTGTGGCTGTTTTTCAAGTTTTATACTTCCTAATGATCTGTGATCTGTGTCTTGACAGCCACAAATTCTGTTCACATTTTTAAACGACTATTTTAAGTTGACCAAATCATCTTTAAGCTTGAGAAATTATGCCTAAAATATCTGCAACTGAATCTCTCCCTTTCTTATTCCGTAGGCTGTTGTTTTTTGTGAATTCAAAAAGAATATGCATACACACATGCCCACAAAGCTTATTTATTTATTTTAACCAGTGGCATACTTTAGAATTTTAGTCAATAGAGATCCTGAGTGTGTGTGTGTGTGTGTGTGTGTGTGTGTGTGTGTGTGTAAAATCTATAATACTGGGGAAAATGTAACAAAAAAAATCACAGTTTTATTTCAAATATTGGTATTTTGTAGTAGTTGTCAGAGCATTCTAGTAACGTATTTACAATTGATTTAAGGGAGTGTTGAATTCTCAATTTTTAAAAATTCAATGATTTATTTAGCACGTACGAAGTTCCAGTGACTGCATTGGATACCGTAATACAATGAGAACAGGATAAATACAGCCCTGCCCTTTAGTGGCTTCTCCTATAGGAAAGGAACTGGACAGATAAGCAGCCATTGACCCCAGTATATGGTCAGTACCGTGATAGAGGAAGAGAGCATCATGGCAACAGGTAGGAGAGTGTATCATTTAAAGCTACAAGGTCAGGGAAGTTTCTGTAAGAAGAGGACTGTCACCTACAATGAAATTCCAGGGATGGAGAGGAATTATTTGAAGGAAGCGACGGCAGAAAAGTATTTCTGGAGTCAGGGACACGAGAGACCTCAAGGGAGTACAGCATCATCAAGGATGCAGCCTGGAGTGGGGAAGGGGGTGGAGGATAGGGGGAAAAGCAGTGAAGAACAGGAATGGAAGAAAAGCCATGTCTGTATCAGGAGAACTTTGTAAGAAGTGCCCATGCAACAATATCATTCTGAATGCAGAGAAAGAATTGAAAGGGTGTAAGCCCAGAAAGACAGACACCAATTAGGTAGAGGTTTCAGAAAGTCAGGTGATAATGGCGATGGTCTGAATGAGGGTAATGCAATAGAGACATAAAGAAATGCAGATTCAAGAGATAATAGGAGATAGAATCACCAAGACTTGGGGATTGATCTTTCAGTTGGCAAGGGACATAAAGAGGAGACAGTTAGCAGATACTCAGAAAGGTATGCAGAAGGGAGCCTATGACACTTCAGTCAAATCTTTGAGTATCTTTTCAGTATGTATAAATTCTCAAAGACCAGTGACTAGGTCTCCCACAGGTTGAACTCAGTTTGGCAAATATCAATATTTACTTTAATCTTTGCAGAGTAAAATTTTTTATCATCTCAACTGACAGTCTTCTTTGCAGGGAAATATTACAAGCAAAGCATGCCAAGCATTAAAAAGAATCACAATTGTCCCTTAGAGTTTGTGGAAATGGCATTTGGTCTGTTTCCCTGCATTTCGCTTGGGACGTGTGGCTCTTCGATACACAGTGGGAGGGGCAGGAAAGACTAAGGATACACTGGGCAGACATTTTAGGACAATTTTGTAGTAGAATGAGATTATTGATTTCAACCATGATAAATAAAATGCCTTTTATATTTTTGATCACTAAATGAACATGGTTGAGTTCAGGAAGGTCAACATGTGGCTATTTCCTAACATAAATTTTAAAAGTGTGCAGGATTAGGTTGCCCTAATATGAGGGAAGGTCCATAAACATTTGTTATTTCCCAGAAGCCAGATGGGTACATTTAAAATTAGAGGAAATTCCATCTGCAATGTTCCTTTTTCCCTAACACAAAACTCACTTCTATTTCCCAAAAAGAAAACTTTGTCTTTTATTTTTTTACTTTTATTTTTATTATTACTAATTTATCACCTAAAGGTCCTTATGAGAAAAGGCAGAAAATAGAATCGTGAGAAAAAAACCCAGTAACACTGAAATAGTACTCTGAGAAATGAAGCATTCTGGTGGGAGAAAGACATTCTGGCCATCAGCAGCCAAACGGAGAAGCTGAAAAGTCTCAAAAGTAAGACATGTACCCTCTTCCAGTCAGGTTGTCTCCAGGTCAGGGAGCAGAGCCTAAGGAGATGACTCCAGCTCTATGACCATATCCCTCCTTGATGTCATTGTAGCCGCTTGGAAGATGTGGACACAGTCATTCATTCAGCAAGCACTTATTAGACACCTGCGGAGGCTCAGACATAATTATAGGCTACAGGAATGTGACAGATCCAAAATCTCTACATTCAAAGTTTTGCAAATAAGTTAGGGATGAAAGACACAGAATAGAGACTATAGTCAGTGATATTGTCGTAGCGTTATACAGTGACGGATAGTAGCTATGCTTGTGGGGAGCGCAGCATAATGTATAGAGAAGCTGAATCACTGTGTTGTCTATCGGAAACTAATATAAGACCGTGTGCCAGCTGTACTTCAATGGAAACAACTAATTAATTTAAAAAATAAATACCGCTTAGTAATAATCAGTGACACATTCTCTCTTGGATTTGAATCAATGCTAAGAAAGCGATTAGATCACATTTTTGTCTAATAACCTAATTACTTATGACAACACAGAGCCTTTTCAAATATACTCTATTCACTTATATAGGTAATGTTCACACCCCTTGAAAGTTCTGCAACTTACTCTAAGGGATAAGAGTTGCCAAATTTACACGGTTGAAGATACCATGGCAAATACATCTGAAGGAACATTGGTATAGGTAGTGCTTGCTGGTTGAGGCTAACGAGAATTCTGATTAAGGACTTCATTTCATATTGCTCACTGGCTAGTCATGCCTTTCTTCTCCCAGGTCTGCTGGGCATTAAAATCTTCATCTCTTGGGGGTGTCTGGGTGGCTCAGTTGGTTAAGCATCTGATTCTCGATCTCAGCGCAGGTAATGATTTCACAGTTCGTGAGATCGATCCCCATAGCCGCACTGAGAGTGTGGAACTTGCTTGGGATTCTCTCTCTCTCTCAAATAAATAAATAAGCAATAGGAAAAAATAAAATCCTCATCTGGAGGTCTTTTTCTCCCTCAAGGGACTGAATCACAACAAGCTTGGGGAGACAGGTGGCTTTCTAATCCCTGCTCAATGTGGATGCAAATAATAAGGGCTGTCACCAAGGCTAACAGCTGCTGCTTCAGCATGAGTGGTGACCTCAGTCTCCCCCTCTCCACTTTTATTTCAGTTCACACAGACCTGAGAGGAGACGTGTTGAGATTCAGAAAGCTTTCAGGGAACTTTTCAAAGTCAACCAAGACATCCACCCCTTTTCTGTTTCCTTTGTAAAAATGTCTTTATTTCATCATGTGACCACCGAAAGCATTGGTAAAAGGAAACCGACTTAATTGTTGCAGGAGCAAGGCATGGGTTGGGGCGTGAACTTCTTCAGGGTTAAGAACTTGTAGAGGCCTTCTTCAGAAAAGGCCAAGTAGGTAAATATCACTGAATCCAGGAGGTGTTTCCCAAAAGGACTCCCAGTATTCAGACATGGTCATGCATGTAGGCTTTGCTCTGGCTCAGAGTATATCCGACCACCACCATGGTAATGCAAGGAGCTTCTCTTTTGAGCTCAGACTGGGCCAGTTCCAAGCCATACAGGTATTGCGTGTAACTTTTCAAATGTTCATCGTCTTGATCGGCTGGATATTATTTAATAATACATTAGAAGCCCAATCATCACGCTTAAAGTGTAAACTCCCTCAGGTCAATCTCTCCCATTAACTTCTTCCCACATTCCGTACTTCAAAGCTCTTATTGAGGACATCACAATAGTCAATAAATCTTGTCAATAAAGGTGTGCACTGTGTACTTATTGGCAGAAAAAGAAACTTGTTTTGGTATATCCTTCTCTTATATTGTGGATCATATCTTTTATTACATTTAGTGATAACTCTCTTTTTAAATCTAGAAACTACCTGTATTACTCAAATTCAAGCTCTATGCGCACTAAAAAGTGTTCCTGAAGTCAATCAACTCTTACGTCTCTAGGAACTGAGGGCACATAACTATCTGGGCTGCTTGTCTGGCTCTCAGTTGATAGTATTTTGAATCAACTATTTCTTCTTTTATATGTGAGCTTTGTTTCCACAATTAAATTGCCAGCTCTTGAGGGCAGGTGCTACGTCTGTCTGGATTTGCCTTGAATCTTTTGCACACAGCACAGTTTAATTACATAGGAGATAACGATTTGCTGGTAGCAAAAAGTAAAATTTTGTTGTCCTAGGATTAGGTTAAGAGAAGGAAGTAAAGAAAGATGGAAAAGAAAATACAAAATTGGAATGTGCCATCAATCACATTTGTTTCATTCTTCCCTATTTCTCCTAACCCTGCAAAAGTCTTGTCTCGGTCCAAATTGGAAGAACGCATTTTAAGTGTTTGAGTAGACAATATTTGTAAACCAAATGTAAACTAAATGAGGACAGGGATTTTTGTTCATTTTGTCCATTGTTGTATCCACAGTGCCTAGAACACTGGCAGGCACATAGTAGGTACTCAAGAAATATTTGCTGACTAGATACAAAAGACTGAAATGAGAATCTCTCATTGAACCCCCAAAGAACCACTTCAAGCAATAACTAACATCATCAAATGGTTGAGCATGGAGAAGGTTTAAGAATATTCTGGCCTAATCTCTTTACAAATGCAGAAAATGAGGCAACAGAGAAAGGAGAATCTAGGTCTCCTAACTCTTGGCTCAGTTCACTGATTTATTTTTCCCTTTTGCATAAAAAAGCTAATGGAATAAAGAAACAGGATTCTTATGTAATTGCCTTCCAGCGGCAACACTGGCCTGTGAAGACCTAAGCCAGTACAGGGAGAATAATGTGTTGGACGCTAGGAAAAAGAAAAGAACAAAAGTGGGGAGGTTATTTTGGAGACAGGATTCAAGCTTCTCATGTAATCCGAATCAATGAGGTTTTGTGGTTCCTAGTGACATTTTGCTCTATTATTTTCCTATTTGACAATAGCACAGTGTAAAAGATTGGCGTCAATGAGAGGATTTCATTTGTAAACAGAGAGGCTGCTTTCCTTGAAGGCAAGAACAAGGCTGTTTACTCTTGTTTTGCTCCTTGTTATCTTGCTCAAAAAAGAGAGGGTGATGGGAGCTCTAGATAGGCAGCCAAATGGTTTCTCCTTCAATGAGAGAATGTGTTTGGAAATTTTCTAGAATTGGAAACAATGAACTCCTACTTACAAGGGAGGAGAGTAAAAAGTGCACAGGTTACCCACTCTAGAAGACAGCGTGTAAAACGTTACTGAGATTAGGGCCTATTGAAATCTCGTTAGGTTACTTGGGTAACTTTCACATCCCATCACAATTTAAAAAGTAGGCAGAACAAAATAATCCAGTTCTATAACAAACCCAAGGTAAACTAACTCAGAAAAAGATGGAGGTTGGGGTGTGTGGGTGACTCAGTTGTTTAAACATCCGACTTATGCTCAGACATGGTCTCATGGTTCGTGAATTTAAGCTCTGCATTGGGCTCTCTGCTGTCCGCATAGAGCCCACTTCAGACCCTCTGTCCCTCTCTCTGTGCTGCTCCCCTGCTCGTGCTCACTCTCTCTCTCTCTCTCTCTCTCTCAAAAATAAATAATTAACTCTGTCTCTCTCTCTCTCTCTCTACACACACACACACACACACACACACACACACACACATATATAGTCTTCCTATATTTTGAGACTCAGTGACCCTCTTACATTGACAACTATCATTTTTTTTCTTACCCCGAAAAGATACCATATTTGAATGACTCGTTTGGGAAAAGGAGAATCAAAGGTCAATAATGTACTTGCTTTAATCTAGCCCAAAATTACCACAGACATTTCAACAGAAAGATGTTACTCAGGATCCCAGAGCTTGGTCAACAGAACAAACTGAAATAGCAATGCTACAGACCAGACTTCAAACCTTGCATTGGTCCCGCCAGGAGACAGATACCAGTGAGGCTTCACCTGAGCCATGAGCTGGTTAGTAGTCTCTTTTACCTCTGAGCTAAGGAATCACTTCTAACCTTCACTTTTGTTACTGGTGCATTCATTGTATTTACTATTGGTCATTGGCATTACTTGTTTGTACTTGTGACATCACTTACAGTTTACAATGCGCTTCATATACGTCTCCTACTGTGGGCTAAAACAGAGTGGGCCTCCTTATTTCAATTTTCTAAATGAGGAAAGTAAGCAGGGCACCTGGTTGGTAAATAGCTGACTTCTAATCTAGAAGTCTCTTTTCTACCCCTCACTGTCCCTATGTACCACAGCTGAGTCTCTAGATTGATACTGTGTGACGGACCAGTCCATCACCAGATGGTGCCTGAAGCAACACACGTGGTTTAGTGAAAAGGATCAGAGTCTAACTCCTGACTTAGTAATGGACTCTCTGCCACCTTGGACAAATCACTCAACTTATGCTTCTTCATTTATGAAATGAGAGATTTACACCAGCACGGTGGTTTCCTTATCTGTGTATGACAATCACCTGAAAGGACTTTAGTAAGATATAGATTCCTGGGTTCTACTTCGGCCTCCCGAATCTGTAGCTGGGACCTAGACATCTATATGTTTCAGTGTTTTTCAGAACCTCAGAAGAAGCCAGTTGGGCGATCACGAGTCACTAGGATTCTGTCAGCTCAAATCTTCTGTTATTTTGGCTTTGCTATCCATTAGGTAGTAGTATATAAAGGCTTTAAAAGTCACAAAAAAAGGGGGCAACTCATCAGCCCAAGAAGAGGAGGAAGTCAGGAAGGAACATTTAAGCTAAACTTAAAGAATAGTTTTGTCATTTACACAAGAGGGAAGCAGAGACATCTCACAGCAAGTCTGGGGAAAATTAAGGAGTATGATTTGACTGAAGGATGTGCTCTATCCAAGGGAATGACTGGAATAAAATGGAAAAGGACACTGATATGTAAGATGAATATTTAACAATGAGTTTGGGTCGGATCATAGGGTGCTGTCATGCACATCTTTATCTGGAAGCTATCTTCTCCCCCTCTCTCCTCCCCTGCCCCATGTCCTAGCCATCCATACTAGAAAAACAAAAACAAACAAACAATAAAAAAACTCACCACCACTAACTGAAAAACAGAAACAAATCACATCTGGTTCAGCCTGTAGGCAATGAAGATAGAAACCTCATTTGAAACAACTTCAGGTTTTCTTTTAACGAGAAATTTTTGTTTTAGAACATTGAGTATAATCTTAAGAACAACAGACAGCTTTCCTTGGCAAAACTGTAAAGAGAGAGAGAGAGAGAGAGAGAGAGAGAGAGAGAGAGAGAGAAAGCTGGCAGTCACATCTATCTATCTGACTCTGATTTATGGCTCCAGAGATAGCCTCAGTTCCAGTCTTAAAGGATAAGCCCACTGTTTCCTTATAATGGCTCAGACAAAAATGATAAAGACTGTCTCCACTTGGATACTTCATAATGCTAAATCTCAGTGTGCTAAATTCATAGGTGGGAAGAAGAAGAGGTAGGAGCAAGTTTTTGTCACATTACTTCTTTCTACCTATGGCTAGGTAGCCCTCTGGTGGTTACCTTCAGTGATGAGTCTAGAAAAAAAAACCTGTTTACCTATTCCTTGTCCCTGCCCCCATTCTGAGTTTATTTATTTATTTTTTTTCTTTTAAATATATAAACCCTTTCATTCCATCCACATAAGCTTCCTGAGGACAGGGTGTTTGTCTTTTGCTCATTTACTGCTAAATTTCCAGTGACTAGAACAGTGTGTGGGACGATTCAACGAGTATTTGTTGAATGAATCAATGTAATTCACAACCCGGAGTTCTTTTTCCTACCATTGTAAAGAGAGTTCCGTTGGTTTACAGACCTAGGTTTTCAGGTCAGGCTGGGAGCACCCTGCAACCTAAGTCTATTCCTTGGTAGTCTGCTATAAAAAACTTAGATGGTAAATATGAATATTATTACAAATAAGTCAGTTAAAATCTTGAGTTGCATTTACCCAAGTGGATTTGTAAAACTTCATCTTATCCCCCAAGCGGACAGGCCCTCCCAGCAGTGAGACATCTGTGGATTGGTGAGAGGACAGGCAATTGGATCACTCTGGCATTGTATCTCATGTTTCTTCAGAACCTCCACTTTTTCAGCTCAAGGTGTTTCTTTAGACAAAATGTAAGCTCTGTTGCTATGGAAGGCACAGTCTTCTCAACTCGTATCCAAATAAGTACAATCATATGTTGGCTTTATACAGGTTGCATCATTTATACAGCTAGGAAAAATGAATTGTAAACTATTATAAAAATGTTAACCATCATAATTATCTCCTCCCCAACAGACCCATCTTTCTGTTCTATTTGTTTCTTCTGGCAGAATAGCAGTCTGCCACCTACTACCTTTGTTACCTTGGCAAGCTCTCTGCCCCCTTGAAACTTGCATTTTCATGTGTAATAATGGAAATGATAATACGTACTTCACAGGGCTGTGTGAAGATTAAATTGGTAATTCATGTAAACCTTCTAGAATGGTATCTTAAGAATTATAGGAACATATAGTTTACAGTTATTATAATTGTTATCATCCCATCCATGCCATTCATAATCTAAAAGTGAAAACACTGCATAAGAGTTTGAACCTTCTCTGGGGCGCCTAGGTGGCTCAGTTGGTTAAGTGTCCGACTTTGGCTCAGGTCATGAAAAATGACCTCTTGGTTCATGGGTTCGAGCCCCGCGTCAGCTCTGTGCTCACAGCTTGGAGCCTGGAGCCTGCTTCGGATTCTGTATCTCCCCCTCTCTCTCTCTGCCTCTCCCCAGCTCATGCTTTGTCTCTCTCTCTCTCATAAATAAATAAACATTAAAAATAATTAAAAAAAAAGAGTTTGAACCTTCTCTGGGTTTTTTCACTTTTAGAACACTTTTCATGTTTAGGTGTGTATATTTTGTCAAATAAGTTCAAGTGCATTGGTTCTATTTACTCTGGGCTTTAAATCATTACTATATCAATTTTTAATTATAAAGTGCATTTCAATAATGTTAAAGAAATTGTTCTTTGTTCATATTTTGTATAACTCTGAGTCAAAATTTGAAAGGCCAAATCTATAACATTTTCTTGATTATTATTGATTATTTATGGATATATATAGCCATAGCTGATTATAATTGTAAATATTTGTTTACATGTCCATCTTGATATTTTGTTTTATCATTGGTAACTTAGAAATTTTTATTTGGAGGTTAAATATAATTTTGAAAGCTAGTCCGGGTCTCAAGTATTGATTCCCAGTCTCCTGGATACAGCTGTATGTAACTAAATGCAAGAATTATTTTAAAAGATAACCTAAATTGTTTAATTCACTATCAAATATTTATTGAGGACTATTTGGTGCCAGGCCTTGTCTCAGTGCGGAGAATGTCCCAGTGAAAAAATACATAGCTGCCCTCATAAAGTTCATATTTCAGACAATAAACCAACATACAACCAAACCAACAAACACAGATGGTGACAAACACTCTAGAGAGAGGATGAATGAGGGGCTACTTGAGATTAGGGGCTTTGTTTTTCTGAGTAGAAGATATTTGCATGGAATGACAAGAAAGATCTAGCCTTGCAAGGATCAGGGGAAGAGTATTCCAGGTAGAGAGTTAATGCAGAGGTCCCACACTGGAAATGAACTGCTTGTTATATTCAAGAAATAGAAGGAGGCCAATGAGATTAGAGTTAGAAGACCACTCTGACGCCCAGGAAAGATATGATGGTACCTTTTACTTGGGTGATAAAAGAGAATGTGGATAAAAATGAATAGACTTGGGGTATTATGGAGGCAACCAGGAATACTGGTCAATGTAATATGGTGGTGAAGAAGTAAAGAAAAATAACTCCCAGATTTTTGGTTTGAGGTTCTTGGTAGTGCTGTTTACTCAGAAGTAGGATACTGGGAGAGGTGACCTGGATTGGAGGGCAGAAATCAAGGACTCCACTTTGTAGTATAAAATTTGAGAGATCTCTTGGATATATAAGTAGGGGTGTCAAGATGGCAGTTGGGTAGTCAAGTCTGAAGTTCAGGGAAGAGGTCAAGGTTGAGAGTCATAGACATGTAGGTCACATACATAGCTGCGGGACAGGAGGGGTCACCTAGAGAGATGTGTAGAAAAAAGAGTTGTAGAAACACTCCACATTTATCCACCAGGCAGAGAAGGAAGAATTAGTAAAAGGGTTCCAAAAGAAGATCTAGTAAGAGATGATATGGCAAAATAAGAAAGCGTCTCAAGCAGGAGAAAATGGTCAACTATGTTAAATACTGCTCAGACACACAGCACAACAAGAACAGAGAAGTGACTGTTTGCATTTGGCAATGTGAAAATAAGAGTGAAAAGGTAAGAATGGAGGCATACCAGGAATGGATTGGGGTGGAGAAGTGAAGGTGACGACAAATAACTTTTTAAAAATTTTGGCCATGAAGGGGAGCAGAACCACTGAGAGTGGCGGTGAATCAGGGGAGGTGCTATAAGATCATAATGTTTGTGCCCCCTCCACCCCAGTTCATAAGTTGGAGCCTAATGTCCAATGTGATGTGATGGTATTAGGAGGTAGGACCTTGGGGAGGCGATTAGGTGATGAGGGTGGAGTTCGCATGAATGAGGTTAGTACCCTCATAAAAGAAACCATGGACAGCTCTCTACCTCCTTGTATCATGTGAGGACACAGTAAGAAAGTGCCAGCTAAGAGGATGTAGGCTGTCACCAGACACCACATCTGTGGGCATCTTGACCTTGGATTTCCCAACCTCCAGAACTGTTGAAAGTAAATTTCTGTTGTTCATAAGCCACACAGTCTATGGCTTTGTATAGCAGCCCGAATGGAGTAAGACAGATGTGGTTTTGTTTTGTTTTGTTTTGTTTTGTTTTGTTTTGTTTTTATTTTTTAGGATATGAGATAGTGGAATATGCTCACACAATCCTGGGCAAGCCATTTTCCTTCCCATAGACTGAATTTCCCTCATCTGTAAAGGTCCACTGATATCTTACAGTGATATGGGTCTACGTTAATCTTACAGGGAGAATTTAATTCAGAGTGTTATGCATGAAAGGATCTGACACAATGAATGACATCGAGTAGGAGCTCAGTAAATGCAGAACCAAAATTTGATAAATCAATCATGAGCAAATAGGTGCTCCTGGTAGGGGGATTTTCCAGTAGTCTTTTTGGCACATCTCTTATTTATTTTGACTGATTCTTTCAAAATGCCAATGTGCCACCAATTTACCAGCTGTGACCACAAAGTAATTTTATTCTCTTGCTATTGAGATAGGAAAAATAGACCAAATTCATGAATATAACACAATTTTATCCAGGAAAACATGGACTAAGGCCTAATAGAAAAGCAGTTTGTGATTTTCACCATGTGCAGGTCTGCATATCTCAGAGTAGTATCTTACAGAAGAGTCAAGTGGTTTTAAGTCATTTCCACTCTTCAATTGATTAATTATTTTATAGTCTCTTTTCCTTTATAGAAAAATACGTCAAGAAGAACTTTAAAATGTTTGGATATCTATATATCTGTATCTATATCTGTATCTATATCTATATCTATATCTATATCTATATCTATATCTATATCTATATCTATATC